>NC_056674.1:29922500-30222500 GCF_018350195.1 Panthera tigris | reverse complement strand
TCCTATAGGACAGGTGGAATCCTGTACTGTACTCTATGGATTCTTCTGAATGTTGCTTTCTCATGTGAGAGTAAATCTTGGTGGTCATCTCGTGTCAGTAAACCCACACTTGCCCTATTCCTTTAATAGTGGGGCTAGTTTTCCAGTGTATGCATCAGTTTCAATGCCTTTTAAGTAATCTTACTCCTTTAACATCACCTAGACCCTAACATGATCTAAAACCTTGAAATAACTCTTTTATTTGCTCACAATTCTACAATCTAAACTGGGCCCACCTGGGTAATACTTCTGGTCTTGCCTGTGGTTGTCCCTATGGATGCGTCCAGCTTGGCAGGTGGATTTGGGGCTGGGATGGCTGGGTCCCTTGCTGTCATTCCATGCCATTTCAGGGTCTCTCTCTTTCCTCAAGAGCTCTCATGGCCTCTCTACATGGTCACTCCAGCAGGGGAGGGAGACTGGGCTTTTTATGTGGCTCTTCAGAGCTCTGGAAGCTGTCAGCCTTCTTAATGCTTAGGCCAGAAACTGGCCTGTCTTCACCTCTGCTGCATTCTATTGGTTGGACCACATCATGGACCCAGCCATGATTCAAGGACAAGGGACTTCACAAGGGTGCAGACATAGGGAAATGTGGTTTGTTGGGGGTCACAAATCTGAAAGTACAAGGGACTTCAGGGGAAACTAACTAGTTAGGGGATCAGGGATCCCAACAGATGTACATCCTTTTGATGGGATTTGTGACATTTTGTTTGAAAATGTGATTATAATTTTTAACAATGGCAGCACATCCGTAATTCACATCATGGAATTGTAAGAAGATTTAGAGAGATCACCCAAAACTTCTCCTTCATTTGGCCAATGAAAGATCTGAAAATCTGAAAGGTTAACTAACAGTCAAAAGAATGACAGCATTTCCCTGACTCGTGGTCCCTGAGCCAGCCCCAATTCTTTATCCCCCTCCTTATCTTTCATGCCCTCCATGAAGTTCCCCTCTGTAGGCTTCTGCCCATTCAGTTCCTGGTTTAACAAACATGTATTGAGTACCTGCTATGTTCTGGGCACTGTTCCAGAAGGTCATTATTTCAGAGATGTAGTAATTCTAGCCCAACGTAAGTGGTGTGCTGGAGCTGGCTCGAACCATCACATGAGACCTGCCTGTGCGCATCTTCAACTCCGCGTTTGGTGACATCATGTTGGTAGCTTGAAATTGGCCGTGCTGGGAATATGTGTAGCACAAAACTTGAGAAACACTACAATTCAGGACTTTTTTTTCTCCCCAAAGAGTTGCTTGTTAAACATTTACCAGCACACCCTGGATTTAGTCTTAAACCACATTCTCTTTTAGGCTAAGAGGGGTTTCTTTACCACAGTCCATGCTGACCTACAGGTCTCTGTCTTGTCATTCACTGATTCACCCAATCAGTAAATATTAATTGATCAACTACCAAGTTATAGGCCCTGCATCAAGAAGGTGACCTCTGCTCTTTACCAGATAATTGTCTGCAGGCAGGAAAGTGGGCCTGGTGTTGCTAGATTTGCTTTAGTAACAGAACTTGGTAATCCAGATTTATACATAGCATTGCCCAAATTTTGAATGTAAGCAACAAATTGCAAAAATTTACAAATTGTGTCTGGGCCAAATTAAGCATGTCTTTAGGTTATATTTGTTAGGAGGGCCACTAGCCTATAACTTCTATTCTTTTATTATTATTATTATTATTATTATTATTATTATTAATTATTTTATTTTAGAGTGAGAGAGAGAGAGAGCACACGAGTGGGTGAGAGGGGCAGAGGGAGAGAGAGAATCTTAAGCAGGCTTCACACTCAGTATGGAGCCCAACGTAGGGCTTGATCCCACGACCCAGAGATCATGACCTGTGTCGAAATCAAGAGTCAGTTGCTCAACCAAATGAACCACCCAAGTGACCCTGCAACCTCTATTCTAATCCTCACAAAAGTGTGTGACATCAAGGCCCTAGGCTCTCCACCCCGCCATGCCCACTGGTGTCGCTGCAGTTAAACCACCTGGAAATCCAGGCATATGGAGGGCACTCTGCCCTCTCCCCTGTGTTTAAAACAAGATCCTTTGCTTACAGGTCTGTGTGGCTGCCAACTAATAACCATTTCTTCAGGTTCACGTTTCACTCTCTACTCAGCTACACTGGCCTTCTTTTAGATGTTTGAAGAGCCCATGCTGCCTTCTACCACAGGGCCTTTGTACCTGCTGTCTCCTCCTCCTGGAACACTGCACTTTCACTTCAACACAAAGACTATTTTCTCAAGGAATCTCTGTTCTTCTAGACAAGCTCAAGTCCCTATAATTAATCTACCATTATGACCAGAGTTTGATCTTTTGTACCATTGTGATGGCCACAAGAATGCACTTCTTAGATCTTTTTGTGGAGGGGAGTCTAATTGATAACCCCAGCTGCTCTGCCCTGACCACCACCCCTCTGCTGGGGCCATACTTCCCAAGGGCTGCCCCTAGCCCATCACTGAGCATGGCAAGAACTCTCAGGCAGGTCTGTTCTTCAGAACATGAGACTCTTCTGATGGGTAACTTTGGCGTGGCCTGGATTCCCTGGGAACCACCCCACAGAGCAAGACCACTGTCTCTCTCCACCCCAGACCTGCTTCACCATCTGAAGACTGGCTCCCCCAGTCTTCTCCAGCCTCCTCCCTATCCTCACAAATAAATCTCCTGCATGTTTAGTCCTGTCCTACTGGCTGCTTCTTGAGGGACCTAAACTAGTGTAAGCATCTATTATGGGGATAAATTTAGGTTTATAAGTGCAATTACTTGATGCTTGCTTACCTCCCAGACTCAACTGTGAAAGCAGGGGTTAGTTCAGAGATATGTTTGTCTTTGGCCGACTGTTAAATCCCAGCACACAGTGGGTATTCAGTAAACACTTGCCGATTTGACAAAATAATGAAACCATTGAAAATACAGTGAGTGTTGAAAAGTAAAGATCTGGTTAAATGTAACGTATGCTGGCCCTAACTATAGGCTGTACTAATTTCAACACAGAAACTGGAACTGGGGAGTGTCCCCTGGAGAATAAGGTAAATAAACATAAGACAAATGCAGCTAGTCCAAGTAGTTCGTGCGGTGATTTCAGAATGTCGAATGGGATGGCATTTCGATGTACTTACTGAAGGAACCTCTGCTTTCTCCCCAAGGCATGACAGTTTGGTAATGGAGAACACACTAGAAGAGTCAATTCAAATGCTGTCCAAGATGGACAACCTCAGAAGTGGCACACAATGCCAGCAGTTGACAAAGGACTTCTCAGAGCTGACTAGCTTGAAATCTACAATGACCTGGCTTAGCATCTTTGGCAAGTCACTTTCTCTCTCCAGATTTTGATGTTCCCATCTGTACCATGAGGGGGTGGCGTTGGGGGCCCTGAAGCATTTCTAGCTTGGGCAAACTCTGGATTCTAAGTGGAGTGGACAGACATCTACCAAAGTGCCCGGTACTTAGGAGGCTTTCAATAAATCTTGCTTGAATGCATTAATGAAAACATGAATGGAGGATACCTCCTCTCTCCCCTGGGTACACAAGGTTTGGAGGCCCCAATCTGTGCTAGCAGGGGAGGCAGGAAGCAGCTGTTTACCTTTGAGGGAGCGGCTGGGTGATGTGCTTGTGCAAACAGCCATTTACCCAGGTGTCAAGAGGAGGGACAGAGAGAGAACACACATTTATTCCTTTCCTCGTGGTAATGATCCAGAAACCCCAACCTGCCTCTCTGCATTTTTCCAGGCAGTGCTGGAGTGGGGGCCTGTTGTTTTCTGACCAGGCTTGGGGCCAAGCAAGACTCCCTCCCTCGTTATTCCCACTTGTACTCCAAAGTCACTCCCTTCCCAGTAACTGTCTGGGGTAAATAAGATAAATAAGTTATCTTATTATTGGACATTGTTTTCTGCTTGCTGTCTGTATCCTCTCACTGGAATAGAAACACCTTGAGAGTAGGTCATTTGTCTTGTTCACTGCCCTATCTCCATAGCTGGAGGGGTGTCTTGGACATGGTGGGCCTGCTCAATAAGTAGATGTTGACTGACTGATGGACAGGTGAGCTGTGCCCCAAGCCTGGTCTGGTGACATCACCAGCCTGGAATTACCACCATTAACGTCACCTCGTTGGGTACGTCAGCATCCTTGAGTCAATCATGGCAGTCATTCTCATAGTGTCTGTCTTACCTCCTACTTGTTCTTAGTGTATTTCTCTAATTGAGGTCTCCTCTGTAATTTAAATAAATGTATCTAAACTCTACATTGTATGCCATGACTATAAATGGAAACCAATATCACTTCCCATAAGGAGAAAGTAATCATAAATATGAGGACAGTGGTCATAAACCTTAGTGCCAAGGGGATGGCGAATGGAACACTATTTCAACGTGTTTCATCCTTTGTAAAACTAGGCATTGTATTGTATGCATTTACCAACCTTATTTTGATACAGGGTCCATAGGCTTCATCAAACCTTGTAAGGAGTTTATGTCCTCTTCCTTAAGAGCCATGGAGAAGACATACCAAGGTGCAGTCTGCCAATGGTCCAAGTTTGAGGTCTTTCCTTTCCTAAAAAGGAAAATCCAGTCATGGTAGGATAGTGTGAAAGACATGTTAGCACTGAGCTGAGACCCTCCATGACGTAAGAACGACTAAAAGAAGACAGAAAGGGAAAGGGCTTTTTAGGTGTAATTTGGTGTCTGGGTGCCACATTAAGTCATCTTAGTTTCCTTGGGTGAAGGTAGGGTCTTCAGAAATATCAATTAAATTGTACAAAATTATTTAGGTTTAAATTTAATCGCACACAAATTATTTAGGGTTAAATTCCAAACCCATTATTTTGGATTAATTTATCAGTTCATATCACTAAATATTTGTTGTATGACTATGACTATTATTGACAAAGCTGTGCAATAAGTTCACGTACTAAAGAGCTTCTGAGTAATTGGCGAAAAATGGCTATGTAATCATGATATCAATATATATACATATATATACATATATATGTATATATATATATATACATATATATATATGATAAAATTTAATTTCTCCCATGGTAGGTGAATCCCAAGATGCCATAAGATTGATGAGAATGTCCAGTGTTGGATGGCGGGGCTGAGAAAGGATTCCTAAACTTTGAGTCAAATCCTAAAGGATAGATCCTCTGTCTATTATTCAAAATTGCCTGGTCATGAGAACTCTCCCTGGGACTTGTTAAAATAAAGATTCCTGGACTCTATTTCAGACCAGCTAGACCAAAATCTCCAGTAGAAGGACCCGGAAATCTTAAAAAAAAAAAAAAAAAAAAGTACCCCAGGTGATTCTTATCATTAGACAAATTTGGAAGCCAATGTGCTACCTAAGTCAGTGACTTGCAAAGTTGCCTGTGCATTGGTAGCCTGTCAATATATAGATACTGGGCTTATCTAATCAGATTCTTTGATTACAATGGCATGGCCATTTTAAGATGCTGCTAAGATAACTTTTGTGCTCACCATATCTTGAGAATCACTGAGCCTGGTTGGAGATGGGTGGTGTAGAGGTTAGGGTGTGGATAATGAATATCCCAGGCAGAGGGAAGAGCGTAAATAAATACTACCTGGTGTAGTATTTGGGAATCTACAAGTACCAGAGCACAAAGAGAGATCACAGTAAGAGATGCCGTGGCAAGGAACTTGGAATTTCTCCTATAGGTCAGCGCTTCTCACTGATAGATGTGTGTATGTGGTTGGAGACGCACCCATCAGAATCACCTTTAGAACCTGATAAGATGAAGTGTTAGAAGCAGAAGTCTATGAAGTAAGAAGAGCACTAGGATATTTTGTTCTGGTAACTCCTCTAGCTTTAGAGTGAATTTTAAAAATTATTGAAAAAGGTGCGTGGCTGGCTCAGTTGGTAAAGCATGTGACTCTTGATCTCAGGGTTACACGTTTGAGCCTCATATTGGGTATAGAAACAACTTAAAAATAAAAAATTCTTGAAGTATAGCATGCTTGCAGAAAAATGCGGGAATATAAATTTAAAGCTTGACGAATTAACACAAAGTCAATGCCCAACCACCAGCCAGATGACGAGGTAGAATGCTACCATCAACTCAGATGCTCCACTTGTTCTCCCTTCCAGTTATTACCCTTGCTTTATCCCCGAAGTTAACCACTGTTCTCACGTCTAACATCATAGGTCAGTTTTCTTTATTTTTTGAGCTTAATATAAATGGAATCATGCAGTATAAACTTCTTTGGGTCTGGATTTTTCCATTCCACATCATGTTTGTGAAACTTGTCTGTGATGTTACACGTAGAAGTACTTTATATTTTCATTTTTGTATAGTATTTCAATTTACAAATATACAATACTTTGTCTATTCCATTGTTTCCAAATGCTGGCAATTATAAATAATGCTACTATGGACATTCTTGGATATAATCTTTGGTGTACGTATGTGTTCATTTCTGGTGGGAATATATCTCTGAGTGGTATTCCTGGATCATAGGGCATGGGCATATCCAATTCTCTATGCACTGTCAATGAGTTTTTAAAGTGTTTTTTTTACCAGTTGACAATTCTACCAGCAGTGTGAGAGTTGTGCTTGCTCCATATCCTCACCTCACTTGGCATTAACAGTCTTTCTTATTCTTTCTTTCAGCTATTCTGCTAAAATACAGTGGTAGATACTTGTAGCTTTACTGTGCATTTCCCCAGTGACTAATACACTTAAACACTTTTCTATGTGTTTATTGGCCATTTGGGTACCCACTTTGTGAAGTTCCTGTTTAAATTGTTAGCCCATTTTCTATTGTTTTTCTTATCTATTTGTAGGAATTTATATATATTCTGGATATGACTTTTTTAGCATTTCTAGTTCATTTTTCACTCTGTGATTTGCTTTCCCACTCTCGTAAGGATGTCTTCTAATGAAGATCAATTTCTTCATTTTAATGAAGTCTAAAGTATCAATGTTTTCTTTTATGTGTTTATTTATGTCATGTTAAGAAAGCCTACCCCCAAGACACAAGACATGTCCTACATTATATTCTGAAAACTTAACAAATTTTTTTTAATATTTATTTATGGGGGGGGAGAGAATGAATGGGGGAGGAGCAGAGATAGAGTGAGACACAGAATCCAAAGCAGGCTCCAGGCTCTGAGCTGTCAGCACAGAGCCTGACATGGGGCTTGAATTCATGGATCTTGAGATCATGACCTGAGCCAAAGTTGGACGCTTAACCAACTGAGCCACCTAGGAGCCCCAGCGAGTCTATTTTTTAAGGTATTGATCATGGATATTTTAAAACCCAAGTCTCGTAAGTTCAGTATCTGGACACCCCTTAAGTGTTCCTCTTTCAATTATTTTTTTAATCATGTAGTTTTGTCTCCTAAGATGGCTGCTAGTTTAGAATTAGATGCCAGATATCATAAGTTGACCTTTGAACAATGGAGGGGTCGGGGTGCCAACCCCATGCAGTCAAAACTCCATGTATAACTTTGACTCTCCCAAATGTAACTACTAAACAGCCTACTACTGACCAGGGGCATTACCAATAACATAAAGTCAATCAATGCATATTTTTATGTTATATATACTCTATACTATATTCTTACAATAAAGTAAGCTACAGAAAAGAAAATGTTATTAAGAAAATACATTTACATTGTACTGTATTTATTGAAAAAAAATCCACAGATAAGTGGATCCATATAGTTCAAACCTTTGTTGTTCAAGGGTCAACTGTGTATATATAAAATTAAGATCACTTGAGACTCTGGGTAACTTTATTCTCTTACAAAGAAGATTTGCTTTTACCTCTAGTAATCAGGGTAGAGACAAATCACCTAATCCTATCAGAGATTGAGTTTATTCAAAACTGGACTTCAAAGAAAATTCTACCTCTTCAAACAAAACAAAACAAAACTGGACTACATTCTTTGTGAGGGTTGGTTTATTCTGATTCACTGACATTTCTTTACTGGGCTCTAAATTCCCATTTTCCCCCTTAGCCTGGTAAGACTGCCAGAAGCATTGCTCAGCTTCTGTCCTCAGCCACTGCTTGTGAACCAGATAATAGTCTTTGGGGGAAATAGGATGAATGTTGAGCTCACTGTTTGGTATTTGCCTTTTCTCAAGAATCTTAGCCCCTTAAGTCCTCATAGTCTTGGTAGCCCTTTCATACCTTCAAACCTAATCAAATATTTTGTCTGGCTTTTCTAGTTGTCCTTGGCTGATGAATTGGTATACAGCAAACAGGTCTACCATTACAAGCCCTAAGATATGTGGTTACATAGGAAAATAAATTTAAGAAGAATACATATGTGGAGTGCCTAGGTGGCTCAGTCAGATAAGCATCCAACTCTTGATTTCAGTTCAGGTCATGATCTCACAGTTCATGGGATCAAGCCCTGCATCAGGCTCCATGCTGACAGTGTGGAGTCCACTTGGGATTCTCTCTCTTCTTCTCTCTCTGCCCTTCCTTTGCTCATGCTGTCTCTCTCACTCTCAACATAAATAAACATTAAAAAAAAAAAGAAGAATATGTAGGTGACCCTATATTCATTAAAATAAAAATATTGATAAGTTGTTAGAACAGAATGCATAGGAATATCATCTGAAAAAGGAGTGGTCACCTATTTACATTGGTTACATATTATGCAGTATTTCATTTTCTATACTACATATATTTATAATGATTGGACTTCAGTTTTCAGTGGGATATACTCATATATAAGAGGAAAATAATAAGGTCTTTTCAAAAAATTAAAGAAATAGAAATGGCATAATAGATAAAATAGCTGGAAAGTGAGCTTGTCTTTATGTTTGTTTCCTAATTTAGGAAAGCTGGGCTTACAGAATATCCACCTATATATAGAAAGAGCATGGTTAGACTTATGCTGTATTTTACCAACTTTCCCCTTGGTAAGCTTCATTATGGAGGGGCTTTTTAGTTAAGGGATTTTCCAGGTTGATGAGTTACCTGTGGGAACCTGACATTACTTACTGGGCCTTGTTATCCATTTGATCTGCAAATAAAAGGGAGACCAAAATTATAGAAGCCCTCCAACTTTAGGAAAACATTTACTTAACCAAACTAACTTTAGCACATAACTAATTAAAAAGGAATTTCTTCTTGGGAAGAGAAGATACACACTTACAGAGTGCTACAATTTATAAAAGGACTCAATTTGAAAACTCCATCCCATTGTTTTGCCAGCAAATACTGGACTCCAAATTTGGGAGTTAATACTAAGCTGAGCTAATTTTCGTCCTATTCATTCTACCCACGTTTCCAGTCTTTCATGATCATTTTGAGTCTGAATTTTGTCTCCAACTATATGAAACGACACTTCCATCATTTTATCAGTTGAAAGTTCAGTAGGCAGGCCTCCATGTCCTAATCTAAGTTATTTATTAAAATTTTGGGAAAAAAAATCGGAATCAAGGGTGGAATAAAGTAAGAGTTTACTAAAGGCTTCTCTGCAGGTTGTCGATAATAAATCAACACCCCTTGGGCATGATTGTTCCATCTACTTCAAATCCACCTGATACAGTATAAAGTTATCCATATTTCCTTCATTCCACTAGGACTGCCAATTATTTCATTCCCATTCGAATCCTCTCCTTGGTGAACTAACTTAGTCACAGCCCCTAAGAGCCAGCCCTTATGTACCTGGCCACATTAGATTGGACTAAGGGTGAACTGAGCCAAACAAATTTTCTATCTCAAGAGCTTGGTAAAGACTTGATAAGGAAGTAGATCTTAAAAGTTCTCATCATGCGAAAAAACATTAACTACGTGAGGGGATGGATGGCAAGTAAACCTATTGTGGTAACCATTCTGCAATATACACATAGATCAAGTGATTATATTGTACGCCTTCCACAACTTATACAATGTTGTATGCCAATTACATCTAAATAAAACTGGGAGAAAATGAAGAGAGAAATAAGACCTGAAGTCTGAATCTGCTGGCTGTAGGGAGCTAAACAGGAGGGTCATGTGATTTAGGGGTTGGGGCCACCATCACAGGGTTACCATGATGGGCCATGTATAAACAGAAGAGTAGGGGCTGATCTGTAGGGAGAAAGAAAGAACCAAAACATACATGCTGAGAGAAACAGAAATTTGAAACCAGAAAGAAGGAAAAAGATGAAGAGAGTAGCTGTCTGTTGGCTTCCCAGTTCCCATGAGGTGTCTAACTTTATAACCTGTACTTTGATTCTGTGAGTTTTTCTGTAGTTTTAAAATTAACTCCTTTTTTGGCTTGAGTGAGTGTTGCAACTTTGTTCCCTCCAAAAGTCATATGCCGAAGCCCTAACCCTCAGTACCTCACAATGTGACTGTGTTTGGAGACAGGGCCTTCTAACAGGCATTGAAGTTTAAAATGAAGCATTGGGGGTGGGTCCTAACCCAATCTGACTGATGTCCTTCAGAAAAGACATTAGGCTGGAGAGAGAGACCAAGGATGAATGAGGCCACCAGAGAGTGGTCATCTGCAAGCCAAAGAAGGAGGTCTTGGGGAAACAAAACCTGCCAGCACCCTGATCTGGGGCTTCTACCTTCCAGAACTGTGAGAAAATACATTTCTGGTGTTTAAGCACCCTGCCTGTGATACACTTATTGCATGGAAGTCCTGGGGAACTACTACAGCAAGTTCAAGTGAGTTTCAGGGCTTTTAATTGTATGAACAGAAGACTTAGACTTAATTGGATCCAAGGATAGAAATATGTATTATTTCCCATCACTAGAAACCAGGAGGAAAAGAGCCCCGGGGTTGGTTACTTCAGAGATTCATGACATTGTCAAGGATCTATGTTCTTTGCATGTTTCCGCTTCACCATTCTCACGTCGGTATGTCAGCTCTGACCTGAGGCTGGATCCCTCATGTTGACAAGATAGATGCAACATTGCCAGACATGATATTGCCTAGAAGAAAAAATTATTATGTCTTTTTGAATGTTTGTTTTTAACAGCAAGGAAACCTTTCTCAGAAGCCCTGCTACACTCTTGTTTATGTCTCATGGGCCCCAAAAGCATAACAACCAATGAAAATGGGTCTGTCATGATAGCATCCATCCTGAATGAATATGGCCCCATGGAGGATGGTGGGACCTACATAAAATGGAGGTAGGGTTGCACAAGGAGAAGGGAGAATGAATTTGGAGTAGGTAACCAACAATGTCTTCCAGGTTTCTTTTACCAAGATTTCCTAGACAGCAATTATATGCACAAGATTATCACGGAAAATTTTGACAGATGTGTGGCTGAAAGAGAGATCCTTTTTTTAATGTCGCTCAGATGACTAAAGGTCTCATGTCACATGGCTTAAATTAGAGATATAAGGCAGTAAAATCATAGACATCCAGGTCAGATTATGGGGACCTTGAATGTTAGGGGGAGGGAAGAATATGAAATTGAAAAATATATAGTAAAATCTTAATCTAATAGGAGGCAAAGATATTTCAGGAAGATTGATCCACCACTGATTTCAGAAAACAATTCACAGGTAGATTAACTAAACAGCATACAGAGACCAGACTCCATTTTGGATTCATTCACTTTCCTTCCACCAATGTCTACTGAGCCTATGCCATGTGGCAGGCCCTATACTCAGCCACAGAAATCAGGGAATGAGCAAGACAGATATGGTGCCTTTCCTCGTGTGCCATTTCAAGTGAGGGGGAACTGAATTGACCAGGGTGGGCTAGGCTGTAGTAACTGGGAAACGCTGCTATCTCATGGCTCAACACCATGGAGATATATCTTTGCTCATGTACATTCTGAGGCTTGAATGGCCCTCCTCTGTCTTCTACCTGTGGCATCTGGACTGCCTGGCCACCAAGCACACCACAGTAGGGCAAGAGAGGTGCATGGAGAAGATGTAGGAAGAGTACCAGCTTTTAGTTGTCTCAGCCTGGAAGAGACACACACGTCTGCTGGGGGTCCACTGCCCAGAACTGGCCATGTGACCACTCACCTACTGGCAGGACAGGTTGGGGAATCCATGGCGGAGGCTGGGGAGCAGCACGTGGACATTTAGTACACAGCAACTGTCTCTGCCACAGGATTTTATAATAAATACCTCAGGTAAAGGCTTGTTTCTTCTTCATCCGCTTATGAAGTTGTACTAAACAAGGGATGGTTATAGAAACATCATTTTAATGACAACTTCTGCTTGAGGAGAAAAAGATTCATATTAACCTCGCTCTCAGACAGTGGGTATTAGGAAGAGACGGGGAGTAACAGGTCAGTAGTAAAGCAAGGTGACACTTTTATTTCTTTGCCCTGCAGTGATGCAGTGGAAAGAAGAGACCTCGATTTGCATCTCCGCTCCTATGTGCCTCTTTTGTGTCCTTAAGCAAGTCATTTAACCCCTGTTTGCCCACTTCTTCAACTAAAAAAGAAGGGGAATTACAATCTCCCTCAGAGAGACGTCATGAGGATTAAAATTTAAAAGACATACATATGCAAATGCAAATGTCTACATTGTGCCTCAACGGGCACAGGGTATAAACTCGTAAAATGTGAATGAATCTGCTGTAGATGAGTTAAAGCAAACTTGAGATCAGAGCACGCAGCCATGTTTTCCATGTCATTCTCCCTCAAATCTAACTCGGCTGCCTGGCCCTCAAGACTCCATGGTGCTTCCGGTCTCCTGCCATCTGTTCCCTGGGCAACTTCCCGGCATCTCATCTCACCAACCCCTTCTCTTCCACACTCACTCGCTGCTCCCGCTGAACAGTTTTACTAGTTTTCAGACTTTCGCTAAGTCTCTCAAAAATACCCAACACAATGACAACAAAACCTCTTCCCGTGTCACTGACCGCCTTATTGGAAAATACAGGCCATTCCCCGCCAGGGGGATCATCCTTTCTGTCCCATTGGCATCAGGCTTGGCCATCTCACTGGCTTTGACCAGTGTCGCGGGTGGGAGCGATGCGAGCAGACGCTTGGGAACACCACAGCATGCTTTCACAATCTCTTTTGCCTCTGCCACAAGACAGCCTTGGTCCTGAGATGAAAGTGTGGAGCAGGGCGGCAGCTGGCTCTTGGTAGGCAGAAATGTGGGTGACCAACAGCCCTTTGTGCTGGTAGCCCACTAAGGTATTAGGGGGTGTTTGTTACAGTAGCATAATCAGTCCAAGAAGTGGCCAATATGACCTCATATCCCCACCACCCATATGACCTCTTCTCTTTCGTTAACTGTGTTGGAAACCTCTCTTCCCCTAGGGCACTTTTTCATCCCCCTTGCCTCCCCTAAATGCTTTTTACTTTGAAATGTCTTCACTAGGAAGCTTCCCCTGATCATCCTGATCGTAAATGATCTCTCCTTTCTCTACGCAACATCCTAACATGTTATCTGGGATACCTGTAAATAAATGTTTGCTGACTCCATCAAGGAAGGAATGCTTCTCCCATGACATGAGGAGAAAATTTCATTATTATAATACTTTCCCTGTGTCTTAAAATCTTCAGGGTAGACATCGATCACGCTTTTTCTTTTTATATTTCTGGAACCCTAGCGCCACATACTTACAAACGTAGAGGAGGAATCTGTTGAACAATAACTGACAGGAGTTTCAGTTTTGGGTAGGATGGAGGGATCACAGGCTGAAAGCAGCTATAATACTTGGGACTTCAAGCACAACAGTGGAAACTCGTTTGGTGGTGTTTCCAGATTACGAGAGCTTAATCTTTCAGGGCAACAATAGCTGACAAGTGGCTTCGGACTGCAGAATGGGTTTCTTTAGACCAATTAAATGCAAAAACTGCTTTCTCTGGGCCTGAGAATTGGCCATTCCCAGAGATGTTAACCAGAAGGTTGGACCTTTAATGGTCATAATTTTGTTGTTGTGTGGGTATGTGAATGACCAACAAGACTTTGTAGTAATCCCTCCAGATTTCTGGCTGCAGCATCCCCAGTGAAAGGTGGGGAGGGACACATGATGAAAGACCCCAGGGGATCAGAAGGAAAAGAAAAGGTGAGAAGAGCTGGCCAGTCCTGGTCAGGGTAGTGTTTGCATGGCAGTCTGCATACCTCGTGACACTGGCTTCATTTTCCAGCGCAAAAGGTATTTTTTGAAGAACAGTAGAGAGTCCTTCTTGAGCAACCAGTCACGTATTCCTGGGGAAAAAGAAAAGAGTTGAAGACATGGTGGCACTGGACAGGTGGGACAACAAATGAACAACCTGAGGAGAAAAAAGCCAGTTACCTGTAGATTTTAATTTCAGGACGAGAAGGATCCAGGACACTCATGGAATGTGTTGTGGATGAAGGAAGGAGGAATCCCAAAGGGGAAAAGGAAGGCAGTAGGTGGTAGCAGAGGCCAGCGTTAGGACCAGCCACGCAAGTTATGAGGGTGTACCTCGTTACTAGTAATTCTACCTGAAGATGTTTCAGTCCGCCACCATCATGGTTTTCATGTCCTGCCCGCCCTGGGTTTCTGGACTGTGTGGGTTGAGGTGAGCTGGGGGACCGGAGGGGGAATGAGAGTCCGACTTTCAGTGCACAACTCAGGTCATGATCCCAGGGGCATGGAATTGAGCCACGCGTGGAGCTGCGCATCGAGCCCTGCATTGGGCTCCTTGCCGAGAGTAGAGCCTGCTTGAGATTCTTTCTCTTTCTCCCTCTGCCCCTCTCCCCCGCTCTCTGTCTCTCTCTTGAATACATAAATTAATTTTTTAAAAAGGCATTTTTGGGGGGCACCTGGGTGGCTCAGTCGGTTGAACGTCCGACTTCGGCCCAGGTCATGATCTCACATTTCATGAGTTCCAGCCCTGCGTCGGGCTCTGTGCTGACAGCTCGGAGCCTGGAGCCTGCTTCGGATTCTGTGTCTCCCTCTCTCTCTGCCCCTCCCCCACTCTCCCTTCGTCTCACTCTCTCAAAAATAAATAAATGTAAAAAAAAGGCATTTTTCAATTCCCAAAGCTCTAGTTCAAAATTTTAAATATTTTCCTTTTCTTCAACAAGTTGTTGACACAGGACACACTGAGTAGATAAAACTAAATGATTTTACAGCTGGCTTTAAAAAGACAAGCTCTTTTGCTAACTAGCCTTACTTCTTTAAACATGCTTTTAAAAAAAAAGTGCAAATCCTCTGACCTAACTTGTAAAACATTTAATATTTTGGATATGCGGCTTTAATGACCATCTAAAAGTCAGGCCGGCTGGACAATGGGGAGCTGCTGGAGTATTATTCATCCTTCACAAAGCCATGAGGTGGCTCTTTCTCCTGGGTCAAGAGGTCAAGCTCCACAGCATTAATTTCGCTGAGTTTCTTTGTTATAAATAACAAACAAGGTCATTTATTTTCATTTTCTTGTTTCTAATTGCATGCATGTACTCCCAAGGATGAACTCCATAAACAGGTGGTGGGAATGCTGGGGAGAAAGCTCGAAACTGTTCCAGAAAAGAGGGCATGTCCCACTCTGGCGAAACAGTTTGATGAGTTAGAGATTTCGTCACTGCAGGATATGCACCTGTGCTATTACTCGAAAAGCAAACACTCATCTGTTTGGCACGCACAGATCTATGTAAATTAGGGGAGATTATTTTGGTGCTAGTCCTTGGCTGTTTTGTGATCAAATGCAATTGTTTCTCATTTCTTAAGAAACAGAGTCTCTATTAGACTCCGTTCTCCCCCCAGTTATTTTGACCATTTCATTCTTTTCTGAGGTTATTAATAATAACATGCCCTATGAATTAGGCCTAGAAACAAGGGGTGCCTGTCAAAGAAAGGATGTCATCAGAGGCTCCAACTATGAGCAATACGTATCAGTGACGGTATACAGACCTGTCATGAAAAGGTTTAATTAATATCTGCTTAATAATTTTCTCTCCTTAATGCTTCTTTAGCTGCCCCTTGGTGAAGAATAAAAAATGGACACCCCCACCCCTCACCCATCCCTAAGAGAGTCCTGACCCTCAGCTCTCATTGTTTGGCAGTGGTTTTTGTGGGCAACACTGCAGGGCCCCTCTTGCTGGGAAAACTCTGAGCTTCCTGATTTTTCACTCCTGTAAAAACCTCCTCCCCCATCACTACCTTTGTCTCTTTGGGGGAAAAAAAAAGGGTTTTCACTTGAGCAAAATAAAAACTACCCCGTATTTGTTTCTGGAGTGTAATTATAAACTTCATTGTACATTCTTCCTGGCTTTGATGCTTATCTTGAAGAGTTCAGTGAAAATAAATTGTTTTTATGAAAGCAGAGAAACCATTTGATAAACACGCTGTCTCTGAAAATTGTTCCTGCAAAAGAGGTCATTCTTTCGCTTCAAAAGAAATGGAACATATTTCAGAAAACAGGCAGGACAACAGTTTAGGATTTCTGTGAATACAGGATATTTTTTTTTAAGGCAGGGTGTAAACACACTGAAAATTACACACCTCCTGATTGTGTAGAGTGTATTGGGTTTTTAAAATAGCTTTATTGAAGAGCTACTTAGGTCACAAGCAAATACTTGCTGCATTTCACGTTTCTGGGAATGAATTCTCAGCTCAGTACTTTTTTGCTACCAGGGGTTTGGGGGGGGTGAGCATTCCATAATTACTATGTATCTGTCAAAACCTATGGGTGTATCTATTCTTAGTAAAAGTAATAGTCAACTGAGAAAATGATTGGTTTTTCTAAAGTGGTTCTTATGCCTGGTAGTACAGAGACCAATATGGCCAAACTTGGTTGTAGTAATGTGAGTAGCAACCTCATGCATGCATATATATATATATATATATAGAGAGAGAGAGAGAGAGAGAGAGAGAGAGTGTTTCTCAATTTGCTCATTTCTGTATTTTTTGACCTAAGTAAAAATATCAAAATAGTTATTTCCAGACCTGAAAAGTTTGGATTCACTGAAAACTGAAGCTAACAATGACAATGCATGGGGATTCCACCCGCCCCACTATAGTTCCTGTGTGTAACTCTCTCCTGGTAATTAGTTTTAGAGCCTGCCCTGGAGATGTGTATTGAGGGTCCAATGCTTCCTCTATACCATGTGTACATTCTCTGTTATGAAAGCCTTGGTAGGTCTTGACTTGATTTTATCTGCAGGTGATTTAAAATATGAATGTAAGTGTTGATTCTCTGACATGAAACTCCAAATTTCATGGAGATGAGTTATACAGATACTAAGAATCCATGCTGGATAGAAATGCTATGCTTTATGACATGAAGCCAGATTCAGACATAAAACCAAATATAAAATGTTTTACCAATATGATACATTAGCTGTTACTATGGGAATAGGATGAGAAGAAACTCGAGTAGTTCTGGCCTTGTTAATTTCCATTTGGAGCTGCTGTTAATTTGGCTACATTACATATTGCAAACAAGGATCATAATATTTGGATAGGGCTTTTCATGACCAAAACTCAAGAAAATTACACTGTATATAATGTTTAGTGGTATCCTCACCTCATCTGGGCAAGCAATTCACAGAGAGGTTAAATTACTGTTCACAGATTCCGAAAAGCTGGCGTCTCAGTAAGTAAAGATCTTTGGGTATAAAGTTCAGCAGGTTTAATGCAGTCCTCATGGGAACTTTCTTAATGTGGAGACAGATAAAGTAGAGAAATAAAGTTTTTGAGTTCTGTCAAGATGTAAGATAGTTTTCTCATCATGCTCTCTCTGCTTTCATAAAAACAATCTATTTCCACCGAATTCTTCAAGATAAGCTTGTTTATCCTCCTCACCCCACCCCCATTTTTTAAAAGAGATTCTTGGACGATACCTACTGTTCAATTGGAAACATCAAGCTAATAAGACTGACAGTTTTGACCCAAATCATACAGAAACCCGACAGGGATTTTCTTATGCCCAGAAGTTGAATTTTGGCTGTATAACTGATGCTTGTCCTGCCCTCCTAAATCAGTAACTGTTAGCACTGTTCAGCATAAATTCAAAGCATGTTTAAGATACGTTCTTGGAGAAGTTTCTTCAAACTCAAGGCTAACCTAGTACAAAGGAAACCTTTGTGGCATTTCAGAAACAAATGCTGACAGCCTGAAAAAGGTGACACCCTTAAGAATGACAAATAGCATGGCAGTCACAATGGCATTAACGTTTTTAAAAGCCTCATTCTAACGTTTTTAATGGATGCGTTTCAAATCCACTGGAACCCTTAAAATTAGATGGTATTCTGAATGCAATGGAGAGTTCACTCAGATGGGCTCTAAGTGAAACAACATATAATTCTAGTTGTGTTGCGTACAAGAGGTCCAAAACAGCAGGGCGCAGAAGACCCCCCACCCTCCCGCACCCTCAGGTAGTGTGTTCTTATTCACGTGATAGGTCTTGGGTTCCCTCTTCCCGAATCTTCCCTTAACCTGGTTCCCTGGGAATGCTTTTCCACTATTCAAACATCTTCCCCCCCTTTCCCTTTCTCCCTCTCTCCCCTCTTTCCCTTCTCCTTCTCACTTTCCTTGCTTAAATGGATATTAATTTATTGCAAACCACCTAAGCACCAAGCAAGGTCCAAGGGGCTGGGGATACAGCAGTGATCCAGCTCCGGCTCCGCAGAGGCATGTCCTACACCCACCCTTGAGCTTTCTTTTTTACAAATAACCAAGAAGGCGCAGAGCCTGGCATCCCTCCCACTGTATGTGAATTTATCAGATTGCTTCTCTCCATAGCAGTGGTCGTTGTAACAGGACAGGATCTCCAGGCCAGGTGAGTGGATGGGACAGGGCATGTGTACATGTGTGCATATGGAAATGTGCGTGTGCGTGTGGAGTGTGATGGGTCCAAATCATAGCCTCCTTTGGTTTCCACGTGCGTCATCCGGGGATCCTCTCTCTCATTCACAAGTGCCTAAAACAGTGCCCGGCACAGAGTAGGCAAGCAAAATATAGCTGCTGAGTGTCTGGAGACTGTGGGCAAAACCTTGAGGTTGGCAGCCGTCCCGAATGACCTGTTTCTGCGCTAGCGATATTTTTCATTCTAAATGCCTCAACATACATATTTTCAGACTCCTCAGTTTCTCCATCCCCCCCCCCCACCCGCCACTCTTTAATAGAGATCTACACTCGGAAATCAGCTACCTAAATCATCATCATAATAAAATAGTGACTGATGAATATTGTTTCCTTCTCCAAGGCATTTGCATCTTAACAGGGAGGGGGATTTTATGAGGAAAGCCAAGGGCCAAGAGGTGGTATTGGATATGACCCAGCATTCCTAACTCCTGGGAGCCTCCTGGGAGAAGGTTCTCGCTTCACTTTGTAGTGTGTACAGCTCAGGGCTCCATGCAATTCATCAGCCCACATGCAATTCCCATTCTGGCAGCTAGTGGGGTTTCCACTGTGAATATTTGTATTCTTGATGCTCAAGGTCTGATTACAACTTCAGGTTTAGTCTCTGTGTAACTTTGATTATACTTTCCTTCATCCTGTGTAATCAAGCTCAGATTGCTCCAGAGGCACAACAGAACGGGCACAAGGTGAGAAATGGGAGCGTGCAAAGAAACACTCGGCTTCCTGGCCTTTGGGGCTCCTGTTAACAACTACCTGGGAGAAAATAATTTCTTTTTTGGTACCTCAGATCAGCAAGCTGCTCCTCTCCTGCGGCCAGATGCTGCACTATCCGCCATTGTTAAATACTAATAGTGAAACTTAAAAGATGTTCTCTTGCGAGACAACAGGTGGCCACTGCAACCTCCCGCTCTGATTGGTGGAAAGGCCACAGGCGCCCAGTGGCCCAGAGAAAGGGCCTCCACTTCTGCGTTTCAAGAACCTGCTCAATGGGGTGTTGTCCTGATAATATCTCCGCTCGCTGCCAATTTGTGCAACCCGCTGGGCCATTAGGGAGCGCCGCTGGGTTGTCAACGTTAAATGGAGACCCGGGAGAGAGGACCTAAGCTTTTTCGAGAGGGGGGGGGAATTGGAGTCAACCCAGGGACAATGTGAGCGGTTGTTCCTCTCCTGAATACACACCGCTCTCACGGGCAGTATCCAAACACACGTTTCAGCTAAGAGCAAATACACAAACTTTCACCTAATTGACGTTTATTTTTCCTGCTTGGTTCCAGAAAGATAATATTGGGTGAAGGTACATATACAGGTGTCACCAGGCCGGAGTGCCTGCTTTGGAGAACAGAAGAAATGAAAAGCAACCCATCTGATGTTTGAAAAAAAGTTCAGGCCCTGGTCCGGCCAAGTGTGCTCAGGGGAGGAAAGTGTTAGCGAGTGTCCGCTAAAATATTTGAAAATTTCTCCCTTCCGGTTGCAGCAGCAACTAGATAACCAAATTGGGGGGGGGGGGTCGGTGGCACATCTCACCGCCTCTCCCTAACGTTCTCATCTAGCAATAAAGTCACTTCCCTTCGCCAAGGCTGAGGGCCAAACTCTCAAATTAACCCAACGCAGTAAAGGGGGGTGGGGGGATAGGAAGGAGGGAGGGAGAGGGAGAGAGAGATAGCTTAAAGAAAGAGAAAGAAAGAAAGAGGAGGTGGGTGAGTGCAGTCTGAGGAAGTTAATCACCCAGAACCTTTTAGGAAAATGGGGACATTTTCTCTCCGAGAGCAGTGAATGATCCGCCTAGATCCAGTTACTCAAATGCCTTTCGAATACAAACAAGAGCAAAGGAAATACGAAGAGAACCGACACGAGGCTTAACCCGGGAAGCTTCAAGTCTGCCTACCTGTGAAAGGTCAGGCCCCAACACCCC
The DNA here is from genome assembly GCF_018350195.1 of Panthera tigris. NCBI lineage: Eukaryota > Metazoa > Chordata > Mammalia > Carnivora > Felidae > Panthera > Panthera tigris. The sequence goes on along the minus strand of NC_056674.1, from coordinate 30,201,830 downwards.
TTCTGGAAAATACCACAGGTGTACATGGATGGGGTCCCGGCTCCCGGCTACCAGGAGGCCCTCCTGCAGGTTAGCTGCCAGGATAGGTGCCTCCAAGCAGAGGACATTCGTGCGGGAAGAAGAGTAGGGTAGACGGGACGGAGGACCCGCACCACGAGGGACTAATGGGGGGGGGGCCGAGGGAAGGAAGCCCATGGAACGAGGGGTGGCAAGGGAGCGGACGGCTTGGGGATGCCGGTGGCAGGAGCCGGGGGCCGAGGGAAGCGGGGCTCGGAGAGGGGGTTGGGAGGGCCACACCGCGCCCCGCGGGCTGGCGGCGGGCCGGCCGAAGCGGCGGAGGAGAGGAGGGGAGCGAGGAGCGCTCCGAGGCATCGGGGACAAAGAGGACCGGAGAGGGAAGGGGGGCGAGGTGGGGAGAAGAGGGGCCCCGGGGAGGGGGAGGCCGCGGCGCGCGCGACGGGCACCGCCGGAGCTGCGCGAGGCGCGGGGCGAGCCGCGAGGGGCCGCGCGGGGCAGGGGCCGCGGCGGGGCGGGGTCGGCGCGCCCGGGGGCGGTCCGGGCCGAGGAGCGCACCGGCGGGGCGGGCGGCGCGCCAGCTGCCCGCGGTGGGAGGGGCGGAGCGGCGGCGGCGCGGGGAGGGGACCGGCGGCGAAGGCAGGAGGGGGAGAAGGAGGGGAGGGGCCGGGCCCCTTGTCTCCGCGGCTCCTCTCCTCAGTCCGCCCGGGGAGGAGGAGGAGGAGCGGGGCCAGCGCCGCCGCCGCCGCCGTCCCAGCCTCGCCCCGCGCACCTGAACTCGCCGCGCCGCCCGGGCCCCCGCGCCGCGCCCCGGGCGCCCGGCCCGCGCGCAGCGCTGCCTCGGTGCCCCGGCGGGGCGCGTCCCCCGGGCCGCCTCCCGCTCTCCCGCGGCTCGCGTGGCCGCGCCTTTGTGTGCGGCGGCCGCGGCTCCCGGGCTCCTCGGGCTCCGGTCGCGGCGCCCCTCCGGCCCCGAGCCCCGCGCGCCGCCCCCGGGCAACCCCGGCCGGGCGCCCCCGACGGTGGATCTAGCGGCTTCGAGGAGGCGGGCACCGGCCCCGGCGAGCCCTAGCCCCGGCCCCTGGCCCCGGGCCCGGCTCCGGCATGGATGTGAGATTCTACCCCGCGGCGGCCGGGGACCCCGCCGGCCTGGACTTCGCGCAGTGTCTGGGGTACTACGGCTACAGCAAGGTGACCGGGCCGGGGCCGGGGGGCGGCGGGGCGGGGGCCACCTCCCCATCCCGGGCGCGCCCCGCGCTCCAGCTCCCCTCGCGCTGCACTTTTCTCTCCCCTCTCCACTCCTTTCCCTTTGCGCCCTCGTCTCTGTCCAACTCTCTCTCTCTACTCTTTCTGCCCCCTTCCCACCCTCCTTTTTGTCCCTCTGCCGGCGCTCCACTCTCTCTCCCCCCACCCCCCTCCAACCCCGCCGACTCTCCTTTGCCTTCCCAAAGAAACCAAGAGCAGCCCAAGGACTGAAAGGGGGGGGGGGGAACACGCTTGTGATTCTTTGTTGTTATTAGTAAACACGATAGCAGCGCCCCGGAGTTGGGGGGGGGGCAACGCCGGAGTCAAGTGATCTCGTGGTCCGACGACCTCGCCGCCCTCACCCCCCACCCCCCAGCCCCTCTTACCTTCCCCGCGCACTAGAGAGCTGGACCCAGGGCAGCTCGGGGAAGGAAAGGAACAAACTTTTGAGCGTGCCCTGGATTGAACGGAGGTGGGGGGGGGCCGCGAAGTGTTGGGACCCCCGCAGGTGGCCTTTGCTGCCCTCTCGCTGGGGCGCTTTGACCGCGGAACGGAGATGCCGGGCCCCTCCCTGGTTAGCGCAAGTGGCTTCTCATCTTTCATTTTTTTGGGAGGGGTAAGTTTTGCATTTCGGGGAGATCAGGGTTGGAGACCTCCACACCACGCCGTGGGTCACCCTACCTCCCGCCCCCCCGCTCTCCCCACCCCCCCTCCCCGGTCCCCCGCGCCAACTTCGAGGACGGAGCGTTTCAGGTGGGCGAAGGTGGGTCTCAGAAGGGCAGCTGGCGCAGCTCGGACCGGCGAGTCGGTGCGGGAGTCACAGCCTTTGGGCCTGGGTGGCGCGGTCTCCCCTTCTCGGTGTTTCCTGAAGCCCCCAGGGCCAAGCTTTGGAGGAAATATCACCCCGAGGGCGATGTTCGGAGACCGAGCAGTGCTCTGGATGGCCTGTGCCTTTTGAATGTGGTTTTTCTTTCTCCTTCCCCCTGCTCCTCCCTCCTCCCCCCTCCCCCTTTCTTTCAAATCGTAGTTTGTTTATGATTGCTTGGATAACAGAGGAGGAAATAAGGAGCCGCTGAAAGAAAGGTGCTATACAAAACTAATGAATAAATAACAGGAAGAGAAGGAATTGTATCAAGAGTGAGGAACAGTTTGCTGTGCCCCGTGGCTGATGGAGGCTCCTGTTCCTTTCTATTTGTTTATACTCCGTTCCCAACTCCAGTGCTGAAGTTTGTGAAAGACCATTGGGGTCTCTCTGCCTCACCCTTGTGTCCTCGTCGTCCAGCCCCGCGCCTGGCACCGCGGGCCTCCCCACGAGTATAGAACGAAGGGACATTATTCAGTGTGCTTTAACCCTTTGGTGGTATTGGGGGGGGGGGGGGTCGTTCATGGTCTCCAAATTCCAAGAGTGGTACGTTGAGCTTTGAAAGGGAAGCAAGGAAAGGCCTATCGCGGTAGCAGGGTTAAGGTTTTACTTTCTGTCCTCGGTTTTGGACTTACTCAGGTTAGTAAATGCTTTAAAAAGTCCCCCTTGTATGCTCAGTGAGGGACTTAGGCAGCCTAATTAAGTATGTCGTGTTTCTGAGAATCCACCTAATTGTTCCGGCGGGGTATTATTTATCTCCTTACAACTTAGCCTGTGTATGCAAGCCTTGGATAACTGGGCATGCTCTTATTTTTGGAAGCCATTACCTTGCTTAATGTAACTTCTTTCTCTGATTTAAGATCAGCAACACTCGAATGACACCAAAATAGAAACCTTTTGTACTAATCCAGTCACTGCAATGCGTGGCAAATCTCTCTGTTCACTGAGATCCCAAGGGTACTTCAAGGGACCAGAGGAAATTGTGGGTGTTTTGTGTGTGTGTCTTTTTTTTTTTTTTTTTGAGAAAAGCTATTTTGAGTCCATTTAAACTGAGTAGTTACTTCAGGGAGAGCATAGAAAGCTTGAAAATCGACATTATTTATTGAGATGCTTGTTCAACTTCGGGAGGAGGATGCAAGTTGGTTTGCTATCATATGTTCTTAATGCAGTTTTTTGCCTGAAATAACCTGGTTTCTTAGTAAATCAGCAATCTGGTGGTCATAAGTGCTGTGTGTACCCGATTTGCGAAAGTTAGACACAGCGCTCCATATTGGTAGAAATCAAATTGTACTTATTTTAAAGGATGTTTGCATTTAATTCCTTGCAGATAAAAATACAATAATCTTTAATTTGAGCCCCAATACTTTATTTTCCTACTCTTAATTTCAGCAGTGAAAAACCCAGTTTTATTCCCTGTAATTTTTCTTTATAGGGAGAATGTAGTAGAAGACGATGTATTAACTTTATGGGTATAAAACAGCAAGTGCTAATTAAGGGTTTATAGCATTTTGTTTCACAGCTAACTTGTGTGTCTGAGTGGTGCTATTCAATATAGGTCTATATTGAACATGTAAAAACTAGCATACAAAGACCTACATTTATTTCACTTGGAAATACCTGCATTTATTAATCTCTTAAGACTTAACTTTTGCTGCTGTGTATTATCATTCTGGATGGGAAATGATGAGTTTCAAAGAAGGCATGTTTCTGCCCTTTCTTGTTTTAACGACCATCTGGGAAACTTTAGAAGAAATACAGAACCCTTTGCTCCAGGCTTAACAAGTGAAAAGTTAGCGCTTATCTTTAAATTTATTTACAAACCGTGAATAATAGGGGTTCATTCATTTCTGTCTTTAACAAATGACCAGAGAGTCCTTTGTATAAATTATATGTGTGTGTATTATCTTTACACTCTGTGAGTATATGGATCCTTTTTAAATGTCAGCGCTCAGAAAGTGTACTGTCTACGGAGAATGGATGAAAGAGTTTTGAGGGTTCAAAAGTCCTTGCAAGTAAGAGAATAACTTCAAATAAAATATAGCCAGGATCATTAAAATCAGTTAATAATTCATGAACCAGCCACTGATGTATAAACTTACAGTCATCTCTGTTTTCTAAGGGCTAATTTCCATTTTAATTTCAAGTGGAAAATCTACTGTTTGAACATTTCTTTTTCTGATGTGGCCAACAAATGAAACTAACACCTACATTTTTAAAAGGGGGAGGGGCCTTATGTTGCTCAAGCGAATTAGCGACCCATTGTCTGTGTATCTAGAATTTTTCTTTTCCTGGGTTCAGTTTGTCTTTTCACCAGCAAGAAGGTAATATGCAACATATCAGTTGGCATGTCATTAGAAGTCTGCTACCCCGAAATAAACTATTATATTTAAGGTGGGCGTGCACAAGGTGAAATCACACAGTGGGTTAATAATGAACTTGGACCAAACTCAATATTTCATAGCTTTTTCTGCATATTCTTAGGTGGGTTTTTTTTTGTTTGTTTTGTTTTTTTGTTTTTTACCAGCCCCCAGTCCTTTCAAAATCTGGCTATTGACTTCTTATCCTATGCAGAATAGTCTTTTGTTGTTTTTACTCCATCAGTCCCAAACCTTGCTTTCTAATTACTATATGTGTTATTGATCATTCTGCTTAATTAAGACATTCTGATGTGAGTGTTTTCACTACACCTCCTTGGATTGGCCTCTACCTTGGCTAGCATGAAGAGTTAGAAGACCTGAAGGGTAGTTTGTCATTTGTCTATCTTCTTCGAGACCATGGTTCAAATTGAGAATACATTGAGAGGAGGATTTGATTGCAGCTCTCCTTAAATTGATACTTTGCACTGGCGTGAGAACTAATGATTTCATTTTAGGGCCTGCTGTATGGGGGTGTTGAATTTTGAGAGCAGGTTGAGAGATTTTTTTCTTTAAACATATTATTTATTGTCAAGTTGGCTAATATATAGTGTATATAGTATGCTCTTGGTTTGGGGGGTAGACTCCTGTGATTCCTCACTTACATACAACACCCAGTGCTCATCCCAACAGATGTTCTCCTCAATGCCCATCACCCATTTTCTCCTCTCCTCTCCTCTCCTCTACAAGTTGAGGGATTTCCATGTGAGGTCTTCAAGCAAGATAATGGGGCGCCTGGGTGGTTCGGTTGGGTGTCTGACTTTGGCTCAGGTCACGACCTTGCAGTCTGTGGGTTCGAACCCCACATCAGGCTCTGTGCTGACAGCTCAGAGCCTGCAGCCTGCTTCAGATTCTGTGTCTCCTCTCTGCCCCTCCCCCACTCACTCACACACTCACGCGTGCTCTCTCTCTCTCTCTCTCTCTCTCACAAATATAATAAACGTTAAAAAATTTTAAAAAAAGATATTGAAGTCACATTGTGAAAGACATGTAAAGTTTTTGTAAGAACCTTGGACAAGGGGTCATAAACTCAAAATGCTCCTCGGGACAGCCAGTTTAACCTACAGAAGATAGGGTTTGTGGTCACATGGAGAGCAGGCCCCATGTAAAGGGGTAGCCTTGTTCAGCATTTGTGGATTGTTGCCATGCCAACATCTGGGCCCAGTGTCTCCACATTTTGCAGTTATTTTTCCAAGAGAATGATAATCTGAGTTTTTATGTAAGATATCTTGAATTCTAAATGTTGGCAGCAAATTCACATATTACTGAAATCCTTATGTGGGACCCTTAAAACATGCCTGTGGCTTGTGTCCCGCTTCTCTGCAGTTTTTGTCTTAGATAAACTCATATGCAGATGAGGTTCAAAAATCAATTTTTAATAAGTCATTTATGGTTTATGGTCAACTATGCAAACAGGTTGGACAGTTCCACTCTCCTGTTCGATCATGCGGACAATTCAGCCGAGTGAGTACAAGAAGTAGAATCTAACCACTTTCAGTGTACTTCTAATTGAATAGTTTGAATTCTATCATTCATTCATTTTAGGTCTCAAGGCAACGGAACAGTTCTAGATCAGGGGCTGGCAGACGGTGGCCCACATGTCACATCTGCCTGTTCTTGTTTGGTTTGTGAGTTAAGAATGGTTTTTATGTTTTTAAATGGCAGAAAAATCAAAAGAAATATTTCATGACTGAAACTTACATGACATTCACATTTGTGTCCATAAATAAAGTTGCAGAACTGGCAGCCCAACTCACTTGTTGACATATTGTCTATGGCTGCTTGAGTGTGTCCGTGTCCAGGTTGAGTAGTTGTAATGTGTAGTATGGTCCCTTTACAGAAACAGTTTGCTGATCCCTGTTCTAGATAATCAGAGCACTTGATGGTACCAGGGTCTTCCTTTGTCCCAAGACTTGGCAGTAGAAGGAAGACGTAGTTAACAAGATGGTATAACTGGAGAGATTACCATTTCAGAGAATGTTTCTCAGAGTGTTTCTAAACCAGTGGGAGTTTAGCCTTAGCTATACTCTAGTCATAGCTGGTGGGAGGAAGCTTGTGAAAGATACTCCAGTTCACCCTTACCTCAGACCAGTTCAATAAGAATCTTTGGGGATGGGAACCAGGTAGCAGTGTTTTTAAAGCTCCCTAGATGATTCCAGTGTGCAGCCATGGCTGAAAGCTTTGTTTTAGGCTAGGGATCCTCCTTTGGAGTAAGTAACCTGCAGGGGCAGTAGTAGAAATGGGTAAAGAAGTTTGTGAATGCTATAAAGTACGTAAGACTTACGACAGATGATTGGCTCTAGGTTGACACTCAGGGCCTTTTCAGAACCCTGGTGGGTCCTAAGCACTGCTGACCTGGCTCCCCTCCACATCATATCAGACGTGAAAATGCTGCATCCACGTCCTGCATTTTATGTTCTATGATGTATTCATATATCATGGCTGAGTTGCTGCTGATTAGTTGACTTATGTTTGCATTTTGTCAGCATCTGTTAGTTTTAATTTTGTAGTGTGTGTGTGTGTTGTGTGGCCAATTAATTTTTTTCCTCACCTTTTAAACATTTTTGTGTGCCCTTGAGAAGCTTATACTTCTAGGTAACCAGTCATTGGTGACTAATAGATAAAATAGTCCAGCTAACACTAAAGTCCATCAACTTACCATTTTGACACCCCACACAGTGGAATGTTGATGAAAACCCTGTGCTCCGTAAAGACTGATACACAGTAAGCCAAAGAAAATTAATTTTAGTTGTTTTAGATGAAGTCAATGGAGGTATGTGGCCACGACATTCAAAGTATGCGTAGCTGTTGTAAGAACTATCTGTTTTGGGTCACAAGCTGTCAGGGGGATGCTGAATCCACTTGTCCACTTGAGGACTTGCTTTATCTCATTTGAACCAATATTTTAAAAAATTCAGGAGCTGTCTGTATCTAAAAATCTTTGCAATATAAATCTGGATTTTCAGCCCTTCCTCCCTTCCTTCCTTCCTTTCCTTCTTTCTTTTAAGAAACAATAAATTTGGCAATCCTGGACCTGTTCCCTTGCAAGGCAACATGTTCCTCTTCCCACTCTAACTTCCTCATATTCTGCCCTTGGTATTCCTCTCAAGTCCCAGGAGGCTTTGGGTTTGAAAACTTCAAGAAGAGATGAAGTTAAACAAGCGACCAATGTGATGCTCAAACCCTAGTGAAGTGAGGTTGCTGTCACTGGAAAAATATTCCTTATGGTATGCAGGGTAGTAGGTGAATGGAGACAGGTAATCTGTGATCATATTATTATAAGCAGTGTTTCTCAAGCTTCAGCATGCACAAGAATCAACCTCAAGAGCTTTTTGTAATACAGACTCTTGGGCTTAGCCCTAGAGATTCTGAATCCTGGGGTCTAGGCTAGGGCTCCCACATGATGCTGATGTCCTATGAGTAGCACAGCACAGAGGGCCTTCCAGTGGTAAGGTAAGAAGTTTGTTCTTTTTGAGAGTTTGTTGGTCACAATGCACTGGGCTACAGGTAACAGAACACCCAACAAACAGTGGCATAAAGCATAAGGACGTTCGTTTACTTACAAAGAAGTCATTAGTTAGGTGGTCTCAGGCTATTTTGGATGAAGGCAATCATGTCTTTAAGAACCCTCTTTTCTTTTTATTCTGCCATTCCTGAAGTTTTAGCAGTCTCCTCAAGGTCACAAGTTGGCTGCTGTAGCTCCAGACATCACATCTTCGCATGATCACATGTAAAATGGGAAGCAAGGTGGTGGTGGGGATGGGAGTGATAGCAAAAGTTTTCTGTACCTCTCTTAACAAGAAGGGATAAGAACTTTTCCAGTAGTTCCATTGCACTCTTGTTTATTGATCAGAAATGGATCGCATGCCCACCCTAAGCCAGTCATTAACAAAAAAGAAGGAGATTGCCGTGATCGGCTTAGATCAGACCCATGTCATCTGGTGGGGGCCAGGCACATTGTCACATGAGCATAGATGATCTTTTATACTCTATTAGCAAGGAAGAAGGCCATTGGAAAGACAATCGGCTTTACTGCTGAGTATATTGTGAGGACTTTGGAGCGGGCCAGTGGTGTGGTTGGAGTTGTAAGTTGTGAAGAAGTATCTGACCTTTTGACTAGATCACTGTAGGGCCTGACAAGAGGTAGGGGGACCAGGGAGGATGCCACTGCCCAATCGAGATAAAGGTGTGTTAGGATTCCAACTAAGGTGATGTGAACATGGATGGGAAAGAGAGGAGGGCACTGAACAGAGCATCTCTCACTTAGAAGGGAGGGAGAGGAGGCAGAGGTGACTCAGAGTTCGAACTTGGGCCTCGGACAAATGGTAGGACCTTGAGCAGAGGCAAAGAGGTCAGAGGAGAAGCTGGTTTCGAAGGAAAGGTAGAGCTGATATGGGCTATTTTGGCGGAATAGCCCCACAGAGATATCAAGTAGGCACTTGGCACCAATGCCCTGGAATTCAAGAGAGAGCTCAGGAGGGCCAAGGGACCCAACTGGGGGGTCTTCCCGTGTGCAATGGAGCCGTAGAAATGAAACTGCCTGCTCCCAGAGCGGGGAGACAGGACTTGCTAGGACACATCCTTGGTTTGAGGTTTCGTTGGTGTGGTGTTTGCAGACTCACCTCCGCAGGCAGCCAGGCAGTGTTTCAGGAAGTAACGTGTGGAAGTCAGAAAACTTGGAAATCCGCTGTGCCATGATCGTGGTGTAAAGGAGTACGTGCGCTCATGTGCATGTGCGCGTGCGTGTATCTGTGTGCGTGTGCACGTATGCTCGTGCTTATGTGCGCAGGCACACATGCATGCATAATGGTTTATCCTTTTGGTCTTAGGAGTTGTTTGGAAAGAAACATTTTTAGATGGTTGCCTATTAAGTGGGGGGGGGGGAGGATGACGTAAAATTTATAGTAACGTAATTTAAAACCGTACGAGCCATATGAATGAAAACATTTCATGTTTTTTTCTTTATGTAAGAGGTGCAATTTCAAGTTGGATTTTATGATGTGTGAGTGAAGTTGTAAGTATCTTGGAGAATCTGTTTAGATTGTGCTTTATAAGGAAGGACAGGATTTTTGCTGAGTATTCTTACAAATAAAATGTATTTGAAGGTGGGTTGAGCTCTTAAAAAAAATAAAAATAAAATAACCACAAAACCCTGTTTAAAATAGAAGTAGAGGCTGGTACTCAAGGTCTGCATGAGCTTCTGATCGGTTATATCTTCACTCCTTGTAGCACCTTATTTTATTTTCTTTGTTTCCTGGGTTTGTATCCTTAATCCCTTCCTTAGGGAGGCCATGTTCTCTTAAATATGTTCTATGCTTGTGTAAAGCACATCAGCCACTGGAAAATGGCCCTTCTTGTATGACTAACGTTCTGTCTTTAATCTTAATTTGATTTTACTTCGTTTATAAAAGAATAATTTGAATGTCTTGATAATCCAGAAGTTAAACAAACTGGCCAATACCAAGAAGTATTTGGATTTCACTCTAAATACACATTTGAATGATATGGATTCCTTCTTTTGGAGAAGATACATTTTGACCTGGGCCTTTCTATTCCAAATGTTGGAAGGTGAATGTGGCCTTTTCTACATTAACTGATTTGGTTATACAGAAGAATTATATTAAATGTGATGGAGGTGAGTTTTTTAATATTTCAAATTGATGGGATGTCAGTGACTGTACCATATTGTGAAAATTTGCAGCAATATTCCATCCAATTTGTAATGAGCAAGGGATTTGACATACTGTAGAATAATAGCAAGTTTTACATTTTCTTTTAAAAATCATCTTGGTACAGGAAGTAGAAGTCCCTAATGTTGATCACCTAGAAAACTTTTCTGGAGTGTGTATGATTGGTTGTAAGTTGATTTTCTTAAAAAAGAAAAAGAAAAAGGTGGGTTAAACTTTACTAGAAATATTGGACACTTAAGCATACTCTGTGGATCTGTCTTGCTTCTCCTTTATGCCTGTGTGTCTTTAATGAGAAACTCAACCCTTATTATTTGGCTTTTATATAAATTCCAATAAAAAATGTTTAATGGAAAAGCAGTTAAAACTGCTGTATTAGCGAAAATGCTTTTGATTGCAAATGGGCAAAAGTCCTTAAACTGAATTAAGTGGAAAAGGGATAGTGAGTTTTGTCTCCGGCATAGTTGGGCCCGGAGTTTCAAGGGATGTTATCAACACTTCCTTACATTTATTTGCCCTGCTCTCATCGGCGTGGCTTTCCTGTCTGTCTCCACTCAGGTGGTGGGAAGGTGTCCGGCAGGAGCTGCAGGGCACATCCGCGCGGCTCAGCCTCCCCAAGAGGGACAGAGTCTCTTTCCTCCTTGTTTCAGAAACTTCTCTGGGTTGTTGGACAGACGTGGGTCCTCTGTGCAGGCCCAATGCCACATACCCATCTCAGGAGCAGGGGTGGATACTGCTGTTGCCATGGAAACCAGGTGGGCAGGTGGGCTGGTGCTTCCCCAGAGGGAGAGCACAGTGCCGATCTCACCGGGTGGGGGAAGTGACGGTGGGTAGGAGAAAAAGTCCGCTTAAACGCTAAAGGAAATGAAGCCTGCCAATTTTGTAGATTTCTGAGGACTTGAGTTGTCCGTGCTTATTATTATTCTTTGTGGAAACCAGAAATAGCCTGTGCTTATTGAGGAGAGAGGAGATATAATAGTTATATATGAGAGCTCATAACTATCGTTTATTAAGTACTACTTGTTAGGGGCTGATGTCAGATGTGGTCCACCTTCAAGAAACCTCTAGTTTGGTAGGGGAGCAGCTGTGTACACATGAGCATTCATGAAATGTGTGTGTGTGTATGTGAGAGAGAGAGAGAGAGAGAGAGGGAGGGAGACTATTTGTATACCTAAGGGAGATACTCTAGGAGGCAAAAGTGTTCCAGGAGCAGACTGGACGAGAGCAATGGTTCCTGAGGCAGCGTGTGGTCAAGTACAAGAGCTCCCAGAGGCTGTCAGGCTTGGAATGGACAAGTAGGAAAAATGGGATGTTAGACAGGCGAGGGCAGGAGAAGGAGTTCCAGGCAGCGCTTCTGCATGAGCGTGGCACCCCAGGAAAGGTTCCCCTGGAGGCCTGTGCAGGATGGTCCCATTGACAATGTAGGGGGACGAGTTCGCATCTGTGTGGGAATTTTCTTCTGGTGGGGGATACGGGTGTGGAGGCCCTAGGGCGTCCAGTGAACGATCTGAGGTTTTACCCAGCAGATACTAGTAAAGTTTGTGTGCATGGATGTGTGCGTGGGTATATACATTTGTGTGTGCGTTTATGGACGTGTTTCTGTGTGTGTGCGCGTGCACACCAGTTTGTGGATGTGTGTGTGTGTGCGTAGGGGAGACTGAATGGAGGAGAGGAGGGTAATGAGAAGATGTTTTGCAGACTCCACCTGAGAATGTTTGAAGGAGAGATTAAAGGGGCACAGAGAGTGATGTAATGATGGGCGGGATGAGTGGTCAGTTGGTGTTGGGATAAAGGCTGGAGATAGAGGGGGATTAGCCTTGAAAGTTGGGTAACCCTTTCTCTGAGTTAATGGGGCAGAAAGAAAAGAGGGCTGAAGATTCAGATACACATTTTAGTGAAATGGTGTGGGAGGGAGGGAGAGAGACAGAGACAGAGCAAGAAGGAGGGAAGGAAGCAGGGAGAAAGGGAGATGAGAATGTGGAGGAGGAAGGGGTGGGGGAGTGGACTGATAGGCCCACGATCCATCACTGCTTGTTTCTACCTCGCTTCTTGCCATTACCCCCCCTCCTCTTGACTTTGTGTGTCTTACCCACAGGAGTGTGGCCTGACCACTTAAAAATATCTGAATATCTCAAATCTCTACACGCCCCCCCCATTCCTCCAGTCACTGTCTCATTACTTTATTCATAGCCTGTATCCCTGTTTGAAAATTTTTAAAAGTTTATTTATTGATTTTGAGAGAGAGAGCATGAGCGGGGGAAGGACAGAGAGAGGAAGAGAGAGAGAGAAACCCAAGCAGGCTCTGTGCCCCCAAGCAGGCTCAGTGGGGAGCCCCATGTGGGTTTTGATTCTGCAAACTGTGAGATCATGACCTGAGCTGAAATCGAGAGTCAGCTGCTTAACCAACTGAGCCATCCAGGCACCCCCCTATTTGAATTTTTTGTTTATTCATTTATTTATGTATTTTCAGTTTACTTCTTTCCACGAGTATCCAAAACTCCGTGAAGGTAGGGACATTTGATGACTGCTACGCCTGGCTTCTAGAACAGTGCTTAAGCACATAAGAGAAAATGCAATAAAGAGTGAACTAGAGATGAGTAAGAATATTGTTGAGTAGATCTGGTTCTAGTTTAATCTGAATAAACCCATGTTGGACCTGTTGTGTGCCAGATACTTGGAGGCAATGCGAATGCAATGGTGACAAGTCAGTTGTCCAGTTCTTAAGGAGCTGGCCTGTGGTTGTGATGATGATCCCTGTTAGATGTTTTTAAGTTTAAGTTTTATTTTAAGTTTTTGGATTTCATGTATTTCATGCACTGCCGGCAGGGAACGGAGCGATGGGTGGTAGGGATGAGGTAGTGAATCTTGTTCAGGCAGGAATAAGAGAAGAGGGGTGGAGAGAAGGGGAATTTGAAATGACTGTTTTCAATCCAAGTATCCAGGCTGGTCAAGGAAGGTCAAGTGGTCAAGGACAGGGAGACTCCGATAAAAGGCAAAGAAGAGTATGTTACTTAGCGTTGGCCAGCAGGAAAAAATAATTTGAGTAGCAGTGGCGTAAATGAGGTAGATGTTCGTCTCTCTTTTCTCTAATGAACTCTAGAGGTAAGTAGTCTAGAGCTGTTACTGGGGCTTTGCAGACAACTGGGAGCCAAGCTACCTCCAACTTTCTTGTAGCCGTTGGCCCTTCAGGCTAGAACTCCAGTCATCATCCCTGGTCCAACCAGGAGGAAGGTGGTCAAGGGAAAAGGGAGGTTTTCAGGACCTGCCATGTGACACTTGCTTGTTTCTCACTGGCCAGGACTGAGACGCATGGCCACATCTATGACTTTAAGGTGTCCAGGAAGTGCAATCTATATTGTGGTTTGCAGTGTGCCCAGCTACGTACTCCATTGCTGTGGAAGAAGGGGATGAGTGGATAGGCAGGAACAATATATGTGTTTTAGCAGGTGCATGGGAGTGAATGATGGGCGAGGTCCAAGAAACCCTTCTGGGATATTTTCACGTTTGAGGTTTTTGCATACCGATTACAGCACTCCATTTTGGTAAACCGTATTCAGTATTTTAGTTTTCATTGCTCTTTGGAAGGTCCCTTTTTGGTGATGCACTGTGATCAGATAACTTTTCAATCCTTTCTTCATTTGGAGGGTTTTATTTGGGGCATGCTTAAAAATCCCCAGTGATTTATGTTCATCTTTGCAGGCACTTGCAAACCCGTATGTCCTGACTTTAATTGATTACCTATATTTCAGGCCCAAATTTCTCTTCTTTTTTTGAAATACCTCTTGAATTTTTATACTGCCATTTCTCAAGTCCTGACTGTTGGTAACAAAAGTTTTGAGTACAGGTCAATCTTCAGTCAACGTTTTTAAACTAGATTTTTTTTTTAACTGATAGTTTTCTTTCTTGATCAAACCCAGCTTACCTCTGACTCCTCACATCCCTGCATCCACTGGACCTCCTTCCCTAGAAACATGAAGTTCTTTATGCTCTTTCCTCCTCATTTCCTCCACTGGCCCATCTTCTTAGCCCTTGACTGTTCTACAGCCTTGGCTACAAGGACATGTCTGCTGTCCTGGGCACCACCAACCCCTTCAGCCCCCTTCCCTTGTGCTGTGCATGTGCATCAGACTTCAGGATATGGCATTTCTCAACTTGAGGGTAACTGAACCCTATGAATGCTGTCGGAGAATACTTGGGCCTTTGGTGTGTCATCTTTTTGTTTATCTGTTGATTCTCTTGGACCTTCTTCACAATGGACAGTCCAGGACTTGTCCAGCTGTAATTCAGCCAACCCTACCCTCATTCTTGGAAGGTAACTCTGATCTTTCAGTTTATGGGGAACATTGATAATTTGCTGTCCTCCCTTGTCTGGAAACCAGTTCTCTCATTTTTCCAGTTCTCTCCCCTGAGAGCAGTTCTTTGGGACGAATCCTTCCAAAGGTGCTTGTCCCTTTCTGACTGCTTTGTATTCTTGGTTTTACAGACAGCTTCCTGATTTGTTCCTTTCTACCTTCCTATGTGCCCACGTATCTTCTGACCCCCACCACGGATTTTCCAGTCTTTAGCTTGTCAAGTGCCACCTCCCTTGTGACAGCTTTTGCTAAGACCTCATTCCATCCACATTAGGATATGGTTCATATTTTTTGTCTAACTCCATTTTTTCCCCTTAGATAAATGTGAAGTGCAGACCACCACAAATGAAAAATCCTATCACTTCCCTTACATAGAAGAAAATCCTGAAAATAAACACAAGGGGAGTAAACACTATTACCAAAAGCGCACTGGAGACCTTGCTTACCTAAGGCTTTGCCCTGTGTTTGTTGAAAGGGACATTTGCAAGTGTGAGGAAGGTGTTGAAGACCCCTTAGCACCAAACTGAGACTTTGTCTTTGATTTTATTTGGGGTGGGAGGAGGGCTTGAAAGGGAATTCAAAGCAGGACTTTCTCAAGATGTAATGAAAGGCTCTTTGGGTTTGTTGTCTTGGTATCTTCTCCTATGTGGGTGCAAGTCCATTGGGCATCTGGATACAATACAGATCCGCAGGGCTGGGGTGAGCCTGAGAATTGGCATTGCTCACATGTTCCCAGGGCATGCTGCTGGCCGCTGGCTGCTGACCACACTCAGAATTGTAGAGTCTGAGAGAAAGGACTGCCTATGTTCACATGTTTGCCTGACTCTGCGGACCCCTGTTATAACACCTCTCTGAACAGTTCCTCAAACAAGAAATCTTGACCTGGGGTTCCATGTCTTTCCCACCCAGGCTGTCCTCAGCACTCTGCAAGTTATTTCCCTCCTTTGTTATATTACCAAAACTATCTTTCCACTTTTCCCCAGGGAGCTCCGCCTTGCCAGATTGGACTCCATTCATTGTCATGCAAGAATATGGAGTGTCTGCTTAGGCCAGATACTGCCCTAAGCCCTGGGGTTACGCTTTGCTGATGACTCCTTGAACTCACCTATTTTTACCCTATCCCTGTTTCTCTAACCTCCAGTGTCCCTGGTTCTCTAATATATCTAATATCATCCCTGCTTCTGATTGCTTTTGCTCTGTCATCTTGTCCACTCTCCCGCCTCTTCCCGGCACTGGGGCTATCCTCCCAAAGCTTGGTTTCTTACTCCTTTGCCTCTGTATTCTTTTCACTTTGTGTGTGGATCTTGTTTTCTGCCTTCAGCTGTTCCCTCTCTGGTACTGTTTGTATCAGTTATCTATTGCTGTGTAACAAACGAAGCTTTGAGGCTTAAAACAAACAAACAGAAACCACATTTCCCTGGTTCTGCAAGTCCACAACATAGGTTGGGTTCCCGTCTGCGTTTGCAGTCAACTGCAGGTTTGACTTAGCTTCTGGACGTTGGCTAGCTCTATCAGGGACCCCTCATTTCTCCTGCACAGACTCTCTCTTCCACCACGCTGAGGCATATGCAAGAGCTGTCCTGGTGGCAGCATTCCGAGGGGGTACACTAGAGCCCTTGAGCCCAGGTGCAGACCTGTCACACTGTTTCTTCTACCACATTCTACTGCCCCAAGCAATTCTCAAGGCCAGCCCAGATTCAAGGGGAAAGGAAAGAATACATTCCATTTCTTCCAGAGAGGAGCTTCAACAATCACACTACAAAGGGGCACAGATACAAGAAGGTGGGAAGAATCGCCTGCCTTTTTGCAGTTTCCCCCAAGGCCCCAAGTCCTCACCCCTACCTTGATCTGCACCTCTCACTTTCTAGATGGCGGGCAGCTCTGTGCAGGAGGCTAACCCCTTCATGGTCTGCTGTCAGTTCAAGTTCAAAATGAGCCCTATGGCAACCTGCTTTCCTTCTACATCCAAAGCTCGTCTTCAGGTTCTTGCCATTTCTCTCAGTGCCCCCGTGATTTCCAGGTACAAAAAAATTAATTTTTAGGGGTGCTTGGGTGGCTCTGTTGGTTAAGCATCAGACTTCGGCTCAGGTCGTGATCTCACGATTCGTGAGTTCAAGCCCCGCATCAGGCTCTGTGCTGACAAAGCTCTGTCTTTGAAAAATGAATAAACATTAAAAAAAATTAATTTCGATTACTTGTCCCCTTTCTTTCCCTTAGTGCAGTGAGTCTTTTTATTGGTTTTATTTTGCCTTCTAATGATCTCTTTTGTGTCTGTCTCTCTTCTTCCATGGATCCCGGTTTAAGCTTCTGCTAGAACCACGGGGTCCTCACTGACTCTCTGTACTCTGGATTTCTTGTATCTCCACTTGAATCTATGCCCCAATTCTGCTTTAATCCTTAGGAGGATGTCAGTCTAAGCTATCATTCCCCTTCCAAAAACACCCCCAGTTGCTTGTCTTTGTTCATGGCAGTGCTTTCCCAGACTTTACCACCTTCATTTAGGCCATATCTATTCACCATCGATATTACTCTTTATTTCAATTTTTTTACATTACTCATTTTGAAATTTATACCACTGTTGCCTAAGGCAACCTTGTATGGCTCACAATATATGAAAATTACCCATATAATAAATGCATAACTATTAAGATTTTATAAATTTAGTTATATATTAATTAAATTAGCCCAGCATGCATAATATTGAGAGAATTGGCCTACAGGATAAGTTGCAGTGTCTCCAATTTGACATTGAGGACCCTTCATATCTAATACTAAAGTTACCTCATTAAGGAAAAATGAAATTCTTTAGAAAAAAGCTAGTGAATTTTCTTAAATTTTAGAGTTCTGCTGAAGGTCATTGTAATGGTTATAGATCAGCACCACAAAGTAGGATTGCCTGCCTTAATTTTTGCATAGTGCTAAACATATTAGTTGTTTTGAAAATATTAATTTGAAGTAGTTATTTTCCCTGCCCCTCAAAGCCCAATTGTTCAAAATAAATAACTTTCTTTGTGGCATAATAGCCTTGCTCTGTCTTCATTAATTTATCAAATGTCCTCTTCAATCTTGGCTTTGGCCTAACAGGTTTCTAACTACCAGTGGGCTAAAATCGTATACCACATATTCCCTTTTTGTATAGCTTCTCTCAACTTTAGATTCCTAGAAAACACTGTACTTATGATATATACTGCTTTGATAATCTGGATTTCTCTTTGTAATTAGGCACTTTGAAAATACTGGCACTTAAGCAGGTGTATAATGGTGGGTTACAGTTACCATTCCCCTCCCTCCACATTTCTTGTCTACATGGGAGACACTTGTGGAAGGTTCAAGGCAGAAACCAAGGGAAGTCCGAGTTCAGTTAAAGGAAATTCTGATAGACTAATAAGAAAAGTACAAATAGTGACAACAGAAGACAAGAAGAGTGACAATGGATGAGAACGATCTAGAAGATTCTTACGTAAGGGTGAGAGACAAAACAGTATCAGTTGTGGAGAGGAAAAAGAGATGGTATATTTTTAGGAAACGAGGCCAATTCAGCCTAAAGCGAGCAGGCACTTTAGATGACAGACTGCACCTCATTGCTTGATTATGGTTGCTTAACTAAAATTTCCGAATGTGACATAACCCATATAGGTTAGAATTCAGCTCTCTGGGAAATTTTTTTCTGATGATAAATATTGCCATCATACTTAACGGCTGACACAGAATTTTTGTCCTTTGGTTTCTCATAGCAGAAATTATAGTCTTGACGTCTGCTGCTCAGTCCTTATTAAAGGCTTTGTCGTAAGAAATAATATATTTATGGAGAATGGCCTGAAGAAGATTCAGTGCTTCCATTCATCCAGACGACCTGATCTGATGGGAAGCTTCTGCCACACTCAGAGCCGAACGCTCGGGGTGGCGCACTGTTGCGAACACCCCTTCGCACTTGCCTTCACCGGGTCTCTCACATCTATGGGATTGGCGCATTCACTTTGCGTTGAGGGGAATTATGAGTAATAGTTTTGTGTACATCCTTTCTTCGGGTTCTGTTTAGATACAGCCTCTTGCATAGCAGAGTGTCCATTTTTATGACAGTTTACCAGAAAGTCATCTTAGGTTACTATGTCAGGAAGAGCTGCAAAAAAATAAAAAATCCGTTTTATCTTATGGGTATTATTAATCTTGTCCTTCTCATTTCTTTCTTGGCATTAGGGTCCGTGAAACCAACATGTAGCTAACCACAGTAATACGTGCATTCCTGTGCTCTGACCATCTTGGCTTTATAGCTTTCTTAATTTTGTTTTTCCTTTGTGTTCTTATAAGTGTTACCGAATCAAATATACTTTTAAAAAGTCACCCCCGATTCTTTCATGGAGAAAAGCAGGTTGTGAATAAATACTTAAAGTACTTACAAGTGCGATGAATATGTTTGTATAGTGTCAAGGATACTTTGCTTATCTTTCTACAAGAGAAATTTCCACTTAAAAAAATTGAAGTCTACTTGTGCCAATATTATAAAGCTAAAAAACTTAACACTTCCTCTTTTGGTCTTTAAGGATGAATGTAATTCTCAGTTTATAGCACTTCCTTGAATTTGTTTCTTATAGGATATTTCCCCTGGCATTACATAATCTGCTAAAATGGTGAAACTAGAGAAATTGCTACACCCCCTGAGCCTTTAAATTAATGTGTGAGCTCTCTTATTATTTAAAAAGTATTAATTCCTGGGGCGCCTGGGTGGCTCAGTCGGTTGAGCGTCCGACTTCTGCTCTGGTCATGATCTTGCGGTTTGTGAGTTCAAGCCCCGCATCGGGCTCCGTGCTGACAGCTCAGAGCCTGGAGCCTGCTTCCGATTCTGTGTCTCCCTCTCTCTCTGCCCTTCCCCTGTTCACGCTCTGTCTCTCAATAATAAATAAACATTAAAAAAATTAAAATAAAAAGTACTAATTCCTGAAAGTTCGCATCACACCATAATCAGCATCTGCCTTAATTAAGGTGCAGAGTAAGATGCTGAGACCCAGCTAAGATTACCCTGTCATTGGGGATCCATCGGAGCAGTCATCAAGTGTTGACTGGTCCACACACGCATCCCATGATCCATGAGTTGACTTCCCAGTGGCCGGAAAGAAGTTTCTGCACTCTCACCCAAGGCATTTGTCCTTTGAGAAAGCACCACTGACTTGGCCTGGGGAAGCCTGCCTAGTGCTTTGTGAGCCCTGCTCAAATTAAGAGAAGCAGTTAACATCTTGTAAAACCGGCCACCCTCTTAGATTGCTTTCAGGTGATTCACGGCAATGCAAATACGCTTCACCATTGTCCTGGGGTCACTGTTTTGTTTAATCAGCTTCCTGAAAAGTGGAAAATTTTATTTGGTAGCTTTGGAAAGCAGCCTGATTCATTCCTGCTTAGGTTGTTGTTGGTTTTGTTTACCTGAGGTTAGGCCCAAGAGGGCCTTTGGATTTCGATGACTTCACATATCTAGCGGTTGGCAGGCTGGCAGAGGGGGAGCACAGAAGCCTAGTTTGACCCAGTTTCCACCACTTACTTACTGGCTCTGTGATCTCCAGCATGTTCTGAACCTCTCAGTGTCTTCATCTCTTAAATGGGCATTTTACTCTTTTGGGTGCCAGATAAACAGTGTGAATGAAACAGAGAAAGTCCCACCCCATCACATGTAGATTCTGGGGAGTTACAAACCCAGATAGGGCATATTATCCCTATGTAATAGGGTGTATTATGTAATAGGGATATTACCCCTATGTAATAGGGTGTATTCCCCTATGTATGTAATAAATACACTTACCATGCGGAGAATCGTAACAGTATTTACAATATAGAATTGTAAATACCGACTGTAAGTCTCTATATGAAGTACTTCATTAATGTTAGCCATAGTCACCATTATTATTGTAAGATACTATTATTATCCTAAGATCCGGTAAATTTCTTAACATATGGATAGATTGCTGAATAGACTATTGGAAGAAGTCTTGCCTCAGAACTCTTTGGAGGACTTTTCACTTTGAGCATTGATAGGCAGACCCTCTGTTCCTTGCTTAATGTGTAACTTGAGCAAGATTTCTCAGCTTCAGCACTTTCCCTGGAGGCTTTCCTGGGATTGGGGTATGTTCAGTAGCACCCCTGGCCTCCGCCCACCAGATGCCAATAACACCCACAGCAATAACAACCAAACATGTCTCTAGACACTGCCAGTGGTCTCTGGGGGCCAAAATCGCCCCTGCTTGAGAACTACTGAGCTTGAGGAATATCGGGGAAAACTTTCTGGTTTTGTCATTTAGAGAGTGCTAACTGGGATGAGTTACTCCTTTGTTACAAAGGGCATCTGTCTAAATATAGGTCAGTTATTTCTCTAGGGCCCAGTGAAGCTAAAAGGAGCCGCCATCGCTGTGTGTTTCTCAGAACAGCTAAGAAGGCCAGCGTCCAGGGAAGGAGGCTCCAGGACCCAGTATGCAAATCGACACCTGTCCTGGCACACCTGCCAACTGGTTTCTTGCGTTTTCCTTCTCTCGCTTTCTGTGTGGGAATCTCTCTGGCTTATTAACAGTGTCTTGAATCTTTAAAGCTGTGTGATATACAGCATTAAGAGGAGAAAGTCGGTGTTTATTAGAGGGAATAATGGACCATAAACTGGGGAATGGGCTCATTTAGGGCTCACTTGTGTCTCTAGGTGCTTAACTAAGTCAGCCACAAAACTGTTTGGGATGAATTACAAAAACACCCATGACCAGCTGGTGACTAGTTCTGTGCGATGATTGTCTTAGAATAACAGATAGGACTTGGATGTCAAGAATTTCAGCTTCTCATCCTATTTCTTTTAATTTGGGGGCACACTCCGGTTGATTATTCCATATGTTTTGGCCAATCCCGGTTTATATGCTACTAAGTTTTTGTTTTTTTTTAAGTCTTGAGTCACATGAACCCTAAGCAAGTCTTTTCTTCATTTCTTCCTCAAATATTTATGGCATGGCTACTGTGTGTGGTGTGGCATGCATAGAAGTTTAAGAGAGAGCTTTGGCCTTTAAGCTGGCTTCCAGAGAAGAATGACCATATCTGTTTGCACTGTCTTCAGTGCCTCGCACTGTGCCTGGCGTGTAGGAAATTTTCAACATGTAACTAATAGTAAGATTTTTATGCTAATATTCAGTGTCCCTTGCCTAATGGGTTCCTAGGCTGACCTACTTTACAAATTTTTTGAACCACTGGTAGGATGTCTTAAGGAAACCGTAGCGATACGTTTGAGAAGACAGATCCCAAAGAACATGTATTAGTCGTGGTCCAGCATTTCCCAGGCAGTAAACCGCAAAGCCTACCTGGTTGATCTTTCCCAAAGCAGTTGTCGCCATGACCCCTTCCCTTTCTACCATGCCTGGTATTCCTAAAGGAAAGGGGGAGCGCCCGCAGACAACAATGTCCCCTCTCTGGCTGTGATCAGAGTTTTATTGTCAGGAAATCCCCCTTTTCAGGGACTTCATTGTCCGTATCCTCTGGCCAGCCAGCTCCCATCCCCCCACCCCCCGTACACCCCCCCGCCTCCCCGACGATTTCAAGGCTTTATGGAAATGAAAAGTTGCTCTTCTTCACAAAAAAGATTGGAGGAGATAAAGTGATTAACACTTATTTTGTTCGGGAATCCATCCGAGCTACCATGCTTGAACACTCATTTGGCTTGTTGGAAGGGTAATCTCTTTCAGAAACATTGGACAGAATTGACCAATTCATTATGTATGTAAGTCTGCTTAAGAATGTTTAATTCAGTGAGCCCTCATCTCCTGGCTTCGTAATCTCCTGCCTTGGCTATTCTGTTCTCTTTGAGTTTCTGCAACTCATTTCTCCCCTGATTATTGAATCTTTCCCTGGACATTCCAGGCTCGGTAGAGTCTCAATGAATAGATTTATGGGGGGAAAAAATTCCATACTCTTGTAGATGGTTGTCGATGACTGAATTGTTCTGGGGTAATTAAATTTGGGGAACTACAAATGTAGGCAAAAAGTATGAGAGAATGCTTCAGCCAATGGGAATGTTGGAGAATGTTTTAGAGGTAGTGGGAAAATTTTATAAAAAGTAGCTATGTGGGGCCTCATGAACAGTTTCTGTAGAGCCACGTCTGGATCTAAATGTAAACAAATCAGCATATATTCCTTTATCACAGACCAATATTTTTGCTATTGAAAGGTAGACACAAATATTTCACATAATTTCATGGGTATCTTTCAGTGGGATATATTACACATTTTTATTTATTTAGTTTTTACGTTTGTTTATTTTGAGAGAGAGGGAGAGCACGAGTGGGGCAGGGGCAGAGAGAGAGAGAGAGAGGGAGAGAGAGACTTCCAAACAGGCTCCACACTGTCAGTGTGGAGCCGGAGGCAAGGCTCAAACTCACAAACCATGAGATCATGACCTGAGTCGAAATCAAGAGTTGGACACTTAATTGACTGAACCACCCAGGCACCCCATATTACACATTTTTAAAGTTTCTCTTCCTTTTGGGTTTACCTGGTAGGTACATATCGCAGTATTACTGCCTTATCCCTAACAGAGAAGAAGAGAGTGGGTAAAATATAAAAATAGTGGAAAACGTTGTTAGGATGTGTGTGTGTGTGTGTGTGTGTGTGTGTGCGTGTGTGTGTGCGTGTGTGTGCATACGTGCGTGCACACACACTTGCTCAAGCACCTGCACTCCTGGGATTCACGTGGACTTCCCAGCAGCGGGGAGAAGAGCAAAGGCTGAAAGAGATCCTTCTTTTGGTTGCTGCCTTTGTAATTCATGTTCCCACTATCTCTGATAGCAAAGAAGCAATGAGATAAATTCATAAATGCTTGACAGTAGCCGCTGATTTCAAATTAGTGTTTGCCCCTCTAGGTGTAGCTGATAAAGTTACTGATGGCAGGATGCATGCTTCTTAGCAAGTGGTCAGGATGCCTGAAGTAGAACTTGATTTATTATTTTATTTTGTATGTGCTCTACTGTCTTAGTAATTTAGGTAGGCACTCTGGGCTCCAGATAAGTTTTCTTTCCTTTTCTTTTTTTTTTTTTTTTTTGCAGTAGGAAGGCTTCAGGGAAAAGAACAAAAGAAAAAGAGAAGGGAGAAACAACCCCAGGAATGTATTCAAGTGTATTACATCATACCCTATGGATAGCCCCTCCCCAGCCATCAACCACTGCATTCATCGGAAAGATTCTCCAGTCACTTTATCTGCTGCATCTACTGTATTTACCGTATGTGCAGTGGGATCCACAAAACTACTCCCAGTCAGGTCCTGCGGTTTTATTTTTTAAAAAACCAACCCAAGAAATAAACAAAAAAACCCCCAACAACCTCTCTCTCCCCCTTCCCCTCAGATATCTCTCTCCCCCTCCCCCTCAGATATTCTACAGGACAAAGTAGAATTTTTCTTTTATAATTATCACCCCCTCTAAAGAAACTGTTTTAGGGAATTTTACCTCAGCGGAAGAAAGAACATCGGGGTGGGTGTGCCAGCAGCATCATGCAGGGCATGGGGTCAGGAAAAGGCAGAAAGGGGGGGCGGTTCTCAGAGAGGAGATCCAGGAAGGAGCGTTGAGCCCAGATTTTGGACGGTCTTGGGCTGCCATGCTTCAGAGTTTGGGTTTTATCTTTCAGGTACTTTTTAGCGCAATGGGCATCAAGGGACATGCTTAGATTTCTGTTTTGGAAGACAGGAAGTGGGGTGAGGAGCCCAGGGGGAAGAGGAGGAGAGGACGGAGTGGCCGTGTTCTTGTCCCAGGAGCCAAGCCCCCTTCAGCCCTCTATGGAAGGAGGAAGGGCCTGGAAGCCTCCATTCCCTTTATGTCTTGTGCAGCGAATGCCGACGTCTTCTGAAATCTCATTAGGAGACTTTGTGATCATGCACACGTACCCGTGGTGATTTGAAATCATTTGCATTTACTGCTCCATACATGTAAATCATAGTAATTTTAGGAAGAAAAAAAAATTGCAAACATCTAAAAAATTCATTTGAATTCATTTCACAAATTCCATCTTTAATATACCCTTTTCTTTCAGGCAATCTAATGTCCTACCAGATTTAAAAAAAAAAAATGAAATAGACCACTTTTAGGCCCTTTTGCATTCAGCGAGTTATTAAATTTCACATCTTCCTGGGTTTATTTTTTTCTGATGCCATAGTTCAAGATAATGTTTTTTTAATACTACATGCAGAATTCCAGAGATTCATAATAGCTTATGACATCTTAATGTCCACAGTGACATTCCACTGGTCATATCCAACTGTGATAAACAGCTCTATACTCCATAAAGTCGACAGTCACTAAGCAAAATGCAGAAAGAGGCAAACAGTCCCTCAATCTTATGAATAATGTTACAGATCTTGAATGTTAATTTTGAAGAAAACACATACTTAAATTTAAAGTTTATGCCTTCAATTCATAGTCCTTTTCTTCTTCTAGGAAAAAAAAATATCAAGCAGCTATACTTTAAATGAATTTAATGAACTGCAAAGACTGACATTTTCACTATAAAAGTCACACTTCATTTAATGAGTAGTTAAATATTGATGCTATATTAAAATACAGGCAGAATAAAAATGGCACAATGGATTTCAAAGTAGGAATTCAGGGTTCTTTTATGTTGAAAATTTCATGAACGGAAAAAAAAAAAGTACCGTTCATCAGAATGTCTTCATAAACACAAATATTCCAGTGAAATTGCAGAGTAGCCTGTGGTACATAAATCCCGGGGGAGGAGCTGAGGTCAGTCTTTCATTTCAACTACCTCATTCTGTGTCAATCTTTGTTGCTTAAAGACCCTATGACGTTAAATGTGGTTCCTGTTTTTGATGGGAAGAATGCTGAAATTCTAGAAGGGGTAGAATCTACCTTCCTTGAACTGATTTGGATATGAAGAAAAGACAACTGTATGTTGAGGAATATTCTAGAAAAGTAAGCTAGCTACTGTCACTCCTATAACTCCTCTGGTCAGAGCTCTCCAGTGGTTTGGTTTCATTCACCAAGTCAAGGTCCACATGGAGGTTTGCACAGCCCTAACTTGGTGACCGCCATGATATCCTTGACCATGACATTTCTTCCAGGCAAGGCTCACTCTTGCTCTTGCCACACATTAGCCTCCTTGTTACCACTTGAAACTCTAGGCACATCCCCTACCTCAGGGTCTTTAGTTTACCTCTCTCTGCCCCAAACCTTCTTCTTCAGATATTTCCATGTCTCCCTTCCTCATCTTCTCAGGGTCTTTTCTCTGGGACGCCTTTTATGACCACCCTGTCCAAAATTGAACCCTCTTTTCTCCCCCCTGATATTCTCCACCCCACTTCCCTCCTTCATTTTTCTCCAAGTACTTGGTCTTAAAACATACTCTGCATTGATTTTATCTCTTCCATGTTGGACATAACTTTGTGAGGACAGAGATCTTTGTCTCTTTTCTTTGTTGCTTTATCCCTCTTGCCCAGAATAGTGCCTGCCATTGAAGAAGCGTTGAGGCACTGTTTGTGGAATGCACAGATGAATGAAGGAAAGTGTTTTTGGGGGCAAAAGTGGGATTTGCAAGGGAAATGTTCCCCATGAGAGTTGGGAATGGGGACCGGCATGCCAGGACACCTGGAATATAGATCTGGTAACCATATGCATGGAGAAGGTGACTGCTGTGTTCTGGGTTTCTTGGGACTTTCCCAGTTTTAGCATGAAAGACCCATACCCTGGGAACCCTTTCGGTCTTGGGCAGGCTGGCATAGTTGGTCACCATACGCACAGAGAATATCCCGTAAAATGTTAGAGTTTGCAGGAGGACAGGGGTTGTAGACACCGGGAAGATGATACATGAGTGCTTCTCATCTGCTTGTGTATGTAGCGAACAGGAGGACACAGGCCCCTCTGAGGGCAGTGGTTGAGACTCTGGCCAACAGTAGCTCTGGGGAATTGGAGGCCAGCATTTCCTGTGCTCCTGACTTCTTAAGGGGAAGATATTTTGATTCTGTGATAGTTTTTAATTTGTAAATGTTGGCAACCAATCTGGAACCGGCTAAGGATTACATATGGCCCGGGGGCTGTCAGTTGGCTACCTCTGCTGAGGTAGACCCAGACTTCGTTTCATTAGGCGAGAGGGCCTGTGAATCTTAACTGTTAAGAGGTTGGGGCGCCTGGGTGGTTCAGTCGGTTAAGCATCCACCTCTTGGTTTGGGCCCAGGTCCTGGTGTCACAGTTCCTGAGATCGAGGCCCGCATTGGGCTCTGTGCTGACAGTGTGGAGCCTGCTTGGGATTCCCTCTTCCCTCGCTCTGTGCCCCTACACTGCTCGCTCACTCTCTCAAAAATAAACTTAAAAAAAATCTTAAGTGGTAAATGAACATAGTTATTAAATATCTGTATTGTTTGGAAAAAATAAATGTCATTGTTAGCTGTAGATAAAGGTTTTATGTAGCTTCCATGCAAGAATAATACTATTTGTAGAATATTTCCAGGATCTGTTCTGAGCACTGTTATGTGTGTTAGTAAATTCAATCCTCCGCAACTCTGAGGCAAGTTCTATTAAGTCTCAATCTACAGATAAGGAAATAGAGGCTTGGCTAAATTAAATAACTCGTTCAAGGTCATAGGCTAGGTAGGAGGTGCTAGATCTGGGATTTAAACCCAACGGTTCCAGGGCCTGTGCTTCCCCCCTACCCTCCTCCTTGCGTCTCAAATTATAATGAGCATCTGAATCCCCTGGAGGGCTTGTTAAACTCTGGAGTGCTGGGTCCCACACTCAAAAGTTTTTGATTCAGTTGGTCTGGGGTGGGGAGCAAGAATTTGCATTTCTAACAGGTTCCCAGATGATGCTGATGCTGTTGTCTGGGATCTCAATTTGAGTACTGCTGCTCTGAACCATGCAGAGGCCTCTGAAGAGACCGGGGACCGTTGGACAGAATATACTGGCGTCCACTGGAGCTGTGCACACACAGTTGTTCTCATACTTTGGTGCATACTTTGGTGCTTAACAGTGTCTTCTGCACGGGCAGCCATAGACAAAGGCAGAACATATTTACCAGACACCAGATGGGTTTTATGTGAAATGAAGCACTTCCTGGGCCCGCGTGGTCTGACGCACGGGTATACTGAATACTGGAGGCCTCTGTGTGTGTTTCCAAACGTCTAAAAAAAAGGTCAGGCTGGCCAGGGTCATGAGCAACCATTGGGATGCGTTGGTGTAGGGGAAGAGGAAGCTAGGTGGTATGAGTTACTACCATTGGTGGTATGTGGTTTGATTTTTAGCTACACTACATGTCATTTAACCATATTGAATTACATAGAAAGTGTATTCTTTCCATTTCCCTTCTAGTCTCTCTTACTACATCAATGAGAAAAATCTCTGTTTGGTGCCAGTATGTCTTTAACACCTAACACTTGCTAATCTCTTTTTTTCAACAGAGAGATTGAGAGACTGAGAGAGATGAAAGGGAGAGAAGGAGGGAGGATGAAGGGAGAGAGAGACAAAAAAAAAAAAAGGAGGAAGAGAACACAGGACTTAGTTAGAAAACCCTTCTGTTGCCAGTAGTTTGGTAGAATGAAATAGATTATTTTACTTTTATTGTATGTCTTTTGGTGATTATGTTCTATTTATGGCAAAGAATACTGTTTTTTTTTTCCACTTAGGATGTCAAGTTTCTTTCTGTTAATAAAAAACACAATTGTTTTTTATTCAAATGGCTGACTTGAGAAATAATAAATTCCAAAATTCTAAAAGTTCTGGGAAACAAAGTTTGTAAAAAATTAAGTTTATGGCAACATATTTGCAGCAAAACTGCAGCTGAACTCACGTGAGACTGTTTTTGTTCTGTATTTATATCCCTTTGTGTGAATACTGAGACATTTTGCTGCAGAAATATTTGTGGGTTATGGGGTGCTGCCTCAGACCACGAGAGGTATTGTATAATACATAGAATATGCCCCACATCACTTTTCTAAATCTTAAAAACTCTCAACTGTAAAACACATTCTGGCCCCAAGGTTTTGGATAAAGAAGAATGTGGATCTGCTTTAAATTTTTTTAAATTTTTTTTTATGCCTTGTTTTATATTTGAGAGAGAGAGAGACAGAAAAAGAGAGTGAGCAGAGGAGGTGCAGAGAGATAGAGACAGAATCCAAAGCAGGCTTCAGGCTCTGAGCTGTCAGCACAGAGCCCTACGTGGGGCTTGAACTCACAGACTGCAAGGTCATGACCTGAGCCAAAGTTGGACACCCAACCAGCTGAGCCACCCAGGTGCCCCTGCTTTAATTTTTTTTTAATAGTTTATTTATTTTTGAGAGAGAGAGAGAGCATGAGCAGGGGAAGGGCAGAGAGAGAAGGAAACACAGAATCTGAAGCAGGCTCTAGGCTCTGAGCTGTCAGCACAGAGCCTGACATGGGGCATGAACCCATGAACCTTGAGATCATGACCTGAGCCAAAATCACATGCTCAACCAGCTGAACCCCCCAGGCACCCCTGCTTTAAATGGCAAATACATAAAAGTAATGTATGAATACTGATATTTGGCAGACACTGATCTAAGGTGAAGAGCTATAATTTGCGGTGAATATATTAACATGAATGGAACAAACATGACATCTGATAGAGTACTCAGCTGTTGCTTGCTATAAACAATTGGTAGTGTTTGCATCTCTGTTAGAAGATAACTGTCTTCTGAGCAAGGTAAGGTGCTAGTCCTGCTGCTAAAGCTGATCTTAAAATAAAAGCTTTTCAGGGGAAATTATAGTATAAAAAATTACCCTACTTTCATTGGAAAACTGAAGACATTCAACCAAGAGGCAGTTTTTAAGTAGATTTAGAGGTACTATCTCAAGATTTTTTTTTTTTTAATACACTGATTACTCCTACGGACCTACTTTTTATGTTTGGATTTTATATACCAATACGTTATACAATTGGGTATATCTGACATGTGGTATCTACATCCATATTTCAGTTTCCATTGGCCGTTTTACTACTTCTTACTTGGTAAGAAGTGCTGTTGGGTGTTTAAGCCCATCTTCTCACCAGAGAAGAAAAATGACTGATTGCCCAGCCATCTCTTCCTTTCTTCTTTTGCTCAGCGAGGATTCACCTCTTTCACCTAAGGCAATCGAGCAGAGGCACAGAAGAGGCAGAAGAGGAAAGACTTAGAAGCTCCCAGAAGATATAGGGAGGGGTGATTGCCTGGCTCAGGGAGCAGAGCATGTTGACATGAA
This sequence comes from Panthera tigris, assembly GCF_018350195.1. Taxonomy (NCBI): domain Eukaryota; kingdom Metazoa; phylum Chordata; class Mammalia; order Carnivora; family Felidae; genus Panthera; species Panthera tigris. Next base: position 30,172,055 of record NC_056674.1, on the reverse strand, counting down.
CTTTGGTTACCTGATAACCACCTATCTGATAGTGAGACCTAATCTTCTGGTAAGGTTGGCTAATGGATCCTGGTGGGCCAAGTGGCAGTGTGTTTTATCAGTTTGTGTGATGAATGAACTAGCCCTTGCATTTCTAGTTTCAAGAAGATGAAAGTGATCGGGAGTAACAAGGTATAAATTTCAATAAAACATGTGGGAGCTAATGTCAATTTCGTGAGCTTTAAGCAGTTTGTAGCCTCCAAAATATTTGTAGATAACTCAAGACAGCTTAGCCCATCCATCTGCCGAGGAAGGACATTCGGTGCTAGAGGAGGTTGGTTTTACATGCCTTGAGTGGTACTGTTTCCCTTTGATCTTCTTGGCTGTGGTTGTCCTCACTGCTAGGAAGGATTTCCTGATAACTGACATTCTGCCCTTCTGTACCTTCTTCCTGCTCCTAAATCCAGGCTCATCAGTCATTGTCCTTTGTGTTTACACTCAAGTGTAAAGTTTGGTAGAAAAAAGATGAAATGATTTACTCAACCACAGAATATTAATGACCATAGAAATATGATTCAAATCAGAAACATCCTACCATGGAAGAGGATGTTTGGAAAAGCAGTTCATTGCTCATTATGCTTGAAATCTCTGAGAAATATATCAAGTAAAGTAGCTGTTCCTTTAATTTATATTATTCAGGCAAACACTAAGCATCCTAAATTCCTATAAGGTACTCTTCATCTCTGTGCCATATAGTATTGCCATGGTTGCCTTTTACCAGAGTAAATGTGGATATTTAAGAAATATGTTGCTGACAATTCTTGTAAATATTAGAATTCTGTGTGGGAATATTGATATTAAAGCTGTATTAGGACTGATACCATTAGCAGCAATATAGAGAAGATGTTTTATTAAATACTAATTTCATATGTTATTTAACAAGTAGCCGGCTTTGAACACATTAATCTCTCTTTTTAATTCAAGGTTGATGGTCTGGGTCTTACATATTGTATCCCTGAATAGGCCATTCAATAACTATGCAAAATATCTATTTCTCCCATGGGTATTTGTGCTTTGATATATTCTGATCCTTATTAAATTTAAACAGGATCAAATTTATACAGCTCTGGCAGAGATTTATTAAAATACACTGAATGGACAGCTTGTGGGAGTGCAGTGTACTGTAATAACATATGCCTTTTACCAGAGAATAGTAATTATTGAGAATCAAATAAATCTGTAGGAGGTTAAGTATATATGGAAAAGATATCAATTGCAGATCTTCAAAACTAGCCTGAAATATTATTTGAAGATGTGTTACTGTGCAAAATAATGAACCTCATCCTTTTAGACTCTAAATATTTAGCAATATTTGAAATGCAGGCTTTTAGGGCTGTTGTAAATTCCAAAAGCAGGGGGTGGGGTGGGGACTCAGAATTATCAGAGGGGTTACACGTGTTTAGCATACTCCATCTGTAGAGGCACCTGCTTTTTACTTTGCCCTACTTTTTATTAAATAAAATTGAAAGCACATGTATTATACAGTTTGTAAAAAACTATTTTTTTGGAAGCAGAAATCTGTGTCTCCTTTACTTGGGGGTTTGAAAGAGGGATCACAGATGGATGAAGTACAAGTGTTTTCAGACTCTTAGTTTATATTCTTCAAATATAATGATATGTTTTGTTACTTTTGGGTTTTCCTGCATACTTTCAAAGTGGACTTGGTGCGTTCACTCTGATTGAAGAGATCACGGTATTCCCCAGTTTGTTAGTTTTTGTGGTGTGATGGCACTGTAGAGAACAGTTAGGTTTTCAAATACTGAACTTGTGCATAAGACACATGTAGCCTCTCTGTTCTTCCAGAGCTCCCCATGGCTCTAATATTTTATCCTTTATAAATTATTTAATTATGATACATTAGTCATTATTAGTGCTTTTCTCTTCTCTTCTCTATTTATAGACACTCTTGGGGGCCGGGGCAGGGCACCTCCAAGGAGAAGGGAGTTATCAGTGGGGGCAAGAAGAGATTTTGCCATAACAAACCTGGCTTACCTCTACATCTTTCTCCTTCCAGTATTTGAATTTATTTCTCTGCCTGGCTCTTACTAGTGTAGGGGCAGAGGCACATGTATATTACGGTGAGCCTTTCTCTTTCCTGGTCAGAATAATTATGAGCATCGAGACTAGACCGAAGTGTCTGGAAACCAAGAGAATCTTTGAGGGGTGGGTATCTAGAGAAAGTGAGTTAAGATCTGGAAATCCCCCCAATTCTGCCCTAAATTACAGTAAATATTATTAAGGGATAGTTAGGACAGGGGGTGGGAAGTCTGTTTTCTGCTCTGTATTATGGTGTCTAACTTAATTTTTGTACTTATTATCCCTTAACATACAGTGTGTGTGTGTGTGTGTGTGTGTGTGTGTGTGTGTGTGTGTGTGTGTGTGGTTTTCTAGGAGAACACTATTTACTTTATACATGCTTTGTAGCCTACGTTGGGTCATAGTATTTGTGTGTACATGGTGTTCTAGATAGGTACACCATAGAAATTATTCTTAGGAGGCATCAGGGTATGGGATTTTGCAGGGGGGAGTGGAATTCAGATATATTGAGATATAATTTACGCATGATAAAATTTGCCAATTTTAAGTGTGTAGTTTGATAAGTTCTGATAGAGTTGTGAACAACCACCACCGTAATCATAGAACATTTCTGTCACCTGAAAAAGTTTCCTGTGTCCCTTTGTACAGCTTACCCCCAACCACTCATCTGCTCTCTGTCTACATGGTGTTTGTGATAAACACTTATGTGTAAACCAACTGAGTTAAGCCAATAAGTATATAAATGTTTAAATATATCTATATTGGTGAACCTTTATGGTTTAGCATATGTTTTGTTTCTTCAGTCTCTTGCTACTTTTGGTAATGTTGACATTATCAGAAAGAAGGAATGTCCGAAATTTTAGTGAAAAGTTTATATCAATTATAGCAAAAAGATCTTTAAATGTCCCAAATTGTTTGTCTCTTGGAAAATAAGTATAATTGTCTCCATTGCCAGCCTTTCTTTTTCATTGTTGCTGATGAATGAGATAGATTTTTCTAAAAGCGTGTAAGTGATGCCTTCAGTTCCCTTTCTCTTGCGATTATAAATTTTCATTTTTATATTTTTATATGGGAAAATATTATAATTTTTCTTGTATAGTGTGTTGTACAGGGCTATGTGGATCTAGTTCCTGAAATTTGAAAACTGATAAAAATGTTAAGTGAGATGTTATTTTAATCTAAATGTGTTAGTGTTGATTGGCTGATTTTTGTAACTGTTATATCCATGACCATGTTACATAGCTGTGTGAAATTTGAAAGTTATTTTACATTTGAGATCATCTGCAATACTGAGTTTGGACCAGATGAACTCAGGTGCCGCTTTCAGTCCTGAAATTCTTTGAGGGTTTTTCCCCCACATATATGTGTGTGCTGGATTTGTGTTTGTGCATATAGAGGTGTGTATGTACAGACCCCCCGCTCCCCGTGCACATACGTGGATAATAAATGAGAAAGAAAAGAGAAAAACCCAAAGCATTGTACTGTTGGTATTTTAGGGTTACTGGTTTAGAAGATGGATTATAAAAATAACCAAAATAGTTTAAAACCATTCTAGATGTTGACTGTGTCAATGAGAAAATGAAGAAAATGGAAAGCTAACTACTATCGTTTGCTATAGATATTCTTACTACCAAAAAGAAGGAAGTTACAAGGGCAAAACGCTTAAGCTAGTCTTGTTTTACCTCCTTCAAATTGAATGTAACATGATCACTAGCTTCATGAATGCCAAGCTCTTAAATCCTTTGCAGTAACAAGGGCATGTTTTAATGTTGTCAGAACTTTTGTTTGCACCTGGTGTTACACTTGATCACTGAATAATTGAGTGATAATGACTGTTATTTTTAAACTGAAGTATAACATCAGGGGAGGATGAGAAACACATAACGCCCAACTTCCCAAGGGGAGTAGGGGAAATATTTATAAGTACAGCACGATAGAAGTGTTGAAAGTACGTGCAGGCAGCAATGCAAACTAAGAGCAGAAGTCAGGGGATGATTTGTTCTGCAGCTCAAAAAATCAGATTCTTTTCTTTATGTCATAAAGATGGAAAATCAAACTGAAAAATCTAGTAGAATCTGGACACCAGTGAATTGGAATTAGGAAACAATCCTATCTAACCAAACACCATTATTCAGGACCAAGGACAGGGACACAGGCACGCCTCTCCCCACTTAAAAGTTTTTTTTTTTTTTAAATAAACTTCAAAGCTATGCTTTTAAGTTATCTATTTGCTTCATTTATGTATCCAGCAATATCTAGTGAGTATCTACTGTGTGACCAAACAAGACAAAACTCTGCCTTCATGGGACTGCATTATCTTGTGTCCCTTAATGAAAGTTTGTTCTTTTCTAAGATTGTATATGCTCGTTCTCTTTTTCTGGGGCTTGGCTCTTCCACGTAATTCGTATCTCCCATATTAATACCTGTTCTTAGATTCTCAATCTACTTGTCTTCTTCCAGCATACGTATCCTCTTAATCGGCTTCTAGAGTCTTCTGTTTCCTGCTCTGTTGAGCTTGCTAGAACAGTTCTTAACCTCAGCCTTCACAACCATACTGTGAAAATGGTACCTGTTTCCCCTTCTTTTAAATGACTGCTCCAAACGTGAGTGACACATGCTATGAGTAGTTTAGGGGTTAAGTATCAGTCGGGGATCTTGCTGAAGACCAGTCATGCGGAGTTAAATTAGAAAGCACTGGCTCTTTGATTTATGGTTGCAATGATACCCAGAAACACAAAAGAAGACATAAAGTGTTTCATTAAAATATATATATTTATTTAGGTCCCAATCATTTGGAATTCGTTAAATTTGTATATCTGAGAGGCAATCTGATATGGCAGAAAAACACCTAAATTTGGAGCCTAAAAACCTTCTGTTTGACTCCCACAGTTTCCACTTATTGGCTTTGTGCCTTCGTTAACATTACTTAATATCTTCGAACCATGATTTCTTCAGAAGGAGATTGTAATATCCACCTCAGTTCCATTGCAAGGTTTAATGTATGTAAAGTATCTAGAAAAATATATGTAAATTCCCTGCCCTTCTTCTAACTAGTTTTAGTGAATCAAATAAGTAGCGAGCTTATTTTGAAAGTTCTGCATTTTAGATTTTTCAATTTTAGATTGGCCTTTCCATTGCAGTTCTAGGGTACTCTCCTTTTACTAAGTAGAGTTAGCTTTAGAACTAGGGCAGAAGCAATGCAGAAGAAAACTGTGTCCCTTTCATTTTGGGAAGGAGCTAACATTTACTGAACCCTTATAGGATCCTAGGTACTCTGCTAGGAGCTTTGCATATATTATCCTATTTTAACTACAAGAGAAATTGTTTTCAGTGTATTTTCAATTTCTGTCTCATCTAGGCTTCTGTGATTTTCACTCATGCCTTTACTCCTGCAACAGCTCCAGTTATGTGCATGTTTGGGAAATATGTGCGTGGTCCTAGATATTTCTGTACATTGAGCATACAAAGAGGAGATGGTTATTTATCATCCTGTAGCAAATATACTATAAATCTCCAGTTATCATAACACAGAATGTTTGTAGGACACAGGTAACATTGTGTGTGTGTGTGTGTGTGTGTGTGTGTGTGTGTGTGTGTATACACATACATACATACATACATACATACATACATACATACATACATACATCTGATTGCTTGGAAGGTTACTGGTAATGATGGCTGTCAGTGGGCGTGAGTGAAAATGGAGAACCAGTTGCTTTTTCTACAGCTTATGTCCCTACCAGTGTTTATTGAGTAAGGCTGTGATTTATTCAACCTTTTGTATTGGTGTCTCCACCTCTATTTTCTTAAGCCCCTAGAAGAATCAGTTGCTGTCTATATGTATTATAGCCATTCTTTCCTTTTGATCCACTGCTGTTGTACCCAACATGATATTATGTACCTACATAGTGTTTAGAATTGCAAAGAGAAAATTGATCAACTTTTGGATGTTAAGAGTGGTATTATTTATTCTTTTTGCTTACCTTGCTTATATTATGTTCTTTATGCCTTCCTTCCTGTCCTTCTGAGCTCAAGTCATAATATTCACTGGCATTCACTTTGCTGAAGCCATCTTAGTTTCCCTGCTTTACTTGCTTTTTTCTCTCTTCCCTTCCCTTCCCCTCCCCCTGCCCTCTCCCCTCCTTTCCCTTCCCTTCCCCTTTGCTTCCCTTCCCTCTCTCAGGCACATTCATTCTTAACTCAGGGCTTTTATACTGTTTCTTTCTTCTGCAAGGAATTCTTTCCCCAGCTCTTGGTTAAGGCTGTCTCCTTGTTGTATATGTCTCAGCTCAAAGTGTCACCTCCTCCAGGGAGCCTTTCCTATTCCCCTTTCCAAAGCATCCTTCTACCAACTCAGTTTAAGTAATATAATCTTGCTGTATTTCCTTCCTCTGCAGTTCTTACCGATTGTCCTCTGCCTCTGCCTGTCACCACTTGTCAGGCTCAGGGACCTTGTTCTCTTTTGTTGCTATCCACATCTTCAGCACATGATAGCACCTGGCATATGTTGTATAAATGGGCATACTGAGCAGTAAATATGCTCTGGGTAAATAGAAAACAGAGGTTCATGTTGGTTGGAATATCCCTGGAGTAAAGTTCTGGATCATAAAACATTTGGAATTGGAATCACTTTGAGGAGGTTGACCACAGTCTGTCAGCTGTGTAGTGTTTCCTTCTAGAACCTTCCTGGCACTTTAGCAACTGTTTCTGAGGCAAATTTTTAGCTCTTTGATTCAGTCAGAAGAGAATCAATTGGAGCTAATATTTATGTTTTCCAGAATGAGTCCTGATTTCTGAAATGTGGTAATAGAAAAATATCTTATTCTTTTCATGGTCAAACTGTCTTAAAGATGAACCAACAAATACAGTCAAACAGATAGACGCCACAGGGAGTGTCACTTTAAGCACATTATTTCACGTTTGATCCTCTCGTTTTCTCTGAGAGGGAGGCAGGGCAGGCATTAACGGGTTTGTAAACTGGGAAATAGGCAAAGTGGTGTTTGGACCTGGAATATCTGATTCCACATTTGCTTCTCCTCTGTGCTCTGCTGCCTCCCTCAGGAGTTCTATGTTTATCCAGTTAGTTACTGTGTTGCTTGCTTTTAAGGATTCTTTGAAACGATAAAGTCAAATGGGATTTTATACTGAAGAATTTATTTTTAAGTACACTAAATTGTTTCTTTGATGCTTATTTATTTATTGAGAGAGAATGTGTGTGAGCGGGAGAGGGGCAGAGAGAGAGAATCCTAAGCAGGCTCCACACTGTCAGCACGGAGCCCGAAGCGGGGCTCGATCTCATGACCCGAGCCGAAACCAAACGTCAGACGCTCAACCAACTGAGCCACCCAGGCGCCCCAAGTACACTAAATTTGTAAGTCATGAGAGTATGGGTTAAGAGTTCTCAAACTTCCTGACTTTTTAAAGATCAGTCTTTCAACTGTTGGTGGGATCCTTCATGTTTCCTCAGAATATATCTTACTTCTCTGGAAGTATTTGGGTTACTCAGAGTTCTCGTATTCGTTCTTTTGTATAAACACAACATAATGAAAAATGCAGGTCTATACTTTGTAAAGAAACAAATGCTTTATAGAAGAAACAACACTCCAAATCTCTCACTCCTTCACCACCAATTGAAATTTATTTTAAAATACTTTCTTATCCTCACTCTTCTTTTGTGTTGCAAATAACTTTTTTGGTATACTTTACATTAAGTTTTCTATTTTAGTACCCTGAACTCAGAGCTTTTAGAAGACGCACTTGCTCTGTTTAATTATACTCCATATTCTTACGCTCCTTCTCAAATGGTCACAGGGAGACCTGTGGGGCTTCCTCCTTGGCCCTGTCTGCATCACCCCCAGGCATTCCTGAAAGCATTTTTGTTTTCTGAGAACCACAAGAAGTTCCAGTCAATCTTGATTTTCTTCTGTTCCAACACTTGGAATCCACTATTCTCCAAGGAGCTCTGATTCTTTTTAGTAGAGAATAGTATTAGAGTCCAGAGTTTGGCTACTGTTCCACTCAAGTGCTTCTGGAAGGAAGAAATGACTTCTCCATTAGGTCATTTTAAGGAGAGAGCTGAAAAGATAATTTTTTGTTAAGGTCACGAGTTCAAATAGCTATTTTCAATTTAAAGCCAGCATTACTAAAGCCATTTTTATTTTCTTCTAATATAAATGTTTTTATATGTATTTCTGCTCAGCATACCTACGTTAGATCTTTAAGGCCCTCATGCTAAAGACTTTTATTCCTTTCTCTGTTTTCATCTTTCTGTCCCATGCATCACTTTATGGACACAAACATTTTAAGATTATCTAAGGTTGTCATAACAGAAAGGGGGAAAGACAGGTAAAAAAGAACCTTGCATTTTATCTTGTAAGTGACATCTTTTTTTTTTTTTTTTTTAAACCAAGGCTTGTATCTTTGTTCTTTCTCTTGGAAATGCAAGTATGTTTTTTGAGGCACAGAGGAGGAGGAGGTGGGTTTCCAGGGACTGGAGGAATATAGCGGATTTTGTACTTAGAAGCTCCTTCCTCACTGTAACTAATTGCAAGTATCTCTGGTTTCTGGGAGGGGAGAACGGAGGGGTCCTTGGAAATACCCTGATTCACCGTTATGGCACGAGCTTGGGAACCATCTGTGGACCTTAGACTTTGGACTTGTCAATTCACATTTAAAGGTTAATTAATAGAACTGCTGCTATCAATCATCATGTTCAGTGTGTAACGATGTGGTATATGCTAAAAATCTGTCTGTTTGATGAGTACCCAGCAGTTACTGTTTCTGTGTATCTAAGCATTATGTGTGCTGTGTGTGCCCACGTATACACACACACACGTGCACATTCGGCCACACCGCATCATCTGGAGGAACTGTGCGTGGGTGTGTGTGATTGGCAAGTGTGAAATTGAATTTAATATGAGATTCTCTGTCTTAGGTAAAATATTTGAAAGAACGTTGATAGCATAAAGCTGTCGAGCTTTGGGAAAAAATGGCTTCTGTGTTTTGGGAGCAAGAGATCTGAATGTTAAAATTGCATTTAGCTGGCAAAACACTTTCAGGACTAAGTGAAGAATTTGGCTTTAGTGGGAAAACTTTAATTTGCCTATAACATGAAGTGCAAGTTATTAATTGCACCAAAGATAACACACTAATTAAAAGGTTCATGTATAGTTGTCAGAGGTTACCAGTGCACACTGACAGACTAGGAATAGAAACTAATTATATTATGTTCTCTAAACGGAGTATTTTTACCCACTAATGTAAGATACCTTATTATAGTGCTGGGTTTTTTTTTTTTTCTTAGCTTGGAAAGAAATCTTTTAGATGTTCTTTGTAATAAAACTGCAATGATAAGCATTCAAACCAATGATGAGGCTATATAAATAGCTTCCCTTGCAACGTTGGCTTCAAGCATAGTTATAGAGATAATTCTAAGTAAACATTTATTCATACTTGCAGCTCAGAAGGAAGATACACAAAGTGGAACTTTCCTGAACTTGGTTGTCCTGGGTTGAAGGAACATCACAGCAACCAGGATTTTTGGCCGTACCCTAACGCTTCTTTTTTTGAATTCTCTCATCAGTAACAATCATCTTTTATTGTTAGGATGCCACAGATTTGGGCTTGTCCACTCTTGGGTTGCATTTTAAGCCTCTGAATTGTTACATATGTGATATATACATATATATAGAACTACCCATGTGGACTTAAATAATGAAATGCATTTTATACATAAAAGTACACTTAATGAGAACATTTAAAGAATAATAAAATGATCACCTGTTTACCCAACACCCAACTGAATTGGAAGTTGTCAGGGATTTTGAAGCCCCCTAAGGGGTCCTTTTCTGTTGCAGCTTCCCCCATCCCCACCCCGAGAGGTGGTCACCCTCCTGAATTTTACATTTCTCATTCCCTTGTTTTTCCTGATGGTTTTACCAGATGCCTAGTGATCCCTCAACTATATACTGTCTGGGTTTGCCTACTTCTCATCTCTGTAGCAGTACAGTTGTAACGTGCCTCTTCTTCTGTGACTTGCCATGTCCCCCTCAGTATTATTATTGTCACACTCTTATTTGATGCACCTGGCTGCACTTCTTTGGCTTTCACTGCTCTGTAGGATTCCCTTGTATGAAGATACCACTATTGTGAGTGGACACTTGGTTTGTTCTGAACATCCTGCCATTAGGAACAAACGTCCCTGCAAACATGCGAGTGTCCGTGCCCCAGTGCAACATGCAGGAGTCCCTTTCATCTGTTTACCGAGGGGTAGAACTTCTGGGCTTTCAGGTAGGGTCACTGGCTTGAGTAGGTCATGGTGAACTGTTTTCCAGAGTGGCTATGCTAGTCTGCACTCCCACCCGGAACCCATCGGTGCTAGACATCTTGTCCAAATCAGTCGCCATAATAATGTTTCCAGATATTTGTGGGCTTGCTTATTTCCCTAATTAAATCAAAGGGAAACTTCTTATATAATGGAAACCTAGAGGAGTTCTGCTTTCATGGCATATTTCTTTGCTCACAGTGCTTCGTCAAAAGTGCTCAATATTTTTGATCAAATATTTAACATGTTCTGTAACCAACCTGAAACTTACAATGTTGCTGTAGGTACGCAAACGCCATAGCTTGGTTGGGACATAGTTGAATCATCGGATTGACTTTCACTCTTTCCTGGGCTTTTCTTCTGCCATGCAGCATGATTAGAAGTCATTATTTTCAAATAATATAACCTAGATACCAAAAGAAAAGAGGGAAAGTGAAGATAGTGTTAGCCCTCGTAAAGTGTAATTAAGATCATAGATAAACTGTGAAAAGTCTGATGTATTTCATTTCTTAGGGTATGACTTCTAGACTTCAGTACCGGTTCTGGACAAACTCATCTCTTGGGCTATCGGTGGCATTCCTTTGCTCCATTAACATGGACACACTGAGTGTATATCATTTTCCTTAAAAATGGTCTTTGGCATCATATTATCGTCACTATTTCTTTTCCTTGTTTGTGGTTTCTTTTGCTTACTACAGTGTGTGCAAACAATTGAGCATAAATGTTGAAATGAAGACGTCAGTGACTTCTGAAAGATTCACTTTCCTGACTTTTATCACAGAAGCTCCCCTGATGGTGAAGAAGGTAGAGAACTCATATTCTTCAAAGTCACTCAGCTTCTTGCAGCAACTCTTCAAAGTTCTTTGTTTTATTTTTTTAATGCAGATTTTGCACTCTTGTATGTAGCGTCTCTGTGTTTGCTATAATACACAAGTCATGCTTCCCTTTCTTTCCACACTCTGTATTTTTTAAAAATTTTTTTAATGTTTATGTATTTTTGAGAGAGAGACACAGAGTGTGATCAGGGGAGGGGCAGAGAGAGAGGGAGACACAGAATCCAAAGCAGGCTCCAGGCTCCGAGCTGTCAGCACAGAGCCCGACCCGGGGCTCGAACCCACGAGTTGCAAGATCATGACCTGAGCCGAAGTCACACACTTAACCGATAGAGCCACCCAGGCGCCCCATCTCCCCACTCTTGGAGTAAAATGGATTCTTTGGGAAACTATCACCTTCAGTCCGCAACTCTGAAAATGTTTCGTATGCATCCCAGGTGTCTGTCTGCCATGGTAGTGGGATGCCTCACACCACACATTTTAACAATAAAGATGAGTGTATGGGACTCATCACCTTGAGGGTCAGTGACCACTTTTTTTTTTAAACATTTTTTTAATGTTTATTTATTTTTGAGATAGAGACACAGAGTGTGAGCAGGAGAGGATCAGAGAGAGCGGGAGACACAGAATCCGAAGCAGGCTCCAGGCTATGAGCTGTCAGCACAGAGCCTGACGCGGGACTCGAACTCACAAACTGTGAGATCATGACCTGAGCCGAAGTTGGCCGCCCAACCGACTGAGCCACCCAGGCACCCTGAGCGACCACTTTTCTTTGGACGCTTTGAACACTGAGCAGAATTCACATCTCTCTGGGTGACTCTTAACTAGGACTCCCAGCTACTTAGTCTCCATGAACCTTTGACACAAACAATACTACATTATAAATGGTAACACTTCATAGATGAAGTAGATTTAGAAGGACATTCTAAAGAAAGGCAGAGTTCTAAGGAGGAGAGTGTTAAGATGTGATTTAGTCATGTTTTTGAATCTTTGCAATGATTGTAAATAGCATCTCATTATTGACGGCCTCTCCAGCCACCCCTCTCCCCCGTCCCAATAAGAGTCTTCTTTCTGGTACCTCGTCCTTAGCTTCTAAAGGGTCTTCGTTACTTTATGAACCTGACCAATACGCTTATGGTAATGAGCATCTTATGGTAGGTGGCTGGCCACACCACGAGCCTGTGGTTATACCACTGTCCAGAAACCCTCCTTCAAAGGAAGAGCTATGAATTCATGAAGCCCTCGAGCTGTATACAGCAGCCACTTTATAAAGCCTTTAATCTGCCTACTGTCCAGGTTGATACATTACTTGTGTGGGTTGGGTTGAGATGAAGGCACTGATGGCTCTGTGTTTTGAATTCTTATCTGGGGGAGGTTGTTCACTTTCTTGTTCTAGCCTCTTTGTTCACCTTGGACTTGGGGAAAACGTTCCTCTTTATCTGTTCTGTTTGTTCTTGTCTTTTGGCAGCTAGACCTTTGGGTGCATGGGTATTAGAGCTTGAGCACGCAAGAAGTACTTTATGCATTGTTTTTAGCATGAGAAGTTTGAAGTACACCACTCCCAAAGTTCTTGGATGTAAATAAAATACGCTAAGAGTTTAGTACTAAGCCCCTTCTCCTATGGTATTTGTAATTTTGACTAGAAGTATCAATGCAGGGCTAAGTTAGTAAAATTTATCATTGAGGTTTCAGAGAGGGTTAGATAAAAACTGAGACCTTCCTGGAGATTCTGAATTTTTATTGTGATATAAAGTTATTAGCTCGTTGAATATGTTTTTGACTGTTTTGCCTTCTCCAGAAGGAACTTGGGGCTTATCCATGAAGCCATTCTTTGGACGCCAAAGCAGTTAGTGATTTTTTGTGGCAAAATCCAGTCATCAGCTTCATGAAAACCCAATCTTGTTGTATTGTCTAGCATAATCTGTAATTATTCCCATGCTTCCAAATTATCAATCAATTTGTTTAATGCTTAGTTTGGAGACCCTGGCATTCAGAACTTATTGTAGCCAAGGAAACAAGCAAATAAGTAATCCCTCTGAAGCAATAGATTAGCCAGATGACTATTGTTTGAGAGATTAATAAAATCAGAACTTTTGGTGGCATCTATTAATCATTATACCTTACCCGCATTGACTAAAATGGCTACTGTCATTTTAGCGGTAAGATGCAGAGATTCCTATCCGGGCCTTTTCTTTCCCATATATTGCCCTCCTTACCTGATCTTCACTGTCCTGTTTCTTCAAAGGTTTTACATCTTTTAGTACATCACCAGGGACTGCTGTTCTCTTGGACTGCTCTTATCTCCTCTTCCCATTTCCCTAGATCGAGGCCCTCGCCTTGCCTTTCTGTCTTTCATGCCTGATTCCCCGCTCGGCCATCTCAGGAGACGTTTATTCCCTTTATTCTCCTTTATTCCCTCGCTGAAGCAAACCACATCTCTTCCCTTCTGCAGATCTCCCCTGGGCTTTGAAGTATTGGCATGTGAGCAAGAGAGAGAGTAGAGCTAACTGGGCCCTCCAGCTCACGTGTGTCTACGGGGCCCATGGGCACATAGACCTTTCCTCATGCACCCCATTTTAGAACGTGAGCTTCTTAAGGGAAGGTACTTTTTCATTGTTTCCCAACAATAAAAATTATTGCACAACTCGGTTGGCCTACGCTGCCCTCATGTTCAATTTTGCTAGAAGAAACTACTTACCCTGTATTTTCCCGACCTGTTATTTGTTAACTATCTCATCTCATGCTGTAGTGAATAGGAAAGTGGTGATTCTGTTGGGGAACAAATACCAGCCTATGACCACTTGATTTGAAAAACAACAAAGCCGACTTTGGAGCGATGGGTAATTGTTGGGCACGTTTGTTCTTAGAGTATCGTTTTGGGCTGTTCCACCGAACACAACCTTTGGTTCAAGTCCTGTTGTACAACAGCAGCTCTTTTCATTTACTTTTTATGTTTTCTTTGGGAGTGCGGGAAAAACAAATTGTATGGAATTTTCTCTAGAAAACCTATCGATGCAGTTTACACATTAACTATTATTTTCTGTTGCCTCTCTCTTCTGTAAAACATTAGGAGTTTCAACTTTTATTTTAATTTGGAAACTAAGGCCAGAATTAGCCCCCTCCCTCCATGCTTTTACTGTTTTCATTTGCTTGTTCTTTGCATCTGAGTACATCCCTGCTTAGTTATGTTGGCATTAGGCTGGGTGTTTTTTAATGTAATAAGAGTTAAGTTAGAAGAAAATTGATAGCAGTAGTTGTGATAGGGCAAGTGTTGGGGTTATGCTTTGCACACCTTCACTTGTCTGGTCCTCACTGTGAATGACACAAAGTCAGGATGGTCATCATCTCGATTTCCTAAGTGAGGACACTGGTACTTTGAGATGGTTGGTCACTAGCCTGGATTCACATAGCTCGTGTGGAACCTTGCCCTTTGACGTCATAGTCCAGAGTTCTTTTTTCATCCTGCATTTTCCTACTTTCCGAATTTTTTTAATGAACAAACATAATTTTTATGATGTAAAGAGCCTGGTAAACATTAATCTTTAAAAGAAACTAGCTACAAATAATGGTTTAAACCATGGGTCAGCCAACTAGGGCTCATGGGCTAGTTTGCCTGTTTTTGTCAATAAAGTTTTATTGGAATGCAGCATGCTCATTCATCCATGTCTTCTGTGGTTGCTTTCATGCTACATCAGGCAGAATGGATGGCTCACATAGCCTAAAATGTTAATATTGATGACCTGGTCCTTTAAGAAAAGGTTTGCCAGTCCTATTTAAAGTAATATGAAAAAATGCATTGTTATTTTTATTAGTAGTATTAGTATTTTACCAGCAAGCCAATGTTTTACTTAATGTAAGAAACAATATTGTTTGACAGTGTTTTCAAATTCCCAGAAACTGAGTTACTAAGATTAGTCTTCAGTAGGGTATCATGGAACTCTTCAGTTTCTCAAAAAAATGTTTTTTGCAATGATTGTAAAATACTTCCTCCGCTCTTAGTTTTGTTAAAAAGCCACATTTGAGAGCTCTTTGGAAAGTTCTTCATTTTGACTACAGTGCAATTAATTTATTTGGTCAAACTTCAATACTAAAGATTTTCTTAGAAACCTCACTGCTTTTCATTAAACATGGCAGCATGGATCTGAGAATTGTTTCCTTTTCTTGAAGATCTGTTCTTGTAGGTTTGACTTGCATCGTATTTATTGCTGCTTATCTTACTGGAAACCGGCTTTCTGGCTAATGTATAAGGGACAATATTTTAGAAATAAGAATTAAGCTTGAAGCATGGAAGAGTGGGGCTTTTTCCACCAATGTTAGATTTTTTTTTTCCTCCTAGTTTTTACTGTGAAATCTTGTTCCTGAATGATTGTCGCTTTTATTTTTGTGCTCCTGGTACTGCACATGGGCTGGCAAACAGCGGGCACTCAAGAGATGCTTAATTTTTTGTCCTGTTGGAGGGTTGGAAAGAACTTTCAGGAAGAAATGGATTTGCAGTGTCTCAGGATACCATGTATTGACAAACCACCTGGGAGATGGTTTCCTCCTCTCCCTTATTGATATGGCCCAAATTTTATTTGGTGGGTATTGAAATGACAGTCAAGTGCAATATTCTCCTTCCATTTTCTGTTGCTTCCTTCCGCAAGTAATTGTAGGATTTCAGTTGAGAAGAGTCCATTCTACCCCAGGAAGGAAAGCTGAGGGAGCCTTAGCTGGTGGCATGATTGTTTCTTACAGATTATTCCAAATAGGTGAGGTTGTCAAAAGGACTCTGTTTAGATTAGTGGCTTGGGGCAGTGGTTTCCCCAATATGGTACCCAGAGTGCAGGGAGTGACCTTTATGACTGGAGAAAATATTAGTAATTCTGTATTTTCAAATATTACAATACTTGATATTTTGAAATATGCATAATTTGTCAGATGATAGCAATTGTGTATAGAATTTATAAACAGATCGGCATATGTTGGGGGTGGATGCCCATTTTTTAGAGAGACCATACCGTGGCTCACAAGAGTGTGCACTGTGGAGCCCACGTGTCTGCATCACCATGTAAGGCACTCAATTTGTTCTTCTGTAGAATGGTTATAAAGACAGTACCTGTCTCCTAGGTGGTTGTGACAAATTAATGAGTTACCACATGGATAGGGCTTTGGACTGTGTTTGGCACAATGGCAGGTAATAATAAATAGCTATTATTATTATTTATATGAGTGTCTTTAGTAGAGGCATGTGATAAAAATAACTGGAGACTACTCATTTAGAATTTAAGATGTCAGAATCCAACCTTAGTTGCTTAGTTTGAGCGCAGATTTTCTTTGTGTGTGATTGTAGACAGGTTACTTAACCTCTCTGAGCTTTGAGCTCTGAGCCTTAGCTACAAATGAGAATAGCAACGATGATAATGATGATAATAATCATAATAATAATACCATATTTCATTGACTAAGGCACACATTTTTTTTCACATTGTAACATGTCTTCAGTTGGGTTTTTTTCTTATAACAACGGTGTCTTAGATTTTGTGAAATACTATAGTTCCACCTCCTAAGATAGTGGTAAAGGGTAAATTAGGTAATGGGAGGTGATTAGCACAATGCCTAGTGTACAGAAGGGGCTCGGCAAATACTGTTATTGAGACACATTGGCACGTGGATTATTCTAAAAGGGAAGCGTGAAAGCAAAACGCAGTGGCAGTGAGTGGAGGGTTTTGGAGATCAGCCCTTGATATCTAGTAGGAGCGTAACTGTCAGCCATCACAACTCTTGGAAATGCCTCTGTGGTGCCCTGCTTGAGAAAGTTGGCAGCATTTAAATGTTCCTGAACTCTTTGTGAAGCATTCCAGCGTGGTACCATTGGTTCGTGCTGATCAGTGCTGCTGAGGCAGGACCAATACCGGTCAGTTAGCTGGCAGTTTGTTGATGGCAGGGCTGCGTCAGGACTTGGTGGCCTGTGCTGAGCGGGTGATGTGCATGGGATGTACCTGTTTTATTTACATAATCCTCGGTTTTTGTTCTCGTTGTAGTGCCGTCTCCTCCAATAACAGATGTTTAAACAGGCAAAGGGAATATGGAGATACAGGATAAAATTTGATGTGACGTGGCTTCCCTCGCCAGCTGAACGTTAGCAAGTTGTTTCTCTTAGGTCTCTTAAATGGAGCAGAATCTCTTGTATTGGGAGAAGGAAAGCATGTCGTGCAAACCCTTCTGCAGTTCTAGAAAGCCCTGTCTTTGCAGAGGTGGAATACTTCTGGCCTAATGAACGTATCCTTTCTTAAGCCAGAAGCCACAATTCACAGTTGTCACTTTGGAGCCAGTGTGACTCTTGTGTTTAAGTCAAAGATTGATGCCTGCCATGGTTTCCACTTGTCTTAGACATCTCATACACCCTCAGAAACTGAGAAAGAACTGACTTGGGAAGAGCTTTTGTGAAGGGCCTTCCATCTTTACCTCGTACCTGGGGGGATGCTGGGATGTCGTCCAGCAGCTTCTCTGCTCATGACCTCTACCTGCCCAGGCAGGTCTGCATTTGAAGCGCTAGGGAAAGTGTAATTTCAGCTTGGTAAGACCTCAGGTGCAGGTGTGCATATCCTGACATGGGTCTTGGATCCTTCCAAGACTGTGAGGGAGGAGATTGGTTTAGAAATCATCACGAGGTGTATGTCCTTTTTATTTAGGGTGGAGGGCAGGGAGAGAAGAGGGGCCTTTGACCAGAATCCTTCAGGCAGTTTTGTTTCATCATTCTGTTTATTGTGGATTTTTGGAATCCGCCTGGTCCCAACGATCTGGTTCCAGGAGTGATGGATCCTTCATACTTACCGTAGCATTCTGTCATTTATGGCTGTCTTTGAATCAGAAAGCGGTGCATTAATACTACCCTCGAACATGGCTTAGCTAACGCTGTGAGTCTTTGGAGCACATGCCGTAAAGGAAAACGAAAGGAATACCTCTCAGATAATTCACAAGGACTGGGCTTTGGATGTCGTTCGATGTAAATGCCGCCTGGCTTCGTATGAGCAGGTGCCCGCATTGCTAAGACTGGTGAGGGAGCACCTAATTCCCTTCTTGCCTACTGGCTTTCTAATTTTTCCCCTGTGATCAGAGTTATAAAACCTAATTTCCAGGGGGTCTTGTGAATCATATTAGTAGCTTTGTGTTATAATAGCAATTTTCTATTGCATCGGTATTCATTTTCACTATTACGGAATAATCAAATCAGCACCTCTCTTATTATGCCGTTGAAATAGAAAATAATGGGGCTGTAATGTAAAACTGCTAATGTGATGAAACCCGCTCATTGTGTTAGGGTAAGAATGCCCTCCTTTCTTGTTCCAGCTCACTTGAAACTGTGATTGAGGAAGGAAATGGGAAGCATTTCTACATCTGTGATAAGGCCCGCATATATCCTTCATTTGAATACCTAATTGTCTTCCCCCCCCCACCCCCGGCTCAGGGGGTGCTCGTCAGCCCCCTTGGAGGCCTCCCCTGCCACCCTGGCCGTGCGCTGGCGAGCAGGGGGCTGCACGGACCTGTCTTGCACCGTGGTTTCCCTTTTAATCATAAGTAACGTTTGATGTCTCTTTGCATCCAGAGGAATTGTTCGCACCCTCTTTCATGCTCATTGAGGGCCTTCTTCTGGGTTTAAAAAAAAAAAAAACTGAAGAGCACGTTTAGGCTACATTGTTAGAAAGTACAACAAGCCCCCCAAAGGTTCTGATTTGACAGGGATGTTGGGAGGCAGGTCAAGTGACTGCCTAATGAAGATGAATGAAGAAAATTGCTGGTACCAGGATCACGCGGGGGCTCCAGCCCAGGTTGTTGAAAGTGTGATGGAATCTCATCGCTCCATTTATCAGTGTCATATTTGGGCTAAAAGTGAGCAGTATTGTTCTCATTTCTCCCAGATGGATAGGTCAACTTTAATATTTATTGCTCTTGTAGAACATTTGTTTGATGTATTTCCATTAGCTAGGCAATAATAGAAAAGCAGTGGAGAGAAACATAAAACAGTTCCCTTCCTATTCAGTTGAAATACAGCATACACTAATGTGTAGCTACGGCTTGAAGTGCCATTGATTTCCCCCCTTTTGGTTGATGACATGATTGTATATATTAAAGATTCCCATGAAAATAATGGGGAGGCAGCATGAATGTAATATATATTGAGAGCAGCTGGCGGGGTATAAATTGTGTTGTCTTTTGATTTTCACGATTTGGCCATATAATTGGTGAATTTCTCTTGGCTATATATTAAATTCTTAGCCCACTGTCGTCTTTTAGGATTGGGAATAACGTGCAATAGATCGCATCATCCTCCGGGTTCTACGGCGAATCTCAATAAGGCCAGAATTTTCTTCACATTACAGAGCAAATTGTTTTCGGTCACTGAATTATGTTGATTTTTTCTTTATATCTTTGTAGGAGAAAACCACCCTTGGTATAAAAAGTATTTCCCCATATGTTTTGAATATATTAAAGATAAGACCCTGAACACTCCAAAG
Source organism: Panthera tigris (assembly GCF_018350195.1). Taxonomy (NCBI): domain Eukaryota; kingdom Metazoa; phylum Chordata; class Mammalia; order Carnivora; family Felidae; genus Panthera; species Panthera tigris. The sequence goes on along the minus strand of NC_056674.1, from coordinate 30,152,325 downwards.
AATTGGCTCTGCAAGGACATCTACCTCCGAATTCATTAGCTGATGTTCACAGTTTGCAGGAATCCGAACGTTGGGATATTATTTTCTACCGTGGAGCAAACCCAGCTCTTTGTGAGGAAGGTGTTGTCTTAAGTGCAAAGCAAACATCCTAGCCGTATGTTTCTATAATTTAAATTAATTTGGTACAGTCCTACTGTTAATCTTTAGTGACTTGTTGATTGGCATTTTGCAGACATATTTCTGGAAGGCTCCCAATACCATTTTCTGCAGCCTTTCTGGCAGTAGCAAAGAGCAACATTTCCACAAATTGGGATCTTGTACAGCACTGGGAAGCGAGCCAAGATTTAAATTAGACAATAACCTCTGCTCTGTATATAGCTTCTATACTTCAGCTGTAGGCAGAGTGATTTGTTAATACAGTCAGCCCTGTAGCATATAATAGACTGATATATGAGTCACTCCTTGGCAATGTGTGTTTCTTAAATTTATATAGATTGAACAACTGGTTGGTAATGTACTTGGTTACAGTTGTACAAACAATAACTATTAGCAGGGCTGAGACAGGCCTGGAAATGCTGCACGGGGCTGGTGTTTGCGAGGATGCTGACGTATTGCCGAATTTCAGAATAATTCCCCTTTGGAGGCTAAGGGAGACTCTATTTCATAAACATGAGTGTGCTTTTTTAGCAAAGTAGCAATAAAAGTTTTATGTTACAGTTTTCTGTTTCTCATTTTCTATTTGTTTAAAATTGAATTGGGGAACCTAATTTGCTTCAAAAATTAAACTTAACATCAGTCTGTGTGAGGCAGGATCATTTGGTGGCAAGGGTTTGTGTGTTTGTGCCTGTGTGTGTGTGTGTTTTTAGTATTCGCCATTTCTTTTAAAAAAGAACATTGGTAGAAATACAGATTTTCCATTCCCTACCCCCCCCCCCCAGGTTAGATTGTGGCTGGCGTTAATGTTCATAGGTTGAAAGAGATCTTTCTGAACAACAAAGATCTTTTCTTAAGGGAAAAGCTTGTGCTCCAAGTTCAGTTCATGTTTATTTAAAAGATTAAAATCATTAGACCAGATCTCACTTTTTTGTCCCAAAGAAAATTGATTTTGCTCCCCCATAAAAGTGGGATCTGAAAGAGGATATTCAGGAATACGCAAATAGAGGCGATGTCGAAATCTGTTTGTGCAGCTGAACAAAGCAATTCTGTTTTTACCGCTGAACATTTACTCAGCCTTGGTGTGAGGATGTCTGAACGGAATCGTCACCTGTCTGTAGAGAGCACTTCTTTTGTAAGGCAAAGGAGATCGTTTTGATCCGAGATGTTTTAATGTCTTTTTTTTTTTTAACGTATGCCAGCTCGAGCATTTATAAAATAACACACCCTATAAATATTGAACAATACAAAGACATCTCTCAAAACAGTTTATAGTATGTTGCATGTGCTTGGTGGCAGCCAGGCAGTAGTTAGTGGCAAATGATATGCCAATCAAAAATTATTATTGCGAGTGTAACCTGGTATAATGCGGTATCTTATCTGGAAGTGTCAACTTGATATAAGCCAACTCTTTGTCTTTTAAAGTTAAGCTCTTGTTTGCCCTCAGTTAATTCTGTTTCCCAAAGGCTCATTTGAATTGCATAAAGGATAATCTACTTGACAGTTTTATACATTTAAACAATCTTGATTATATGGTATTTTACATGTTTTTTTAAGCTCCCAGTTACTATTTTATGTAGGCTTTTAAGTCTTCAGTTAAAAAAGAATGAGAAAAAAACCTCAGAGGTAGAATACTGTACTCGTTTGTGAGCAGCGTTTAGTGAAACTGGATAGAGTGCCTCTTTTCACCAGCCCGTGGCTCACGATGGTGATACCTGCCCATTGTTGATGATGGGGTGGGGGTTGTTGTCAAAGTTTCTCAGGGCAAAATTCTAGTGAGAATAAATGGAAGAGAATGTAATACTCAAGTTTCACTATATCGAAATGGAGACTGATGGATAATCTTCTGCCCTCTTCCCGTCCCCCATGATGATTTAGAGAGTTTCTAGATGAATTTTGGGAGAAATTTTAGGATCCAGTGCCTTGCTGGAAGAATCTAGAGATCGTAGATGTGCCAGCTGGGCTCTGGAAGGACAGGGGTGTGTATAAACACTGTGGTGATTGTGAAAACACGCCATCTGGCAACAGACAGGCTGCCTTCAGATCCTGTGTGCAACACATGTGCGTGTACCGTGTGACTTTGGAACAAGCCACTAAACTTCTCTGAGAATCCGCTGCATCTGTAGCTGGGAGAGGTAGTGATACTTTCCCCACAGGGCTGTGGTCAAGGCGGTGTCCTGAAACTTGCCAATAAATGTCACTGTCCGTACGGTCTCCCCCTTAGATGTTTTAGAGCTAGCAAGGTCTGGAAATGCTGATTCAGAGTGCTAAACCTTCCTACCACTGCCAAATTATTTGATAATTATTAGCGAAAAGTCACATGGCCATTCTTCACGTCTCCAACGAATCTTCTCTTCAAATTCGTCTCCGGTGCATTTTGAAGAGAAGTAAGGCCTCAGGGAATTGCATTTTGAGGACTAGGAAGACCTCTCCCCCTTTTCCAGAAGCACTTTCTCAAGTCTTGACTCGTTGGAAGCCCATATGATTGACATCCTCAAGGTACAGGGGGCTTTCTTCACGTCTCTTACCGGCTGATGGACAACAGTCCTGTAAGGCCAACTTCAGTGTTATCTCCATTCCGTAGACGAGGAAGTAGGAGCTCAGAGGATTTAAGGAACTTGGGAAGAGCTGGTCTACCTAGCTGGTGGGTGGGGTTTGAACCGATGTCTGCCAGGATGCAAACCTGTGTCCTTTTCAACCACAGCACTAGGCACCGTTCCTATTTCTAGGAAGTCTTCATGGAGGATTTAGTAACCACCCCTCCTTGTAAGGTACTAAGGACCGTGTGGTCATAAATAAGCTAATTAGACCCTGTTGGCCAGTTGACATAAACTCTCGCACCCACTGGCGTGTGACCCACCCAGGTGGATGGTTCGTCCCAGGGAATCAAGCCAACTAAAAATAACCTCTTCTCCCCTCCAGTTATCCTGTGATCAGGCTGGCAGAAACTTTGCATCTGAGGTTAAGTACTGAATAAATATTTGCCAAGGGAGGGCTTGAAAGACTGATCTAACCCGATACAAGTGAATGGCAATGTAAACAATATATGTGTCCAGAGGATGATTTTTGCTAGAAGTTTTTATTAGAGAGATGAATTTGGTCAAAAACTTGAATGACATGAAGGACACAGGATCATCTATGTAATGTAGAAGCATTGGGATGGCCCCAGAAGATATGAGAAGTGGGAGTAAACAGGAGACGGCCGCCCAGTGAGAATAGCCCAGTGGCTATAACATATAGGCCCCAAATGGATAATGAGTACACATAATAGAGGCGTATTTCTCGTTCACCTGTACAGTTCAAGGTTGGTCTGGTTGGCGGTAAACCCAGGCTGATGGAGGCTCTGCCGTCTTCCTTTAAGTGCCCAACAACCAGCTGGGAGGGAAAGTGGGGAAGCCACCCTTGCTTCTCAACTGCTTTGGCCCAGAAGTGACGCACATCCTTTCTGCTCGCGCTGCGACGGCAACAGCGTGCAAGGGAGCTGGTCCCACGGCCTCACCAAAATGTGAGGGGCTCGCCAGTAACTCTACCTGATGGAGCGAGGAGCCCGACTTTCAGAAAATAATTAGCTGCAGCCGCCACAAATGACAAGCAGATTTGTTTGCCAGTATTAGAGGATTCTTTGGGGAGTTGGAAGAAGAGATTGTAAAATTCTTCCCAAACCTGTGGATGGAAAGGTTATAGGGGAGTTTTGGATTATCAGTCAGAAGCTGTCTGCACTCCTAAGATAGAAAATTCAAGCCTTTCAGTATTGGTGGAGATAAATGTTTAAAGAGCACGTGCCTGCAAGGGAGAGGCAGAAACACTGGAAAAGCATCTGAAGTATTGACATTGAATAGAGGAAGTGTGGCAGTGACCGAAGAGATGTCTAGATAATTATGTGTTTAAATGGATGGGAGTTTGGGAGATAGTTACTGCCTTTCTTCCAAATTAAGGGAAGGACTTTGTAAGAAAGGTGGGGTTTTTAGAGGAGGAAGCAAAGGTGCTGAGTGTTTGGAGGAGAAGGCATGCTGTGCAAACAAGGCACAGTTGTGAAGAAGATTCTCTGAGACGGACCGGGATGAAAATAAAACAATTGAGGATGTTTCCTTGGGAGGAAAAGAGGGGTTGAGAAGGACAAAGAGAGTATTTGGGGTTGTCAAACATTTGTAACCAATTGTTTCTCTTTATTCCTGCCAGGAAGTAATTCTCTTCAGATGATATTTGGTATAAAATGTTGCTTATTGCTTTTCATCACCCTGTGGTTTATTTATACGTTTATTTTTTGACGCCTCCTGGGAACTCGCCATTACTACTTTTATTTTATGGTCCAATTTATGGATACGCTGAACCTGTAAAGATTGTAGCGCTCACTATTCCAAAGAGCCGGTTTCTGAGAGGAAGCGGGTCGACGTGCATGTGGGCTCGTATGTGAGAGGCAGGGTGTGTCCAGGGTTAAATACTTCTTAACATTAAAAAAAATAAAAGTAAAAAAATAAAAACTCCTGAGGGGAGCCTGGGTGGCTCAGTCGGTTAAGCGTCCGACTTCGGCTCAGGTCATGATCTCACGGTTCGTGGGTTCGAGCCCTATGTCAGGCTCTGTACTGACAGCTCAGAGCCTGGAGCCTGCTTTGGATTCTGTGTCTCCTCCTCTCTCTGCCCCTCCTCCACTCGTGCTCTGTCTCACTCTGTCTCTCAAAAATAAATAAATGTAAAAAAATTTTTTTTAATATTTCTTAACATTTCCTTAACATGTATTTCTCCCCTGCACTTTATTCTGCGCGAGTTGTTGGGATTACGGCTGCTCAGTTCCTGTCCCCTTTGCCTCGGTGACAAGTCACTGGTTTCCGTCCCCTTTTCCTTTGCAAGACAGGAGTCCGTCCTGTGCAGGTGTGAGTATTTGACGAAGCACAGAGAAGCTCGGTTCTGTCCACTTGTTCTGTGTTCAGTGAAAGTACAAAGTACATATTTGTTTCACTTGTAAGTATAAAGGGGAAAAACCCACCTGTTTTGCCTTCAGAAAAATTCTTTTGATCTGACTGTTCTCAGAACGAAAGCTGGGGTGAACTTTTTTTTCCAGTTGGGTTGTCTGATCTACCTTGCGCCTCTCATGAAAACAAAATTGAGAGTTGAAAGACTCCACTCTTGAGGAAAAAGAAAAAAATGAAGATGCTTTTCATCATTCTGCAAATCAGACGCAAGGATACGGCCTTTTATTTTTCTTGTCATACCCGGTAACACCTGGTCACGTTTGGAGCCCCGACTCAGTTGGGAAGGGGAAGAGCGACTTAATTTTGATTGGCCATCTGTCTTCGGTCCCAGATACAGGATATGAAAATTCAGCTCCTCAGGAGTGTTCTACCTAAAAGGAAAAGGAAGGCATTTTGGGTTTTGGTAGCTTTGAAGGTGACTGGCGTTAACAGCTCCCTTAAAAAAGTTTCGGAATATCGCCAGAATAATTTGATTACCAAAATTCGTGGGCCAGGTCCATTTCGGAAAATGGCTCTTATGTATACAGCCAGGAACAACTGAGAGAGTAATATCTCGGGGGCAGCCTTTACCGTGTCCAGGGGGCCTATCAGAGCCGCTCCGATGGGAGTCTCTCAAAAGCTGAACTTCCTCTTGCTCCCGGCAACGTGGCACACAGCCCCGAGCGCAGCTTGGCATATGGCCGTGGGTGTCTCCTTTCACGAGAGACGAGAAGCAGTCACAAAAGTTAGGGGACGTCGAAACATACTGGCGCGTCATCGGCTTTTTGCCGTGAAACCCCAACCGAAGTGCTTGCACTTGAGTTTCCGCTCTTTAAGGATGAAGATTATACCGTTAATGACCTCACGGGGGCATTTGTTCATTTATGCGGGAAATATTTATGTGGCACCTACCACGTTCCACCCGGTGTGCCCAGGATTCGGAACAGAGCAGTGAGCAAAAGGGGAAGCAGTTCATTGTGACATTTACAGCCAAGGGGGGGGGGGCAGGTATGTCAGGCAAATACTCGTCCAAATACGTGTAAAATTGCAACTGTGAGGCTCGAACGACATCTGACGGGGCCCGTACTTAACATTCGGGACATTTGAGCCCTTGTTATTGTAAGTGTTACGTCGTTAAGTCCCACAGTGGTGACACACCCAAACAAAAAACCACGGTCCCCACTTATTTGACACAAATGTGAGGCTTTAGCTGTGCAAGGAGATGATGGGTCTCATAGAGGGGCTCACACACTAATGGGGGGAATGGACAAACAGACATAGTGTGAAAAACCGCCCCGGGCATCTCAGCGGCAAGACCTGTCACCACTGGGTAGTAAGAGGTAAGGGCGCTGGTGGGAGAGGGACTGGCAGAACCAAGAAGTGAAGGATCATGGGAGTCGAGGGGGGAAGGTTGACAGCGGGGGAGGGGAAGGGAATGAGGCTGTACAGATAAGGTGATGGCCATTTGTGAATGGCTTTTCTCCCCCTACTGAGGAAAAGAGCTTGAAATCAGTAAGCTGCGGGCAGCCTTTGAAGGATTTTAAGCCCCACAAGGATACGCATGATCAGATTTCCATTTTGGAAGACTAACCTTACTGAGAACTAATTATGTGAATTATGCTATGCCCATGCCTCGACATACCCTGTAACTATTAAAAATCACATCTTAGGAGCACCTGGGTGGCTCAGTTGGTTAAGCATCCGACTTCGGCTCTGGTTGTGATCTCACAGTGCGTTGGTTTGAGCCCCGCATCAGGCTCTGTGCTGCCAGCACAGAGCCCTCTTCAGATCCCCTGTGCCCCCCCCCCCCCCCCCCGCTCCCCGGTTTGCACTCTGTCTCTCTCAAAATAAATAAACTTAAAAAAAAATCACATCTTAGAGGATAACAGTAAGGAAAATGGTTGGGGAACATCTTTAAGCCTAAAAAGTATTAGACACTTTGGTCCCAATTTTACTTTCAAGATTACACTATACATTGTGGAGAGGCAAGACAAGATAGGAAGTCATTATGTGAACATATTGAACGGTCGGTCATATTGCGCAGGGGTGGGAAATGCCTTTTCTGATAGTCCTACTCTTTAGTATTATCCTCTGTTTTACAATGTAGTAAAAATGTTGTTTGGGAGATGAAAGAACGGTAACTCCAGACATGGATTAGAAGGAATCAAATCTGGACTGGAATCTGAGAGCTGGGTGGCACTGGCATTGGCATTGCCATTAGAAGAACAATGCGAAAGATGTATGTGTCACTGCCCACTTGATGGCTGAATGACCTTTTGTGGAAGATGACAGAGGGGATCAAGGGCGATGTTTTGGATGGGAAGTTTGGATAGTGGTAGGTTACTTGAAGCAAACACGTCTGCGATTTGTAAAGAAGATCCCTGCATTGGGTTTGTTGAATTTGAGTTGTTGGTAAGACACCCATGGTGAGATTCAGAAGGAGTTGGAAAATTACAACTCAGTACAACGACTGATATTTAGACTGGAGGGCTGGTGGTGGTTGACACATCGGACGTGATGAATTATCAGAGCATGTGTTAAGAAGAAACTGAGAAATCTTCAGGGGGCTAAGAAAACTGTCTGAGAGTAACAAGTTCCAAATGAAAACACTCTTTCATAAAAGGAATGGTTGAAAATGTCAGAGGAGGAAAAGCGATCATTTGAGACCGAGAGATTGTGGGGAAGTGTCCATGGGATTGGGTAATTAGGAGTCCACGGTGTGCTTAATGACAAGCAGTTCATTAAATGGAGGAAGACGGATTGCAGGAGGGTTAGGGGTGAATGAAAGATCAAGGTGTGGAGCTGGGTTAGGGGCGATGGGGGAAGGAAGTGATGCTAATTTGAGAGGGACTCAGTGGTTTTCCCCGCACCCCTGGGGATGAACAGGGTTGGAACATTTTTGTAAACTGAGGGAGGAAGCAGCAGGGTGGGAAAAGCTGAAGAACCCAATGAGAGGTGACTTCATGGAGCCATGTCTAGATGGGGGTGGCATTTAGAGTAGCTGTGGAAGAACACAAAAGAAGGAAAAGGATGATTTAAGGTGCTGGTGTGGGGGTGACAGTTGAAGAATTCAACTGATAGCCTCTGTATTTCTCCGTGAGGGACAGAGCTCTTTAGAGGAGGATGGGACAGAATGCTGGAGCTGGGGGAAGGGAGGGGGGGAGGAGAAGAGGGTGGGGGAGGGGAAAGAAGGAGGGAGGAGAGAATTTGGTAGAGCTGCTCTAGGAAATGAATAGGAAGAGTTACAAGGGATTGCTGAGTGCTCACAGGGGCTCTGCTGAGATCAGAAACCTAATAATAAAGAGATAGATCATGCCTGTTGGGACATACATATTATTGGTGCTCTTGTCTCCAAGGCTTATTTTAATCCTTGTATACATATGTGTGTGTGTGTGTGTGTGTGTGTGTGTGTCTATTTATATATTCCATAATGAAGGCTCAGTGTACCTTTGTTGAATAAATGAGTCAACTGTAGATTTGCAGACCATTTGGGGCGGGGAGGGAGTCTATTTCCTGGAACCCAAGTAATATAATGTTAAGACTTGAATCCTTTTTCCTTGTTATGTTTTACTTCTATGACCTTTGTTTTCTTTGTCTTCAGTTGGTATTTCCTCTTCCACTAAAAAAAAAAAAAAGAAAAGAAAAAAAAAAAGTTCATGGAGAATGCAGAGATACATCCAAACACTTACTTGGGTCCCTTCTGCTGATAAAGCATTGTATGTAGTTAGTCCTGCAAGTGTCCTCGGGGACAAGCCCCTTAAGAAGCTTCCAGTGTGTGGGAGATGTGGGGGGGGTGGTGCAAGCATAGGAAGAATCCCTTATTATCAGCACATGCTGAGTGCCATAAAAGAGGTGGAAAGGAAGGGCTTTGAAGATTCTAAAGGAGACAGCAACTCTGGTGGCCCAAGCTGAGGAGGGTTTCTGCAGGAGGAGGTGTTTGCATTGCATCTTGATGAATGCATGGAATTTCAGCTGGAGGCCCCTAGCTGCAGGCAAGGGTGTGTTGCACTGGGGGTGGGAAGAAGCATTTCAGATGGGGACTGCAGCTTGAGGGAGCTTGAAGTCTGGAGAACGTGGGGTGTGTTCAAGGTGGAAAATACATAGCAGGAGGCCACCTAAATAGAAAGTATAGTCCGTTAGTTACTCAAATTTGGGGACCTGGAAGTTTCTCTTCTTATTTAATAGAGCTGACAGGACAGCAGTTGAAAGGGGAAAGAGTCAGTGAGGATGAATTTCATTCTTTAGACACATCAGAATGGAGGGGGCGGGTAGAATTCACTTTTCACTATTAATCATTATTACTTTTTTTTTTTTTTGCTTTTAGACTTTATTTCCTTATTTTCTTCATCGTTAAGTTTTTGGTTCTTAAAAACCGTAGACTTGTAGGAATTCACCTGGCTTCGCAGAGGGTTTAAAAAGTACCCCAACATCAACAATCACCAAAACAAATTGTTTTGTGAGGAATGAATGGTTTCAGATTTTATTAGAAATTTCCTCAAATGTTCACATTTACTATTTCCTGCATTAACTTGAACTGCAAAATCTAGTCTGACTCTCTTGTATTTTACAACGGATATTGAGGAGACACGTGGCAGTGGCAGTTTCCGGCTTACAAACGGGTGTCCCAGACTCAGACGGTGCTTTTAATCCTGTTTCTTCTAGTGGAGGTCAGTTTCTTCTGAACACATTGCGGAAGTTCCTCAAACTTAAAGTCAATAAAACTGGAGACGAGAGGTATTTCTTGCTTAATAATACACGGATGTTTAATTTTGAATTGGTTAGTATTAAGTCTCGAGGTAGGAGTCAACCTGTAATACCTTTTAACATATGACCCTTCCCTAGCAGTGAAAGAGTATTGGGAAAGCTCGTCTTTGTCCCTTTTGCACCACTCATGATGAAGGGGATGGCATTTGATTTTTTCCTTTTTTGTCATCTATGACTCACCTGCTCCAGTGACCCCTGATAATCCAGGCAATGGGGAGGGATGTGAGGTAGTGGTGCGAGCAGAGTGGCCCTGTGCTTACCACCACTGGAAGCCAACCAGTTTCCAGAACGTACGGTGCTGACACATCATAGACAAGCAAGGCCATTCCACTAATCCCAAAAGGTAGATCTCTGCTTTATTGTAAGAAAATCTCTTTTGCCCATTTGTTCCAAGGAATTTTCCTTTACAGACAGTTTTTTAGACTCTTGTCTATCTATTGAGGATAACTTATATGCTTAAGGGCATAATGCTTACTATCTCTTCTCCCATAATAAATCAGGATCATATGATGGGTATTCACATTTTCTTTATAAAGTTGACCCTTGAACAATGTGAGTTTGAACTGTGTGGGTCCAGTTTTATGTGAATTTGGGGCGTAAATACAGTACAGAATTATAAATGTCTTTTCCTTATGATTTTCTCTTTCTAAACTACTTTGTTTTTTAAAAGTTTATTTATTAGAGAGAGAGAGAGAGCAAGCGAATGTGAGTGGGGGAGGGGGAGAAAGAGAGGGAGAGGGAGAATCCCAAGCAGGCTTCTTGATGTCAGCGCAGAGCCCCCACACGGGGCTTGATGTCACGAGCCATGAGATCATGACCTGAGCTGAACAAGAGTCGGAGGCTTAACCGGCTGAGCCATCCAGATGCCCGGGCTTCCTTATGATTTTCTTTTTCCTTTTTTTTTTTTTAACGTTTATTTATTTTTGAGACAGAGAGAGAGCATGAACGGGGGAGGGTCAGAGAGAGGGAGACACAGAATCTGAAACAGGCTCCAGGCTCCGAGCTGTCAGCACAGAGCCCGACGCGCGGCTCGAACTCACGGACCGCGAGATCGTGACCTGAGCCGAAGTCGTTCGCTCAACCGACTGAGCCACCCAGGCACCCCCCCTTATGATTTTCTTAATAACATTTTCTTTTCTCTAGCTTGCCATGTATGTTAAGAATACAGTATATAATACATATAACATACAAAATATGTATTAATTGACTGTTGTCGGTAAGCCTTCTGGTCAACTGTAGGCTGTCATGAGTTAAGTTTTGAGGAATCAAAATTATATGGGGCTTTTCAACTGCACAGCAGTCAGTGCCTCTAACCCCCACATCATTCAGGCATCACCTGTATGTGTGACTCACCCTTAGCCACAGCATGACCTCTTGGCCCCTCCATTTTGTCTCCTCCCACCAAAACTGGAGTATTTGAGTTTCTTTTGGATATGGTTCCATGATGTTGCATAGAGGTATGTCTTGTCTTCCCAAGTCCTGGAGGGCCTTGGGGCCTGTCCCTCCCTGCATTTCCGCTCTGTGCTTTTTGTGAATGGCAAAGTGTCTTGGTGTCACCAAAACAAACAGATCACACTTCAAGTTTTTCAGTATTTAACATTACTCATCCCTCTCTTCTTCCTGAAGTCTTCTCCTAACATCAGGAAGACCACCCTCTCTAAGCTGCTTCTACAACCCTTGTCACGTTCACAGGCTCCTTTGCTGGATCTATAGCTGGGTCATTAAATACTCAAGTTCCTCAAGGTTCTGCCCTAGACCTCCTCTTGCCCCACTCCAGATAGTCTCTCTCCCTGGTCTCATTCATGTTCATGGCTTCGTTAAACATCTGCACGTACAAAATCTCTATTCCACACTGTTCCCATAAACTACAGACATCTCTTGGCGCCTCAATCCCAGCACATTGAGAATGCGCCCATGATTCAGCCCTCCTTCCCTCAAGACTGATTCTTTCCTGCTGACTCGTATCCAGTTATGGAAGCTCCAAACCTAGCTGTCTTCCCTGATAGCCCCTTCTCGCTCTCGTCTCTCAACTCATCAAGTCCTCCAGGGTCAAAATTCTGGGACTCCATCCACTCCTTCACTTTCCTCATTACCTCCTTAGTTCATACTACCATCATATCTCACCTGCTCTGTTGCAGTATTTTCCTGGCTGGTCAGCCAGCAAGCATTCTAATCCATCCCACACCCTGTGTCTTTCTCAGTGGCATACTTCACAGGTGACATTTCACTCGATACTTTTTTTTTTAATTTTTAAAAATATTTATTTATTTATTTATTTATTTTTTTTTTTTTTTTTAATTTTTTTTCAACGTTTTTTATTTTTATTTTTGGGACAGAGAGAGGCAGAGCATGAACGGGGGAGGGTCAGAGAGAGAGGGAGACACAGAATCGGAAACAGGCTCCAGGCTCCGAGCCATCAGCCCAGAGCCTGACGCGGGGCTCGAACTCACGGACCGCGAGATCGTCGCGGGGCTCGAACTCACGGACCGCGAGATCGTGACCTGGCTGAAGTCGGACGCTTAACCGACTGCGCCACCCAGGCGCCCCTATTTATTTATTTTTGAGAGAGAGAGCGAGAGAGAGAGGGCAAGCAGGGGCGGGGCAGAGAGAGAGAGAGAGGGAGACACGGAATCCGAAGCAGGCTCCAGGCTCTGAGCTGTCAGCACAGAGCCCGATGCGGGGCTCAAACTCATGAACCGTGAGATCATGATCTGAGCCGAAGTCAGACGCTCAACTGACCGAGCCACCCAGGCGCCCCTTCACTCTATATTTGTATAATCGTTAGGTTGTTTTCTTATTTCTCTGCTCAGGGTTGTGTGCTCCATGAAGGCAGGGACTTTTTTGGCTATGTGCTATTTTGACTACTTCAGCAAACTGCTTGGCAACATAGATGTTATCAGAATATATTTGTTGTTAGAAGGAGTAAATGAATGAACAGTAAAAATTGATTATTGCTATTTTTTTCAGGATTTTTATATACTTACGTGCTTTATGCTGATAGAGACTAGGGAACTCCTTTCTGGGCAGTTCCATTGTAAATGTATTTCTTTTTTCTGATTACAGAACTAGTAGGTACTAATTTTAGAACACGCACAAAAATAAAAGAAGAAAAATTCCATAACAATGTATATAGTTTTGAATCGTGGTGTTTACACCATGGCCATTTTCCTATGTCATTAAAACCACTTCACAACTGTTTCAAATAAAATCAATAAATTTGAGACATACCACCTTTCTAGAATGTTTACATCTGATGCAGTTATACTCCTAGGAAGACCTTGCCCAGTGAATGAAGTTTCCCTCCACTACTGGAGTCCATAAGGTTTGATGAACATTAGGCACTTGGGATGAGCACTGGGTGTTGCATGTGAGCGATGAATCACGAGAATCTATCCCCAAAACCAAGAGCACACTGTATACTGTATATTAGCCAACTTGACAAGAAACTATATTAAGAAAATAAAATAAAATAAAATAAAATAAAATAAAATAAAATAAAATAAAATAAAATAAAATAAAATAAATAAAATATATTACATTGTGTTTAGTGTCAAAGATACCTTTTCTACTTCATTACTCCTGCTTCTTGGTAAAACTCCATATCTTATCCAGACCTTCCATCATGAACGTCCCTCGAGAGCAGGATGATAATTCCTTGGTCACTCTTTGTCAGAAAGCAATACTGTATCTAGTTCCAGACTGGGCCGCATAAAGCATCAACGTCAGGTTCTGCCGCTAGAAATTAAATCTCATCTCTTCGGTAAAGTTACTTTTCTTGTATTAAAAACTGTCAGGACCAACTTTAAAAAAACTTTTGGCCAGTGTACATCCATAAACCTGTGAGGGTTGGTTTCTTTTTATTTTTAGCTCATTTTCGAAAGGCATGTGAGGGGAGTTTGTAATTGTTCGATGCTGGAACGAGATGAGCACTTGGTATTTTCTCGGGCTCTTATGGTCAATGCCAAGAGCTTTGACTTAATATAACCTATTTCCTGTTATCTCTGGAGGGTGTATTTTCCCATTGGGGAAATCTGATCTTTTACGTCGAGTTCTCTTCTACGTGTACTTTTTTTTTTTTTTTTTTACCAGTTGTTCTTTAGGCTATTATCTTTATCACCTGGAGAATGTTATTAAAACGTAAGAGTTAAACAGTTTGGGCAGTAAGCATGGTCTTTCCTGTGAGCACTTATTTTTGGTATGGAGTGTTTGCACAGCCCGTTGGGGAAGGGAGCCGCTTATGGCCAGTACCAGATGGACATCCCTCATGGAATCTGTTACTTATCCCAGGGGGCCCTATTAGACGGGGTTTGTTTTCAGTATTAATCTTGATATGAAAGCAGCTGCAGCTCTTTTAAAAAAAAGATCATACCTCTAACTTATTTTTATGATGGCCAAAGAAATTTATAGATAGGCTTTATAGATGGTTCGTACTTTTTCCCTCAGTTATTAACCAGCGCCGTGAAATGTGGAGCGATTTTTCCTTTGTGCCATATATATTCTTCCACTAGTAGCAATGGGAAAAAAAAAAAAAAAACAACAAAACACATCCCTTTCTAGGAATAAATGGAGTCAGGATTGGTTGGTCATGTGTGCACTTTGTAGAAGTCCTTGTAAAATGGTGCTAACATTTTATTTTAAAGCTAAGCACTTTGTCCTTTTGTAAAAAAAAAGTCCCTAAGCAAAAATGTCCTCCCCAGATAGGTTGCATTTGTAACTGTGGCATATTGAGAGGGTTGGTCAGTATTTAGATAGTATTCATGTACTGTCTTTAGCTTAAAACGCAGCCCCACTAATATTCTTTTACGATTGTTTTAAGATTTTTGCATCTGCTTTATCTCCTTTTTGGTCACTTTTGCCTTTACAACTCGATACAGTTTTCCTTCATATAGTTGAGTTACTCCTCTGGAACAGGATTGGACTTCTGCTGAAGTGGGTAAAATTTGATATATGATTTGAGAAGAGCTGCTTACACATTGCTGTATAATCACATCTTTTTAAATTCATGCAAGGAAATGTTAAGGTAATCTTGAATGTATTAGTATACAACGACTTTTTGGGATTCCCAGAATAAAATGCCTCTTTTATATAGGAATACTTGAATTCATGGTTATTTTATGTAAAATGCTAAAATAACTTTGAGCTGTACACCAGATTAACATTGACATCTTGACTGAATTCCATTTTTTGTCTTCAAGATGAAAGCCAATGGCCCCTCCTTTGAAGGGATTTTATTTTATGGTTATGTTTAAGAAATCATTAGCCTCCTAACCAAAAGTAATTAAAATACAAGTCTGGGGTGGGGGGAACCTTTCTTTTTTTAAAGTAAACATGTTACGAAATCTGAAATTACAGATTTTGGAAGAGCTGGTGGGGAGGAATGTAATTTTGCTTTCTCTTGCCCCAGACCTTATCAGAAGTGGGATTTAGGGTCTTGTGTGAGCCCCTTCCCAGTACAAGATTTTAGATTAAAAAACAAACATAACTGGTAAGATAGAGACAACTAATGAAAGCCGTATGATCACCCATCTGGTAAAAAGTTGTCCCTACAGAATTCAGGCAATCATAAAAGCACAGAAAGATGTACGTAATCAAGATATTCTTGCAGCGTGAGCAAAAGTTCCCTGCCACTGTGCTGTAAAACACTAGGCCTGACATGTTTCAATCGCCAGAACAGTGCTGGTGGTTTCTTATGTTATCATCCTTATCGAGTATCTGAGGCTTGCTCTTAAACTTTTGGAAGTGACGGATGTGAATTCGTAGACATTAATCCTGTTGGATTTAAATGATTGTATTTTATATATGTTTGGGATCGTCTTATCACTGATGGTTTTTGAGTGACGTCCTTGAAGTATTCGGTCTATCAAGTATGATCGAGACTGGAAAATAAACACATTAAGTCACAATTCTTCAGGAAGAATTTATTAGAGGTTTGTTGCTCTTTTTTTAAATGTTAGCCTTAGAATAACGTGTTACACTATTTCTATTTCTCCATTTATTTGCGGCAGGAAAAAGAAAAAAAAAGCAACTGAGCATTTATGTAAATGGAAAGCTTCCTAGCTGACAACCAACTATTTGATACATATTTGAAACACATTTAAGATAATCCTTGGTTGCAGTCAATAATCTTATAAGTAGGTCTATCCAAAGTCAGCATAATGCCCACTTGAAGAAAGAACACTGATTGTGTTTGGATAGCGCAGAAGCAGTAATCCTGTAGTATTTATTTTTAAAACACTTCAAATATCTTTTGTTTATGCTTAATGTATGGATTGATCTATATCAGGGTTTCTCAGTCTTGGTACTATTGACATTTTGGACAGGATAATTCTTTATTGGGGGCGTTGCTCTGTGTACTGTTGGATGTTTAGCAACATCTCTGGCTTTTACCCACTAGATGCCAGAAGCATCCCCTAGTCGGGACATTAAAAAGTCTCTCCAGACATCATCAAATGTCCCTTGGGGGGCAAAATTGCCCGTGGCTGAGAATCCGTGGTCTGTATATCTCGATGCTTTACCTGCACATCTACATCTATAGCTTTATCGGCCTCTCTGTATTAGCTATTTGTCTTAGGCACCTGGACATGATATAGTTGAAGAGCACTACATTTTATACTTTACAGACCAAGGAATGGAAGACCGATAATGGGAAGCCGTCGATGATTTGAAGGAATTCATAACAAATCATAATTGGAGGGACTGATTGAAATTACAGAGCATCGTGAGTTTTACCCCTGGTTAGGAGAATTTAGTTATTGAACCCAGGAAATGCTGTGATTGTTTAAAACATTTTCACTTAAAAATCCTGCAGGATATTTGGCCACCTTTACATTTGAAATTTCATATAGTTGTGTAAGAAGGGAAGCCCAGGAGACTTACTAAGGGTATTCGGTATAAATAGGTCACATCATTAGAGACCTTAAAGTTTGTTTTCAGTGGAAAGTCTCTGAGGTCCTTAGTCATTTGGTTGCAGCATGCTACAGAATCTGGAAGTATGAGGAAAATAACTCCCCGATTTTATCTTCTATGACTTCCCATTTCTGTTTTGTTTTAGGCTGTGCAGTACTTTGGGGGTCCATAACCATTCGGGGTTCGCCCGAATGCAATGTGGACTGAATCACGTGCACAGAAAAAGAAATAGCTCAGTTACACGTTTTTCAAACCACGCTGAAGCTGCCAGTTGGGAGTACCCCTGAGCCTGATCCTGGGGCACTGTCTTAGCAGTTGAGTACCTACTGTGTGCCAGGATATGGTGCCACGGTGGCCAGTGAGGCTTTTATAGCCTCTGCCCTTGAGGGAGATGGACTGGGAAGTAGGTCACTTTAGCGCCATGCTGCATGACACACAGACTGCCTTGGAGCTTGGAGGCGAACCCCGTGCAGCCGGAGGTGGGCAAGGTGGCGCCGAGGAGCACTTTTCCAAGGTGTTATTTTCTGACCACCCTTGCAGATGATACCTACTGTGCGTCTCCATGGATCCACCTACTATAAACAAATTCCCACTGAAGTGCCCCTAACAGATGAGAGCTTAAGTTGTTCTTCCTCCCAGGAATATTAGAATTTATCAGGAGACACAACCCTTTCTACACCCAAGGGATGTACCACTGGTGATGGAAATCTGCACGTGAACGTCAAAACTTTTGGGGGCAGGGAAGGGTTCTTTCCGGTTCTAACACTGACATCAAAGAACATAGCCGCCTTTTTCCATCCAGACCAATAACTATTAGCTATCATTTCAGTGATTTTCAAGACACCAAAGCAGACCAAGTACATCTGTTTTACAAGTTGCTGTCACTGTATAAAAGATGCCCACAGTTTGCCGAAAACAGCAGAAACCACACAGAATAGACGTTATTCGTACTTTCTGGAAATTATGCTCTGAATCTTCTCTTCTGCTTATTGTTGGCTGATCTTCCTTCACTTTTGTGTTTTCTCTCTCCTCCACCTACAAACATGTCGTGAGTCTCCTTTTATCCATACAGCATGTTGGAGCTAAACTTCTCCAGTGTCGTCTGTAAACCTCTCCAAAGTATAGTCTGTACTTGCTGGCCCTGGCTCCTGTTTCAACCCTCCCTCTGTCCTCTGCCAAGAAGGCTTGTAGCCCAGTGTCCTGGTCAGCCAGGCCCACTTTTATGACAGGGCTTTGCCCAAGTAGTTTTCTCTGCCAGAATGCTCTTGTCTCACAGGCAAGCTCCTCTCCTACACACCCCTCAACACCCCACTTGAATGGCTCCTTTTCTTTGAAATCTTCCTCTGGCGTTTCATGGGGAGTGCTTTGCATATATCCATACTGTAGCACCCGTCAAAATTCCTGCCTTTCGAGAGTGAGGCTCCTCACTCTCAATTCCTGACATTTACCAAGTGCCTCTTCCATACAAGACCGTTTGCTCTCCCTCCTCACACAGCCCGGCCCCGACAGAGCTCTATTCTTTCATCCTTAGAAATGAAGAACAGAAACTCAGAGTGGTAACACGAAGCAGCTCGCAAGTGTGATAGAGCTGGGATTTGCACTTGGATCGCTCTGGCTCATTCCTTCCCTCCCCCATTCAACAAATATTTACCGAGCACCTACATATGGCAGGCCACCGACTCTCCCAGGGTCAGAGGAAACGGCATGGAGCCAGACATTAAGCAGAAACCTGCATAGAGTAAGGAGAGAGGGGAGAGCAGTCGGGGTCAGGAGGATGGCAGGGGCAGAGGCCCAGAGAGTGAGGAGTAGTCAGGGCAGTGTGCTTGGGGCTTAGTGGGCAGGAGCGGCCCTCTGAGGAGGGAGTTTGGAAAAGCAATGAGCAGCCAGATCATGTGGGAACTTGGATTTTACTCGAAATAACATTGAGAAGTCACTGGAGTTCTTCGAGTAGTAAAACTCTCTCCCTCTGCCAATATAAGCCACAACAGTCTGTAAAACAGATAACGCGTGGTCTGCTTTGGTTTCTGAAAGAATCATTGAAATGTTACCTAGCCATTAGTACAGATAGAAAAGGTGGCTTCTTAGGTACAACGCTATTTAGTCCTCGAAACCCCCAGGATGAGGCAAAATGCTGTTCTTATTCCCATATCGTAGATTGGGGCGGGGGGAGGGGGAGGGACTTAAGCGCACAGAGGCTCAGTAGCTTGTGCACAGTTAACATGGCCAGCAAGGGGATCAGCTGGGGTTTGAACGGGCCCTTAAGACAAAGTTAGGCAACTTGTCTACCATCCCGCAGCTGGTGTGGCAGGATTGGAGTTCAGAGCCGGTTAGTTTGACTCGAGATGAAGCGTTCTCTGTATCTGCTCCTCCCTCTGCCCAGTCTGGACGCCTGCAACCCCATGCCAACCTTGATGTGTTCTTAACCGGTCTTGCTTCCAGTTTTTCCCAGAACTGACCTGTCCACCTCGGACTCTCCATGTGCTCAGGTGTGGGTTTTGCATCTCTCTCTGCTTCTTCCCTCCAACAAAATCCTTCACAGACCTTCCGATGTAGTACATTTCAAAATGCTTAGACTGGCCCTCAGGGCTCTGCAGAGCCTGGCTACCGACCATCTCCCCTAGCTTACCTCCCCTTCTCTCAGTGCCTGGTGCCTCCCTGCAACCAGACTGGTCTCTGCTCTGCTTCTTTGAACGCAGCCTGTGCACACTTTGCAGCTTCGTGCACTCCCTTCTCTCTGCACGGGACGTCCCTTCCTCCTGCCCCCTTCTGTGGTTCCAGACTTGTTCCTCAGGGTGGCCATTCCCTTTTGTTCCTCTTCTGAAAGTACGTATCATTGGTCAGCGTCACTCCCGGATTTAGCCCTTAGGCTGAGAGATGTTTTTGCCCCATCACCCTAACTGGGTGGTCATCCCTTAAAAGCAACAGTCGGATCTCTTACTTCTTGACATCTTTGAAAAGTTAGATATGTTCCCCAAACACATCCTACTAGTTGGTATCCAGTAGATGCTAGGTTCAGTGTCAGTAAGGCTTTTGGGAGAAAGGGGAGAGCGGAGAGAATTACACAAAACATGTGGCCACTTAACAGCAGGTGCATTACCACTGGCTTCTTTTCGTTGGTTGTGTGCTTAAGACCTGTTGGGTCTTTCTTTTCCCATCCTCTCACTATTGGTGATGCTTGCTTGCTGGGCTAGTCTCGAAGATTGCTCCATTTTTGTGAAAAAGAAAACTTGATTTGGGAAGCTTAGTGTCTTCTCCTCTGCTTCTATTTGTTTTTCTGATATTAAACAAGTGCAGTTGGGTTTGAGAGGGTGTTGTGTTTTTTTTTTTTTTTCCTTGCCACCTCTAACTAGTCCAGATGGTTATGCAATTTACAGACTCAGATGCATCCAGATCATGAAAATCCAAAGGCCTCCATGTTTGAGTAGAGTCCATATGTTGCGGCATTGTTTTTTCCTTGTGTGGGTCCCTGGAACTTGTTGAGAAATCTAAAACCTGTATTCTAGAAGTCTAGAACCTTTATTCCCTCCTTGGTCCAACTTAGGACATTTCTGTCTTTCCTTCTGCTCATGAGGGTGGGAGGGGGGCTGATGGTCCCCTCATGGGTGTTTACATTTTCCCATAAGTGAGGAAGGTAAGAAGAGATTGGAAATAATTGAGCCAAGCATTTATTGCTTTAAACAAAACAGCTTGTGCTACATCAGCATTTCAATAAGATCATTTTCAGATGTATGGAAAGCTTTATTTAAAAAAAATTTTTTTTTCTACATTAGTCCAAGATGAACTAGGCTAGTAGTTTTCAAATATTAGTGCGTTCTAGAATTCCTGAGAAGCTGGTTAAAAAAATGCAGAATTTTAGGCCCCCACCGGCTAGAGATTCTGATACAGTAAACTCTGGGGAATTAGGTAATCTGCATTTTTTTAAACAGGCATCTGGTTAATTGGTAGTCCCTAGCACTGCACTTTGAGAAACTCTGACCTAACCTTTGAAGCAAAAATTTCTTAAAAACAGAATATTTTAAATTAGAAAAAAAAAAATCAACTGTCAGATTTAATACTCAGATTCTTGGTCCCTTGATGTTAGATTATTGGCTTTCCCTTCTCCGGGCTTTTTGCCTGCAGGCCAGAATCAGCCTTGTCCACTGCAGTGCATTTTCAAACACCAAGGCACCCACCCTTAACACTCCAACCTCACCCACCCAGGCCTCTGTGTCCTTTTGATAAAAGGACTAGTGCATTTTCTAGAACGAAGCTTTTTTTTTTTAAGCTAAATATCTCTAACATTTGAAATATTAATTTTATTAGAATATATAATTCTTCCCTTCACCCGTTCTTTCCAATAGGTGTGGTTTGTGTAGGAACATTTGGTGATGGATGCTTGGTTTCTCCTTTTTTGCTTGAATTTCAAGTGCTTATCTCGTGCCCTGCTTGGCTTGGAGAACAGTTCTGCGTACCAGCATTTCACATCTAGAAATTAATTTATTTGCTCATGCATTCAACACAGATTTGTTGAACACTTACTATTTATCAAACTCTCCTTGGCACTGGGACATCAGCGTAAACAGTAGACAACACGTACTTATCCTCATTAAATTTACATTCTAGGTGGGGGGGGTGGAGAAGACAGTAAATATGTTACGCTGAAAAGCATTATGAGAACAATCAAGGCAGGGAAGGGGACTAGAAAGTGCTGGAGGAGAAAGAGGGCTGCAAAGAAATCTTAGAGGGTAGTCAGAAGATGACCTTTGAGAAAAGACTCAAGAGGGAAGTGAGGCTCAGTGGTTCAGTCAGTTGAGAGTCTGACTTGATTGTGGCTCAGGTCATGATCTCAAGGTTTGAAATTTTGAGCCCCGTGTTGGGCTCTGCCTTGGGCTCTGCGCGGGCAGCAAGGAGCCTGCTTGGGATCCTCTCTCGCCCTCTGTCTCTCTCTGCCCCTCCCCTGCTCACATGCTAGGGAGCTCGTGTGTGCGCTTGTGCGCGCTCTCTCTCTCTCTCTCTCTCTCGCTCTCTCTCTCTCTCTCAAAATAAATAAACATTTTAAAAAGAGAGAGAGAGAAGGAAGTGAGCAAGAGCCTTGAGGACATTGCAAGGAAAGAGCCAGTACAAAGGCCCTGGGGTAGGAATGTGTCTGGGGTATTGGAGCAACAACAGGGAAGCCAGCAGGGTTAGAGGAGGAGAAGCAAGGGGGAGAACATTGGCCAAGGGTCAGAGAAGAAATGGGGGGCCATTTTGAGGTCTTGGCTTCTTCTCCGAGGGAACGGGAAGCCATTGGAAAGTTCTAGGCAGAGTTGGGGTATGACCTAACTTAGGTTTTCAAGGTGTCTCTTTGGTTCTGTGCTGAGAATAGACTGGTGGACATTGTGGTAGGACCAGCGAGACTTGCCAGGAGGGGGGAGCATTGACCCCAGGAGGGGATGGGTGGCTTGAGCCTGGGTGAATCCGGTGGAGGGAGTGACCAGCGGTCAGTTGTGTGTGTAACTGGAAAGAGGAGCCAACAGAATCTCTGGTGATTTGATGGCGGAAGGAGAAAGAGTGGATTCAAAGATGAGTTTTGGCCTGAGTCACTGGAACTGAGTCATCTCCCCATCAAAGGACATGGGGAAGGCAGTGGGTGGAGCAGGTTTGGGGAGAAGATGAGGAATTCAGTTTTGTGCATGTGATCGGGATGCCTGTTGACATCCACATGCAAATGTAGGCAGTTGGGTATGTGAGTCTGGTGCTCAGGAGGTAATTATCTAGGAGTTGTTAGCATATGGAAAGGCAAATAATATTTTTGAAAGTTTATTTTCTTGCAAAAATCTTGCTTTATATTTGAACCTATTAATATATATATGTGAATTTATATATGTGTGTGTATAATTATACATATATGTGAACATAATCCTCTCTTTGTGTATACATAATTAGCGGACTTGTGTGTGTGTGTGTGTGTGTGTGTGTGTATGTGTATACTCTCCTGCTAATTATACATCTTAGTCCATTGTTTGCAGTTTCTGTTTCCAGACTGCTGTTGAACCCGTAGCCTTTGGTATGGACTGTCTGTATTCACTACGTCGCTGTTCGTTCACGATGTGGTGTGCCAGATCCACCCCTGATAATCTCCAGTATTTATTGTCCCTTGCCATATCTGGCTTGTGTTCACTCTTTGGGGCTCTATATCTCGAAACAGATTCCCACTGCCGGCGATGGTTAAACCTCGATTGTCTTTGGTAAGTTCTTTTCCACGGGGTAGCGAACAGAGCCTTTGAGAGTGTGCGAACTTTGAGGCACTGCCTTCTCATCATGTGACCGTACTTTGGCGCACTTGGTCCGTGATGGCGCAGTTCATCTGTGTAAGCAACTTGACAGATGTCCTTACTGAGGCATCAAATTGGATGGTGTCTGCTAACAAATCTAATGGGAACAAAGAAAAGAGAATTCGAAGGATTATCTTTTTTTTTAAGGATTAAATTGGTGCCATTTAGCTGTTTGATGCCCTGTAGTTAATGCAGCTTTATTAGAAGCCTACACAATTCTTCACATGGGTGTCAAAATAATTTTAGTGAGAATCATGTTGTGTGGACTGATCAAGCCGAAGTATCCGTCTTGTGATTACAGACGGGTTTTGTCTGGGCTGCTGTACTTTCTCTTCCAAGCCTTTTGCTGGACAAGCGAGAATTAACAATCTCCATTAATTTACTTTGGCACTTCGCACGGGTAGACAGGCCATGAACACGATGGTCTTTAATAAATTTTTTTAGAAATCCTGCAATGCTCCTTTTTAATTGATGTCCTTCACAAATTGTATTTGCCGAAGCTATAATTATTCATCAAGGCGCAAAAGCAAATCTACCTCCAGGTACAATGAAGATGTGCTTTTGTGAAATTATTAAGATACAGAAGTTCGACGTGCAGAGTAATTCCGTCCTGCTTTATAATTATATCTTTGGGGATGATATCTTTGGGGATCACATCTATTAGAGCCTATCAAAGTGGAAAGGACCGATCATCACCAGTGTACTTCATAAATGCCCCTGCCTCGCAGTGACCATTCCCCCAACGTGTAAGCTCTTTGAAACACTTGGAATTGGCCTGTTTCTTAAGAAAGAAGCATTAAGGAATGTTTTTACGTGCTCTCTGTCATAGGTAACTCTGTTTCACCTGACGTTCCTTCAGTTGATTTGAAATACTTTGCTTTGACTCCTGAAATCACGGTAAATAATCTTAATGTCGCTGAACTGGGGGATCTTCAAAGGAACATCAGTGGAGAGCTACCACCTAGAAAACTTGGAAGTCGGCCAAATTACGAAAGCCCAGAATGAGTAATTTAGAAATTCTTATTTAGGTGATTCATAAAAGGCGTAAACTTTACCATGGTGCAAAATGAGGATGTTAGCTTTTTGTAAGAAGTATTTGGGAAAAGTAAAAGAATATTGTCAATAAGGGGTTTGGAACAAGGTTTCCCAAAGTGTTCCCGCAGACTGTTGTGGGGGAAACCAAAAGAGGTGTCCCATGGCAAATATGGGGGGAAAGGGGAGGTTTGGTATCTCCCACTCAAAGAAAACTGTGAGCTGCGTCCAGGTAGGAACTTTGTCATCTTTCTCACCGTTTTGTTGCCAGAGCCTAACGCAGTGCCTTGCACACAGTAGGCGCATAAATAAGCGTTTGCTGTGAATGAATGAGCTGCAGGACTTCTCGGAACGTTTGCCTGGTGTAGTGGGCACAGGGACTCCTAAAAGAGGGGTGGTAGTCTGCAGCCTTTCTCAAACTTACGGGCTTTGCAACTCTGCAACTCTTTTCTTTAAAAAAAAATTTTTTTAATGTTTATTTATTTTTGAGAGACAGAACACAAGCAGGGGAGGGGCAGAGAGAGAGGGAGACACAGAATCCAAAGCAGGTTCCAGGCTCCAAGCTGTCAGCACAGAGCCCGACACAGGGCTCGAACCCACGAACTGTGAGATCATGACCTGAGCTGGAGTCAGAGGCTTAACCGACTGAGCCACCCAGGCGCCCCTGCAACTCTTTTCTTAAGGAGCATTCTGCTAGACTTAGGTACCTGGAAACACCTCCTGGGAGACTGTAGCCTTGAGTGAGAGGATAAAAACCAAGTTCTAACCTTGAATTCATCACTGGGTGAAATATTCAAGGTTCTGTGCCTATTGAAATGTTAAGAGGGGTACCAGACTCCAGTATTTACCTCTATGATTTGGGGCATGGACCCCTTGAAGCCTCAGTCTATTTATCTATAAAATAAGGATAACTTCCTTTTTTCTAACTTGTTCTTGGGAAAATAAATTCCATTTAGTCCTGCTTGGGAGAGTTAAATGAAATAGTGTATGTAGAAGGCCTCTCAGGGTAATTAGAATGTGGTCAACCTTTCTCCCCCTCCCTCTCTCTTCGGCAAGTGTTGGAGTGCTTCTAATATGCCTGGCACTGGTGCCAGTTTGTGGGGAGACAGCAGTGAAACACAGTGAAGGCCCTTTGCCTCGTGGACCTAGGGATTTTTTTGTAATATATTCTGTTTACCGATGTCACTGTCTCTTAGAACGTAAAGTAAATTTAATTATACACAATTCAGTTAAAGCTAATTGTTCTGAGGTCATTATATTAGAGATCTGCCCCCAAAGGATCACTTTTTCTCTCAGAATCAGATCTGTTCTTACACCAAATGAGTAAAGCAGGATTCATAGGTCACATTTTAAAATAAAGCAAATTAAATTAAGCTAGTGTTACCAGATAAGGTAAATCAAATGGAAAGTGGCATTCCTGTCATCCTGATCAATTTAACGATGCTGTAGGGTGGCCAAATTTAGCAAGTAAAAATACACAATAGGGGGTGTAGTTGAATCACAGATAGAGAATACTTTTTTTTTAGTATAAGTATATCCCAAATTGTGCATGGGACATACTTACACTTTGAAAGTCGTGTATTTGAAAGCCAAATTTAACTGGACAGCCTGTATTTTATCCAGCCACCCTACCACGCTCAAGCAGGGACCCAGCCACCTGTGCAGGAGAAAGACCCTTCCCTGCACAAGTCAGTATTTGAGGCCGTATTTGTAGGGGAGATCTGTTACCCCCAGTGGAACAGCAACCCTTGCTTCTATTTGAAATGATTTATAACTGTTCCCGCCCCATGGCCAAGTGTTTCCAAATTAAAAGCCATTAATTAAGGCCTGCTATAGATACAAAAGATATGCAAGGAGTGCTTTGTAATTCCAGCTCAGTACTTCAGGTGAGAGCTTTTCAAATTACGTGGACCACTGGAGCCACCTGCTTGACTAAACGCAGCGCGGCCGTCGTGTGGCTCGTCAGCACACCGCGGTGCCAGCGTCGTTACTGATTTTTCTCATTTCTCCAGGGCAAATACTAATTAATGGATACAATTCACAGCTGATTAGCTGTAGTTTCTTCAGTAATTACATTCGCATACTAACTGTTCAGAAGAGGATTTCTAACCCAGTTCTTATTTTACTCTAAGCTTAATTTGTTTTTTGAATTGTTTAGGCCCTTAGTTTAATAGCCATTTTATTTTTCTTTGTTGTTTTAGGTGCTATTAGGTAATAAGTGAGTTTAATCTTAAAAAAATACTCTCTGATAATGAGCTGCTTTCCTTAAATGGATTTCTAATTCCCCAACAACACGTACATTTAAATAACGTTAAAGCTGGGTGGCAGGCTTTGGGCCGCTTGCGGGAGGCATAGAATGAGTGCCTGGAAGGCACACGGTGACCGAAGTCCTCATAAACATCCAAAAAGAATAGTCCGAACGGAGGCCCCGAGATTTAATTCTAGGATCATTAATTCATCAAAAATTCCCAGACGGAAACCTGCGCTTTTGCTTGCATGCATTTAATATCGTCGGAAAATGGGGGGAAATGTGTCTGTGTATGTGGGCGGGAGGCGCAGGTGCGTGCGCACCCGCCCACGTAGGTACCTTTTTTCATTTTAAAATTATTTTAAAACCGTTTTATTGAGATATGATGGGCATACCACAAGCGGTACCTATTTAATGTATATACACCTTGATGGGTTTGGACGTGAGTATCTGTTGGTGAAACCATCCCCACACGTTTTGGATATCCCGTGCCTTCAGAGAAACTAGGTAAAGGTCTCTCTTAAGTGCTAACAAATACATCTTTCAGAAATCCTTATAAAGATGTTTATCCAAATGAACCTGAAGCTCATTGTGTGAGTATGTATTTAGGAGTCGTTTTACAGGGTGGGATTTTGCTTCCGGAGACCACAACAGCACTCTGGAACCATTAGAGCCTTCTGTGTAAATCCTGCTTAGTGCTTGGATCCCTGACATGATAAAGCGTAGCATGTCAGTTGGGCTTCTGTGCACGAATCCTACAGGTTCAGAGTCAGGGGCCGAGAGCCCCCTAGAAATAAGTGTTGGTGGGTTTACTACGAGGAGAATTATGTGGATCTTCCATATCTATGTGTCTATATTTATTCTCTACATTTATCTATCTGTGTGTCTGTATTTTCTCTCTCTCTCTCTCCCTCTCTCCTTGGGGAAGTTATGCCTTTTACTTAATTTTTAAATTTTTTGTAAGGTCTATTTATTTTGAGAGAAAGAGCAGGGAAGGAGCAGAGAGAAGGAAAGCCAGAATCCCAAGCAGGCTCTGCACTGTCAACATAGAGCCCCACGCGGGGCTCGAACTCACAAACTGTGAGATCATGCTCTGAGCTGAGATCAGGAGTCAGACACTTAACTGATTGAGCCACCCAGGCTCCCCGCCTCTTAGTTTAAATAATTGACTAGCTCTATTTACATGAGAGAATAGATGTATACATTTCACCCTTTGCAGACCAAACCTTTATGTTACTTGATGCACTGAAGGAAAGAAACAGTACACGTTACAAAAAGAAGGGCATTCTTTTACCACTTCATAAAATCGTGAAAATAATATAGCCCCAGATAATTATGCTCACAGAGCCTTTCCATATTGCCAGACTGATAACAGAATGTTTAAAGCAACAAAACGCGCCTCCTTATACCATCTGAACCTGAAAATACATTTCTGGCAAAATCCAAGTTTTACATTTTGATAACAGGTCTCTAGCAGTAAAGAGCTTACGTCTGAAATGCTGATACAGTCTTATTTGTGATGGTATGAATGGGCTATTGTGTTAGGGAATTAAATAAAAATTGCTGTGTTCATAGGATTCCGTTTATATTTTAAACCTCTTTGCACTTAATGTTACATCGAGAGATTAAATATCACTGTTTTCAACAGCTCTGATGGATACAGATATCGTTTTCAACTCTGTTTGGAGATTTGAAAAATATTCTTTCGTCTTATTATTTCTTTATATTCATGCCACACCCCATTCGCCAGAAAATAGAATTTGAGTCCTGGGAATTGGATTCTATTCCCCTTAATTCACATTTTAACCTACTCACACTTGTGACATCTGTTCTTGAAAAGTGAGCTATGAAATCTCAACATGCTGTAAAAATGTGTCAAGGTGATTTTCTTGGAAACTTTTCCTTCTCCTCTCTCACAAATGCCAGTTCAGTAAACAACACCCACTAGTGACCGGGCGGCCAAAGGTTCGTCATTGTCTCCCTTCGCTGTTAGTCTTGATGAGAAACAACCCCGTTTTCCAGAATTCTCGAGTTAGCTTGACTCTGTGCTTTATTTTCTGAGGGAAGCAGCCGGACTACATGTAGCACAAAACCTGTCACAGTTCGCATTTGGTCCGAGTGAAACTACTCTTTTAATTCATGACACTAGCATTCTTTACAAATCCCATCTGAGTTTTAAGCACACCACCGGGATTCTTGATCTGTCTGCATATTAACGTAAAACAATCTGTTTTCTTTCAGTTTGGAAACAACAATAACTACATGAACATGGCTGAGGCAAACAGTGCTTTCTTTGCAGCCAGTGAGGTAGGTATCTGTCTTCATGCGTCCGTTCACGTTTCGTGTGTTATTTGGATCATTTAAAAGGCTGGAAGGGAAAAGCAGAGTATCAAATTTATCTCTCTTATGTGGTGCAAGGTAACGACTTTGGAGGAGAAAAACCTTTTGGAAAAGAAAATGACCTGACAAGACTGTCACTTATCCGGAGGCTGTTAGGAACGTTAGCAATTCACACACATCTCTTGATGAAAAGAAATGTACATGCCAACAAAAGTAAATATGTAAGACAGCACATAAAATCTGTCTCTCCAAATTGGCATCTAAGCAAATAAGTGGTTATTTTGAAAACTAGGGGGTGGAAGAGACTTTTAATAGAAAGTATTTCAATTCCACAAAGCTCTGGGGATAATTTCATTAAGTTGCCATGGTTTGGGAAATGGTGTGGGGGAATATAGTATTATAGTTTCTGGGGTCTTCAGTGGGAGTGATGTGAAGGGAGTGTTTCGTTTTCTTGTTAGATCCCCGTAGACCATTACAGTACCTGGCACATAGTAGGTGTTCAATCAATACAGAGAGATGGAAGGAGTGAAAGGGC
The DNA here is from genome assembly GCF_018350195.1 of Panthera tigris. Taxonomy (NCBI): domain Eukaryota; kingdom Metazoa; phylum Chordata; class Mammalia; order Carnivora; family Felidae; genus Panthera; species Panthera tigris. The sequence goes on along the minus strand of NC_056674.1, from coordinate 30,123,105 downwards.
ATGCTCCAGGACTTGGTCATAGCAGGGAAGACTGGATGATGGCTCTGGGTTTGTCTACAGCTTTACTGGTACAAATGGAAAAAAAAAAAAAAAAAGACATCTTCTTGTTGCTGTTTTTACTGCATTCCCTACTTACTGACCTAGGGCTGCTGTCTGAGCTCATTGGCCTGCCCTTCCAGAAAAACCTCCATCTTGATTAGATCAAGAAAACGGTTTCCTCACAAGTGGCAAACGGTGAGATCTAAGATGCTAGAACAAGAACAAGCAGGTGAAATTGGTCCAAATGGAACATTCCCTCTTGTGGTCCCCGTAATAAAAAGTCTTCATTTTCCAAGTACGTTCACATATAGGAAACTGAACTAGCTTGACCCCAGAGGATGGAAATCATAATGGCTTTGTAAATGATCTTGGTACAGGGAGGCAAGTGGTATGAAAGAAATGAAGTTTGCAAAATTATTAGAGAAAAGGGGGAAGCGAGGATTAAGGGTATTCCTAGATTAATCATTTCTGCAGTGGCCATCATCTGTCTAACCAAGAAGACCGCCTACATAAGGGATATTGTCTGGCACTGGCTGCTGTGTTGTTTGTGATAATGAACACAAACCCCATCTGTAAGGACAACATGATGTTTCATTCTGTAGGATTTTTTCCCTACATTTGAATCAAACATTGATGAAAGCTCTACTGCCAGCAGCTGTTCAGAGACAATTTAATTCCAGCTGTGATAATTCACCGTGTCAGACATTGGCTGTTATATGTTGATACAACAGTTCTCCAGATTTGCATTTTTATCAAAAGGAACAAATGTTTTGAACATTTCAGTACAGATGGTATTTAACCATGTACATACTATTTTAACATGTTCAAGGTAAACACTGAAAAGTCAGTATCCGTAAAAAGTAATCACTATAGACTCGGAACGACTAACCTGATAGCGGTCAGATGGCTGAGTCACAAAAGTCAGTGTCTTTTTTGTTGGTACTGGTGCCATACGTGGTTATTTTTATAGTCGCAGATTTATCCGGTGTTTGGGGTCACTCGTTTCTCTAAGGAATGCTTAATTTTACCTCTCTTTTAAAAGTGGTTTAACATTTTAGCATTTTCTTGGTGATTTATTATAATGTCACTTTATTAGGTTATGCTACAGCAATATACTCAATTCTAACTTAAAATTAATTTGTTTTTGAAAAAATTATACCATAGGGACACATTATTCGTAAGACACCTCTCTGTTCCTTAACGAAAATAAAAGTGAAAGCCTCCTTAATTTTGACCGCCTAGCATAAGACGTGCTTTATGTTAGAGTTTTTAAGAGCTAATCTTACGCCATGATTTCACTGTACATCTTGAACAAAAAATAAAGCCCAAGTAAATGTTAATGCGCCACATTACAGCATGTGCCTAATTTCCCGATCATTGCGTTAAAAGTAAATTTATTTGGTTTTTTAACATTTTAATGAGTGCAAACTAATTCAGGAAGACTTTAGGTTTGAATGCTGTGAAGTCGAAATTGTGCCTGAAACCAATTCCCTTCACATAGATATTGCCCTGTAGATAACGCCACAGGGACTGGGATACTCTGAGTTGGAAATTCACACATTTGCTTTATGTTTTCTGTCTGTGTCATGATTACCCTGACCATTTTTAAAGTACTTTAAATATTTATTGAAATAATATTTCAAGTGTTAATTACAGTGGTAATGAAAACAGCCAAATGCCACATATCAAGAATGAGTGTTTATCCGTATTGTTAATGTGATATGTTAGATTTCATTAAGCAGTAATGGGGTAGCAAATGAGTCACAAATTACAGTTGCATCTGTTACTAGACCACATTAGTGCCAAAATAACGGCAAATGCAGCCATAGGGTTACGTTCATTAGCCAACCACGTTTGTGGCCAATCCATCCCTTTGTGTTTGGGAACTCGGGGTACCACAGTAAGAAATTGACGTCCTTTGGGGGGTCAGTATTAGAATAAATATGTCAGAGAATCTAATACTTCATTCTAGCTTTCAGACATGTTTTTGTGCTATAATGTTTTTGCATATATCGAATCTGCTGAGAACCTCAAGATGTTCACCTGTCCCACCATAGACTCCCATAGCTTGTGACCTCTTTATTTCTGGTGAGATACAATTAACGGTGGACAGGTTCTATATGCACAGAATGGTTTTTTTTTTTCCTTCAGTTTGTTTCTATTTTCTCTCAAGTGGTTATTATGTATCATCATTGATAGTTCGAAGAATGATGGTTTTCCATTCTTAATTAGTTCTCTTAACCGATTACAGCAGATCCAAATTAACTTGCACTGGTTAATTCTTCAAAAAATGGTACTAATACTGAACTATAACTTTGATCCTCTGAGCTAGAAAGAATATCTGACCCCTTCACCCTACCCAAAAGAATATCCTAGACCTTGACTACTGCCCCCCACCCCCCCACCAATCTAAGTTCTATTTTAAGAAAGGTGGTTGGTGTAATAGAACATGGAAGCCCTCATTTACATCAAAAGGCCCCGTTTTAAAACACTGTCTTTAAGGATCTAAGGTCCTTATTTACTTAGGTCTTGAGAGATAACACTTGCTTAAGTAAATGAGCCAGTACAGTTAGTACATGTATATCAGTGTATCTCTGTGCTCATTCTATAGTCTTCCAGACTTGAAGACTCCTAAAAATGTTCTGATAGGTACACATTAAAATCATCATAAAAGCGAATAACTCCCCCTTATTATTTTAACTCTCCTTTTTATTTTACTTAAAATAAAAGCACTGGGACCTTTTAATATATGCTCTGATAATCCTTATGTAAAATTTTGTATTCTGAACTGTAACAATTTCCATAGAAGCGTTCTCGGCACTTGGGAATATACCCATAAGGAACTTTAAAAAGCAAACCACCAATTTCATATTACTTGTTTTATATGTTGTGGCAGAAAGTAAACATGTGTAATGTTCACTCCTGGATTAATGTTGTGTGTGTGCACCACAAAATCGTCAGCATTTTATGAAGCATGTGGATAATGTAAGCAGTTTGAGCTGTTTCGCTAACATATCAATAAAGTGGCAATTTGTTATATAGCCAAATCTAATGTCTCTGATGCTCCAACTAACAACAAAGACAGATGTTGCTAATTAAGTACGCATTAAAAAACTGTTAATACTGATACTCCATTAAAACCATATGATAATGAGACTTAAATCTTTAATCAGAATGATCAGCAAAACTTTATATATGGAAATCTGTGTTTAAGATGTTTTCATTTGAGAAATAAATATTTGGCCTAGCTATGCCGTGTTTTCATGCAAAATCTTTCTTCTTCCCTCCAAGGAGAAATAAGATATAGGAATAGAATATGAAGATGTCTGTGTTTTGTTTCCTTTTAGCAGACATTCCATACGCCAAGCCTCGGGGATGAGGAGTTTGAAATCCCCCCTATCACGCCTCCTCCAGAATCAGACCCTGCCCTGGGCATGCCCGATGTTCTTCTACCCTTTCAAGGCCTCAGCGATCCGTTGCCTTCCCAGGGAAGTGAATTCACACCTCAGTTTCCCCCTCAAAGCCTGGATCTTCCTTCCATAACAATCTCAAGAAATCTCGTGGAACAAGATGGCGTGCTTCATAGCAGTGGGTTGCATATGGTAGGCACTACATTTATTGCTTGAAAGTGTTTTTTTTTTTAATCATTGCACTTCTCATGGTAAAGACCAGGAGTCTATGTTCTGAAATGTGCTCCGCCTATCTACTGATGGACGTGAGGATTGTTCTTCCTAGTGCCATTTCAGTGCAGGGACAAGAGGGTTATGGGTTGGTTCATGATCACCTAAAGGAGGATGACCCAGCAAGATCCTTCCGATTTGAAATGATTTTCAACAAGTCTGATTCGTTGGCTTGGAATTAGCCAATCTTCCCTTGGCTTTGGTTTACCACAGAGATGTCCTCGAGTTAGAAGTTTGCCCAGGAGAGATTTGAGAAATGGAGGCCCTTATCTGGTGCCGAGGTCTTTTGCATTTGTTGGATTGTGACATGATGTTTATTATGGTACATGTTCTGTTCCTACCTCAAATGAAATCTCAAACTGTGATACGGAGAAAGGGAAGAAGAAGAATTTCTTATAACCAGCAGAGGAAAATGTAGAGTGAGTTATTGTGTGAAATATACCTAATTGTGTTATTTATTGTCATAAACACGGAATAAGGCACTCCAGAGAGCCAAGATCACTAATGCAATAATTTTGGTTCCATTTTTCTTAGTGTGCAATTATAGTCAGCAATCACCAGAGTAAATCTGCTTAAGTATTTTAAACTCTTCTGCTGGGATTTTTTTTTTTTTTTTCCCCTCATAGCGTATAATACATTTGTGTCGATCTAGGTGAGGTACTAAGCAGACATTTTAAAACAAGATTAATAGTTTATAGGGCTTTTTTTTTTTAACCCTGATAAAATGAAACAGATGTGTTGGTATAACAAAAAACAAATCCTATTGCTTGTTTACATATTTCTCTGCACATTAGGACCACGCCAATGATGTTTATTGGTTTCATTGTTAATTCCCCAGATAACAACAGATGATTGCAAAGTATGTAGTAGATTAGCGGTGTAAAGATTCAGCGTGCTCTCTGAAATGTGAGATGGCTTTCCCAAATAGGATTGACGCAACATAATTTTCTTTTGCTTGTGATCTCTTGTGTTTGAGCTGAACATCGGGTTTTTAGTTTTCCTTTTTTGTCAGAAAAGAAGCAGCAAGCAGTCAGGAAAGTGGTCATTAAGTATTCATAAATGTTCCTCACCCTCACAAATAATTGTTTCCTGTGGACTTCCTTACGTTCTTGTCCCTTTGACACTGGAATGGAGGGTTCTTGTCCTCTGTTCCTCTACAGTCAGGCTTGCAGTGCGGTGCCTGGAAAGTCATAAAAATAAAAAAGGGTGTTTAGTCACCAAGGGAGTTTACCAGGGCTCACCATTATTCATAGATGCTCAGCAAGGCCGATTGAAGTTGCAGAAATGGTTAAAAGACCATATCATGCGTGCTAAAATGTGTATTTTATTAAATTGGTAAATATTTATTAATAATATAAGAATCTGCCTTTGAATTAAACATCTGATGAATTACCTCGCCTTAAAGCTATAAAACTGTTATTGCTGCTATAAAAAAGTGTAAAGGAGGCATTTTGACTATGAAATTTCATTTCATGGTCAATTGAATTTACTATATTGGAAAGAACTAAAGATGGAATCATAAAATAATTATGATATTCACATACACTTAAAGAACAATGCTTTCACGGACTGGCCTTGGGAGAGAGGACTCAATTTTTAATGCTTCTTTTGTAATGTATTGCTAATCACTAAAGCAGTTGAATTATTTCATTGATTTTTAAGGGTATAAGTACTTTAGCTAAGTGCATGCTGTTGTCATGGTATTTACATGGGCCTCATCACATTTATTGGTGCCTTTCTGAAGTTTCGCTGAACCTGAGTGATATTTATTTTGGCTTGAAACAAACTAATCTTGTTGAAAATTCTAGTAGAATTTCACCTTGAAGAAATGTCATGGGATTTTAAATCACAAATGTTGGAAAAAATAAAATGTACTTGGACAGAATTATGATGAATACAATGTGTCGTTGGCTTTGTTCTATGTACTACCTGACATGTTCACCTATAAACTTGAATTCAGAATCGCCAGAGGCATGGTTAAAAATAGGCTATGTCAAGGTTCTTCTATATCTCCCTCCGGGTACCGAGTTGGCTGGCTACATCATAATACTCCACAGCAGCTCCTCAGAGATTTCCCTTCGGAAGGTCACCAGAAAAATAATAAATAATACTTTATACATCATGCATTCGGCTTCCCAGTGTGCAGTGGATATTTCATACCTTATGCAAGTAAGAAGTTTTATTATCCAAATGAATATGGCTGTCTGTTAAGGTTTGCTGTGGTGAATTAAGACTCTCATAGAAGAAGAAAAGCCCGCTTGTTTGTGTTGTATCGAACCAGCTTTTCTTCAGAGCTTCATTGGTTTTCCTTTAGAAAGACTGACAGTTTTGTCACATTACTGATTAGCTGCATTTTTGTTGGCAACAAGCACGACGTGTTTATCTTCCTTACATTTATGCCATCATATTTAAAAACAGAAAGCAGGAACAAAAAGGAGGGATTAAAAAGAGCCCAATGATAAGCATTCACATTTCAAAATATGCAAATAATGCCCTCGTAGTCAGAAGCAAATTGTTGAAAAATTGAATGTCGATGCGTTTGTGAGTTCAAAGAACAACCTTGATTTGCTTGTGGCGGATGTGTATATTTTCAAACAGGATGTGGTCGGCAAGTCAAAGCCAGCAGTATATTTTGGTTAGAAAAATCTTTACCTCTAAGCATTATTGTCAGTTCAGATGATCATCTGGAAATTATTTTAATCTACAAAAGATTGCAATTCTAAAAATCTACAACGTGCGCTCCAAAGGGTTGGCTGGTTTTTTTTTTTTTTTTTTAACACCTCTCTATAATCTGCCCAGCCTGCTGAGTAGCATTGACATCAGTAGTACATCAATTTCAGAAAGTGGATTATTTTTACTAGACAGCTATTGTGACATATTGGGTCAGTCATAAATGAAAGATATTCATGCAAGCATGCAATACTTGTAATGAAGTCTCACTCTGACCTTCTGTATGATTGATTCTGTAATTTAGTTTTCTCAGGCAGTGCCTGAAATGAAATGAAATCATGTTGAACAAGTTTTGAATACCCACAGTGCACCAGGAGAAGAAAAATCTGCAGCCCTAGAGGCTTGAGAGAGAGCAGCTGAACGATTTATCTCTGTGCTATTATAGCCTTTGCCAGCGTTCAACATTTCTTTTTTTTTTTTTTTTTTTCTTATTTGGCTTAAGTACTTAATTCTGCAGGTAGCTGTAAATGGGAAAATAAAATGCTGTTCAGATTTAAAATGACAGGACAGGAGTATGTGCAGGGGACTGATAAAATATCTTGAATAGAACTGACCTTTCATGTAGCTGAAAGTTACTGGGGGATTCATCCTCATAATTACCATATAGATTATTTTTATTTCTTTCCTGCAATGAAACATTTCAGAGAGCAGTAGTGCTGATTGAATGAAAATTGAACTTGTTAACATTCTTTTCAGCTTAGCCTGTTGTACATAACAGAAGGTTAGCTTTGATGAATTTCAGAATTCTCTTTGATATCCAAGAAACAGACAGTAAAATAATTGTCTCTGGTCTGATATTTTGTATGCCCCCCAAAAGAGAATTTATAAAACACACTGATAATTCACATACTTTTTCTTCATACATTATATTTCGTGTTTAGAGGACTGACATTTTCAGTTTGATATTGCTTTGGATTTCATTGTGATACCACATGTTTATAGAAAACGCTACTCTGGTCGCTCTGGTAATATCAAACGTAGTGTGAGGGAACAGAAGAGGATGGAAGTAAGGGAGGTGTATTTGAGTACGGGAGTCTCTGTACCTAGTAAGGAAAAAGAAAAAGAGAGATAATCGTCCTATGGAAGAAACGCATGCCCAGAAGAAAATTAAAAGCTTTTAAAATATTCATAAGACTCTGAGGTCACACTCTATAGACAGATGCCATTTTTGACCAGAGAAATGGGAATATAGCAAAATAACACATCTAAAATTACCAGGCTTGTTTTCCAAGTTTTACTTTTCCACGCCATCATTTGTTGTGGCTCCAGTTTCGAAGTTGAATTATTTTTGTTTTTACGAAATGACTTCCATGCTGTTTTTGTACTTTAAAAAAATCTTACATTTAGAGAAATAGACTTTCAATTAATACATTGTTTTAGCAATGTTGCCTAATGTGTTACAGATAAAACAGTTATTTCATGGGTCATTAATGTGTTTAATGCGTGGAACGTTCTATTAAAACAGGCCCTTATTATTGTTATGAACATGTTCATTGCCATTGTCAATAGGGTCTGCAGAGCTGCATTCCACAGGATTGCCTTGTAGCCACTGGAGGGACCAACAGTCTCTCATACAAATTGAATGATGACTTCGTTTAGATTTATTTTTGGTCAAGTGATGGTCAAAAAGCATTCTTATTCTAAGTTAACACCGGAAAAGGCACAGCTTACCTAAGCAAGCACTCCCTTTGAGTGGAACTAATTCAAGTCCAGATTGTAGAATTGAAACGGTGTGAACCTTTAACAGATATTTGCTGAGACCTACTAAGTGCCATATGTTTTTCTTAATCGTTAGAGACTACACTATTTATAAAGTTGTTTTCTTGGCTACCAGTGTCTGTTCCATGTAATACAAAAACCACAGAGTCTGATGACTATTTTACAGATGTTTATTGTCCAAAGTCACTTTCTAAAAAAATTTTTTAAATGTTTTTATTTATTTTTGAGAGAGAGAGAGAGAGAGAGAGAGAGACCGAACACAAGCAGGGGAGGAGCAGAGAGAGAGGGAGACACAGACTCTGAAGCAGGCTCCAGGCTCTGAGCTGTCAGCATAGAGCCCGACGCAGGGCTTGAACCCACAAACCGTGAGATCATGAGCTGAGCCGAAGTCAGTGCTTAACCGAATAGGCCACCCAGGCAGGTGCCCCCACAGTCACTTTTAATTTAGCTGTTACTACACCTTGGCAATTGTCTGCCAAAAATGCACAGGCCGCAGACATTTTTTATGGGCTGCCTTTCTTTGTCGAGCAAATAGCCTTGTACCATACACCGCTTAAAATAAATATTCTTTGTTCTTCTTGGCCTGTAAATACTCACTGACCCTGAACATACGTGTGCTGTCTTTAAGGTCAAGTTAACGTTAGGCTCATCTATTAAAAGAGGAGCGTGTTCCAAACTTTTCCGCTAAACCTGCTTAGCTGGCGTGCAGTATGACACATGGTCACGTGTTTGATTTATAACATGCAAGAAAAAGCATCGTTAGAAAGTTACACTGTGATTTATTTCTCCCTATCTTGGTTTTAGCATGTCTAATCTATAGCTACCAACTATACTGTGGTATTGCCAGTAACTCCCAGTGGGTCAGGGACAGTAGAGACACCATTTCCCATCCCTCAGATTCCCGAATAAAACTGGCTTGAGGACTCCAGTGTTTTTTCAGAGGGGTGGGTGTTACTTTCATGCCACTGCCCCATCCTTTTATGCATGGCACCTGTCGCCCTTTGACACGGTTTCCGTTGCTTGTTCACATCCTGTCCCCTCCTCTTGCCTGTGTGAAGTGGGCAGAACAGGGTCTGGGCTGGAATACAATTCCAGGCTCTCAATAAATATTTTATTCGTCGGATATATGCACGAATGAGAGAACGACGAAGGAATGCGTATTTGCTGTGAAGAGAATACCTTGACCACTAAATAAAGAAGTGGAGGAGGAGGGCTTAAGGTTACAAACAGCTGTGAACACGAAATCCCCCTTTAAACTTTCCATTTAGACCCGAATAAAATAAGCAGAGAGCTGACTCCTTGGTAAAACAAAGGAGTTACAGGGTATATCGCTGAAATACCATTAAGTGTTTTATGGTAAACTCTTGGAAATTTTGTTTTGCTAAGAAACTATTAATTAGCTCTTGGGAAGACTGTGTTTCACAAAACACTCATGTGTAGGTATGTTTGATTACAACCCTGAGAGTAGCTATTAAGTAAAAATTATCTATTTTGGTGAAGTTCAAGTTTGTGGTATCGAAGGTCTGTAATTATCATTGGTATGCATTTGTCACACCTGTGTTTGTTTCAGGGTTCACTGGGGTTCGGAATATACTAGCTTTGCAAGGCAGCTCCTTGCTGTTCACTTGGAAACAAAGTTTTAACATTGCAATAGACAGAACTTAAGTTAATGGAGCATAAAATTACCGGGCCTGAATTTCATATTTGTACTTCTCTGATCTTTATTAATATGAAGCAATTTTTATTACTGATAATTGTTTAATTGCTCCGTTTCTCAAGAAATATTGATTGAAAAAAAAACACCACAGTGAAAAATGTTACTTAGTCACACTCGCTAATATATTTGGGTTATTTGCTTCTTAATTAGATGCTATCCTCTCTTATGAAAACCTAACATTGGATCGTTACAGAGAATATTTATTTGCATGGAAGGTGCGTATCAGATGTTTCAAAGTCCTTTATGATAAAAATCAACCCAGACAGAAGTCAGCACCACTGTCGTGAGTAAAAGGAAATAAAACAGAGTAATAATGTGTGGTTTTGAAAATAAGGAATCAGTCTGAAAGCCTCTATCTTCCATTTGCACAAGAAACCAAAACCCAACGCTAGAGGATGTGTAATTACATAGTACTGAGCGGGCAGCACAGAGATAGTATAATAAATACCAGGGGTGAGAGGGAAAAGAGTCCCTGTTCAGGCACCAAGATGTCATAGAGGCCCAGACCCTTGCTCCAGACCTGATAGAATGAGTGAAGACAGATTTTAATATGTAGAGGAGGGAGAGTTTTGTTGGCTGAGAAAGTCTGAACAAACTGCTCGTTTCCCGCCCCCACACCCCCACCCAGAATCCCCACCTATCTTTCTATGAAGTATGGCGGGGGGTTGGGGCAGGCGGTAATATCCCGTTGTGATTCATACAGGGAGGACATTTTTCACCTTGCCAGCCTCCTTCAATCTTGATTAAGTCTAGGAGAAAGTCTCGGTTTGGGACTAATAAGTCTTTCACCCCTCTTTTATCTTTCTAAATAAGAGAAAGCAAGGCTCACAGCCTTAGGCAGGCCCCATACCTTGACCGTAAAGGTGTTGTTTCCTTTCCTTGGTATTTATTTGGCAGTCCATTGATGCGGGTGTCCCCGGTTTTTAATTTATGCTAGCGATCCAAAGTTTCCTTTTTATTTAACCTAAAACTCTTCAGATTTTAACAGTTCACTCAAATGGTTAATGTTCAGTAATAGACTAGATTTCAGGCAATTTAAGAAAATGAGGGACCACCACCAGAAATCTCCATTCCTTGGTTTCCTGTTAAAAAAAAAAAAAAAAAAAAAGACAAGACAAAGAGGCTCTTTTATCAGGTGGAGAGAGGAGCCAGTCTCAGCTGAGCACTCCCCACACCAAGACCTACACAGGCCATGAAGGCTTCGTTGAACTGTACTTCTAGGCAAATAGAAGACCCTGCACGTCCTATTATTTTGTGAAGCCCATGGCCTGTCCATTCAGAAAGAATTGGGTACTCTCCAAAATGTAGGAAATGTAGGTTAAAGTGTTAGGATATATATTTATATTTATGTTAATTTATATTGTAACCAAATTGTCCCCCACCGATTTCAATGGGTTGCCCATGAAGTGCAATCAGTTACTATCTATTGGAATAAATAATCCCCCTAGATAGATACAAAGCCTTTAAATTTATCACGACATCCTTCTACACTATGAATAAAATCCAGACTTCCTAGGATCGGCTACAAGACTTGTCACCTTATGGCCATTCCTTGCCTCTACAGCTTCAATGCCAGTCTTGCTTTTCCTGGCCCAGTAACACTGGCCCCTCCTTTCCTTCCTCATGCACCAGGCCTTTGCACATATTCTGCTCTGCCTTGGATGCTCTTCCCTCTTTTCTAGCTTAGTAGCTTCTATTCTCCCTTTATACCTCAGCCCTAGTGGGTCACCTCCTCAGGAAGCCTTCCCTGATTACCCCCACCCTTTGCACCATCTGGCTCATTGCCACCTCCCCAGTCCACTGAATGTCACTCTTCACCCTGCCCACCCTGCTCCCATCTGTACTGGCGTCCTTTCCATTTCTCAAGCAAGCGAAGCTCTCTCCCACCTCAGACTTTGCACATGCTGTTCCCTCTGCCTGGAACATGATTCCTGTACCCTTCTTTCCTGGGTAGCTCCTCATGCTCCAGGTATCTGCTCACATGTCCTCACCAAGAAGCCTTTCGTACTGACCCCTCAAACGTAAACCCTATTCTTGTGCCAACTTTTTTTCTTTAACCTACTTATTTTCCTCACAGTATTTATCGCAGTTTGTGTCTTGTTTATGCAAATGTTTTCTATTCTTACCAGCAAAACATAGGCTGCGGACACTCCCTCCACACCCAAGATGATGTTTTCCATTATGTTTGTCTAATGAAGCAGTTCTCAAATGAGCGGGATTTTGCCCACCAGGGGACATTCGCCAATGTCTAGAGACATTTTGGCTGTCACGATCAGATTGGGGAGTGGAGGCTCCTGACTCCTAGTGTGCAGAAGCCAGAGATGCTTCTAAGTCGTCTACAATGCACGGGAGACCCCTCCCCCAACAAAGAATCATCCAGACCACAGTGTCCGTCCTGCTGAGGTTGGGAAACCCTTATCTAATAACCTCAGAGATCAGAGTGAGACGAAGAAGAGAGAATGAGTTTTTCCCAAAGGATGAACTGTTTTAAGAAATGATACACGTGAACCCTGCAATTGTGAAAGCTACCAGCCTTCAGTTCTTACGTGGGATATAATCGTGGCAATCTCTTATAACCCGCTAGTTGCTTTGCCTTTCAGTGATCGTTGGTAAGGCTTTAGGACTTAATTTTAGGGGCACCTGGGTAGCTCAGTCGGTTAAGCGTCTGACTCTTGATTTCAGCTCAGGTCACGATCTCACGGTCCATGAGTTCAAGCCCCACCTGGGGCTCTGCGCAGACAGTGTGGAGCCTGGCTGGGATTCTCTCTCCCTCCCTCTGCCTCTCCCCTACTTGCTTCCTCTCGCTCTCAAAATAAATTTTAAAAAAACATCTTGTAAAGACTTAATTTTAGTAAGTGAGAGGTAATGATTTTCAAAAATGCATTAATTTCTTAGGGCTGTATCTGTGGTTATACATTTCTTTATTGTGTCGTGACTACTGGGAGAAATTGCGAGCTATTTTTGAGGAGTATATATGAATTATTCTTGCCTACACTTTGTCAGAGTATATTTATTAGTCCATTCTAAATCATGTTTAATTTGGGTAATGCTTAAAAGAATCACATGCTAGCTTTCTAGTTTTCAAGGATTTGAGCATTGGTATATTGGTTTCTCTGGCCTGGCACATAGCAGGTGCTTAAAAAATACCTTCAAACTGAACTGACATCTTTCTTTTTTTAAGTGGGAGTCCTAAGATCAAAGGAAGTATCTTTCAAAGGGTACCTTTTTTTTTATGGAAAATGATTGGAGCTGTTAAGAATCAACAAGTTCCCCAAGGCAGTTGTTAATAATTGGTGGCCCTAAAGGAACTTGAATTTCTAAAGAGACACTTTCACTACTAATCTTCTTGTTCTGTAATAGTCATGCATAGAAAGTTATTATGGCATAATTGTGGACCATGGCAAATGCTAGCACATTTTGATGCATCAGTTATGTGATTCGGGGGTTACTTGAAAATATGTTAGAGGACCTTGGTGCATTGTCCTATGGGAGATAAGAAAAATGGCGCCAGCATGTTTGGGGGTCTGAAGGCTATGTGGATGGCTCGAAGTTCTGGCAAGGCCTGGCCCCACCACCAGTATGTTTCAGGAGTAGTTTTCTCTCTGTCCCCAAGGTAGAAATTTCTTGTTATTTCTCTCTCTCCCTCTCTCTTTCTTAAGTGAAATGTTACGAGCACTCTCAATTTATAAAATAAATGAATATAGACTGCTTTCATTAAAAGGGGGGTGATGGCAGTAGAGAGCCCGGGGCCCCATTCATTTCTTTCTGTCAACACATGTCGCCACTGTTGGGCCATGGCTCCCGAGAGCGCCGTTTTCCCATCAAGCTAGCTCGGTGACACTGCAGGTAGAATTTAGAAAGAGCTGATGAAGCCAAGAAAACTTACTTCTTGGCCTTCTGTTTGACCAGGAGCTCCATTTGAAAGGCAGTAGGTGTGGGATAAGTCAGTCAAATACCTGTATGTGCTGAATTTCATAGGCATTGGAGCAAAGCAAGTTCTCTGTTAATGAGAAAGTTGTGTAAATCAGATCATCGTATTTCATGGTCACGCCAGTTAGCTGATTTATTATTTCACAGTCAGAATTGAGATACGCAATTTAAATGTAATCTGGAAGTTCCTTGTAAATACTTAAAACATCTAGATTTAAATAAGTCTGAAAGGACTATTAAAGTGCATTCTGAAAGACCTATCTGGAGAGTAGAATTAAAAATAAGATCGCTTGGGTGCCAGGGTAGCTCAGTTGGTTAAGTGTCCAATTCTTGATTTCAGCTCAGGTCATGATCTCACAGTTTGTGGGAATGAGTTCTATGTTGGGCTCTGGCCTGAGTGTACAGAGCCTGCTTGGGATTCTGTCTCTCCCTCTCTCTGCCCCTACCCTGCTCACGCTGTCTCTCAAAATAAAATAATAAACTTGAAAAAAAAAGAATAAGATGGGGCATCTGGGTGGCTCGGTCGGTTAAGTGTCTGACTCTTGGTTTTGGCTCAGGTCATGACCTCGTGGTTTGTGGGTTCGAGCCCCACGTGGGGCTCCACGCTGACAGTGCGAAGCCTGCTTGAGATTCTCTCTCTCTCTCTCTCTCTCTCTCTGTCTCTCTCTGGCCCCCCTCTCTGCCCCTCCCCTACTCATGTGTGTTCTGTCTTTCAAAATAAATAATAAACTTTAAAAAAAGTTATAAATCAATAAATAAAAATTTTTTAAATGAAAAGAGTAAGATCACTCAGTTGTCACTAGTTGGAGGGTAGAAGCGACATAAGCAAGCAATGGTGGAAATTGAGACGAGCATGGGAGAGCAGGTAGACAGCTCAAATTTTTTAGGAGGAATGGCTAAATGAGTGGTAGGATGCCAATCAAAAAAAAAAAAAAAAACAAATTAGGACACACCGACACTGTAAAATCCACTTTTGTGATACACGTCTGCAGAGGGACACCTGCCAGTAAGTGGAATGTAGTATTTCAGGGACAGCGGAAGAGGGTGTCGGTATTGTCAGTGAGACCAGGAGGAGTGGGATTGTTCTGGTACATGTGACACGTTTCTCCAGGATTCCCCAGCAGTTTAGGAACTCAGAAAGTATTAAGAAATGGGAAGCTTATACATTTAAGATGAAACCCTAGCACTTAGCTCTACTGTTTAAACTACTCGTAGATCTTTTTAGCTTGTCCTCACTAGTGTGTTTTTTTCACTCATTTTGTTTTGTGTATTTATAAATGGAAACGTTTAAAATGCTCTTCTCTTCACCCTTCCAGTTCCTTCTCTTATAATGTGACCATTGTTAAAAGTTTAGATACTTCTTAAAAAAAAAAAAAAGAGGGGACTATACACTATAATTATTTTACAACTCGCTTTTTCAACTTCTTTTTTTTTAATTTTTTTTTGTTAACATTTATTCATCTTTGAGAGACAGAGAGAAAGAGAGAGAGAGAGAGTGGGTGGAGGAGGGGCAGAGAGAGAGGGAGACACAGAATCTGAAGCAGGCTCCAGGCTCTGAGCTGTCAGCACAGAGCCCGATGCGGGACCCGAACTCACTGGCTGCGAGATCATGACCTGAGCCAAAGTCGGAAGTCGGATGCTTAACTGACTGAGCCACCCAGGCACCCCATCTTTTTCAATTTCTATATCTTGGATATCCCTCTAGGTCAGTGGTTCTCAGATGGGAGAATTTTGCCCCTCGAGAGATAATGTCTGGAGGTATTTTTGATGGTCATGACTGGTCAGGAGAAGGAGAAGTTGCTTCTGGTATCTAGAAGAGGCCAGGGGTGCTATAAACATCCTACCGTGCAAAGGACAGCCTCACAACAAAGAATTATCTGCTCCAAAATGTCAATAGAGCCAAGATTGGAAACCCCATTCTAAGTCAATACACATAAATCTAATTCATTATTTTACAAAGCTTCGTAATACTTATAGGATGCTGGATCATCATTCATTCAACTAGTTTCCTATTGATATTTGCGGCTTCTTATTTAGTGATGATTATATATTTGATATTTAGAAACGAAACGCTCCTATTTGGGTATTTACAACTCATCTGTTTCTTCAAAGAGCAAAAGTAAGTCTTCTCAGAGAGACTCAAAAGAGGAACAGTTAAGAATTCATAGGCTTCTGTATAAAATTAGATTCCGGGTCACTGTGAGTCGAGAGAAATTTGGTTTTGGTAAAAATCACAGACTCACACTAAATGACAAGTCTTCAAGTAAGTTGTTTAAAAGCAGGTCTTCATTTTTTGATTCTTCAAAATTAAAAAAAGAAACAGCAGCAACAACCCTAAAGCCTTTTAAATGACTGCCCACAACAGAAGGGCTGCTCTTGAAGTCACTGCAGTAACTTTCAGAGAAGCTACTTCTGATGATCTCTGCTTCCTCCTCATATGTATTTTTAAAAATCCATTAGTATCTTAAATCATGGCGGGTTGAACGAAAGGTTTCAGAAGAAGAAAGTGATATCCAGTCCTAGAGATGTTGAATGACTTCCAGATGCCATTGACAATGGAATTCAGACTGGGAATGGCCCTCTGGTTAACCACAGAGGGTTTTATAGAAAGGGTGCCCTGAAGCAAACAGATGTTGGCTCTGTGCTTCCCTAAGCCCCTCCTCTCTGCTTGTCAAATGCATTCCTGGAAGGGTCAAGTGAAGACCAGATCCTCCCGCCCTTGTAGAGCTGGGTCTACGGGAATGGTACCAGAAGTATGTGGGAGAATGTTGGAAGACCCACCTGGTAAGCTGGGAAGGAGTAAAACCCCTGCTTCAACCCTTTCCTTCTTGCCTGTTTCCTCAATAAGAAGCCTGAGTTGGACGTTTATCCTTCTTTGCCAATAGGCTTTTATTATTATTTTTTAAAGCCATTTAGTGACAGTTCTAGAGTGAAATAGACTAGGCTGGATGATTTGGTCTTAGTGCTTTTGACCCTTCAACTTTGAGGCAAGAGTCCTTCTAGTTAATGAATGAATAGGGACCATCATCCCGGAATAGGTCAGACCTGTCTAAGGAACTGCTAACATTTTCAGCTTGTTGACATTTGGGAAAACGGAGAGCTCACCTCCTCGTTGTCTGTTGCCTTTTTAGGACCAGAGCCACACGCAAGTGCCCCAGTACCGTCAGGATCACTCCTTGATCATGAGGTCCATTGTCCACATGACTGATGCTGCTCGCTCTGGGATCATGCCTCCCACTCAGCTCACCACCATCAACCAGTCTCAGCTCAGCGCCCAGTTGGGGTTAAATTTGGGAGGCGCCAATATGCCTCACACGTCTCCTTCACCTCCAGCGAGCAAATCAGCGACACCCTCCCCTTCCAGCTCCATCAATGAAGAGGATGCTGATGAATCCAACAGAGTAAGTTGACTGCCTTAGTGTGTCACGTACCCAAGAATTTCAAATCACCTCATGCTGTGTCTTTGAATTTCATTCATGGTAGTTCCTGCCTTCTCTTCGTGGATTTGGCTAGCATGTAACTTTATGATGGTTTGATTTTTTTCCCCCTCTTTTACTTATTCATTTTTTTTTTTTTTTTTTTTTTTTGTGAAAAGTGTATTCTGCTGGAAATTGGGAGATCTGGCTTCTCCGACTGATTGTAAGGCATCGAACATGTCACTTAACTCATGTAGGCATGATTTTCCCGGTCTGCAGAAGGGAAGGCTTATACTAGATTCCCCAGGAATTCTATACTAAAGTGCTCTGGTTCTGAGTTAATGTCCATGTGGATAAGTTTCATCCAGTTAGTTGGCTGAGCCGCTGTCAAATTGGGGAACCTTGCACCTTGGATGATGTTTATCACTTAGTAAGTTCTAATTGTTGCACATCTCTGCTTTTGTCATGGAGAGTGATGCTCAAATATGCATGGGTTGAAATAAAAACTTAGTTGCAGGTGGGACTTTTATGAATGCCTAGAAAGGTATTCTGTTTCATTAAAGTCACTTGTCCAAGATACACGATTACTCATTCTTTATTCATTATGTGTTGTATACCTACTCTGTGCTTTGCCTTGTACTTGGTTCTGGTGACATAAAGATTTATAAGAGAATTACTACCTCTGGGGCTCCCCACTGGGGACGAAAAGCAATGCTTAAAACTAGCTCCAGATGTGATTAGTGGTATAATTGATGTATCTGGTGTGCTAAGATTGTAATCGATTCTGCTTGGGAGAGTGATTTGAGGAAGACTTTATTGAGAAGGTGATATTTGAATTAGGTCTAAGAGGATACATAAAAGTTTGTGAGGCAGAAGAGAGAGGCCAGCATTCTGGTCGAAGGAGCAATGGAAGTACATGTCAATTTATGAGTGTCATGAACAGTTTGATATGGGGAGGAAAGACATAGGAATTGAAGAAAGCAGTAGCTGAAATGTGGAAGCCTTTCTCCTGCAGGTCGTTGAGAGCTGATTAATGATTTGCATAGAGGAATAGCAGAAGCAACTTTATGCTTTAGAAAGATGGCTTTGGCTGTATACAGAATGCGTTACAAAGGGAGGGACGGGAGGAAAGGAAACTAATCAGAAGATCTTTTTGTCATGAAGTGTTTCCTTTTAGCAAAGGAAGGAATGGACAGGGGGTACCAGATCCGTGAGACATATAAGAGGGAGAATCATAAAGTTTTGGTGATCCACCGGGGTTTGAAGGAATAAAAAGATAAATGGGGTTTTAATACGAGAGTTAGCATGGGTATCAGCAAATGAGAGAATCAGCCCAGAGAAAGAAGAATGTTACTTTTTCTCCCATGGAAAAGATGAGAGTTTGGCATGGTATGGGTCGAATTTGATGCACCCACATTTGAGCTAGAACTCAGTTCATTGGAGGGAGAATAACCGATTTGGGGACCATCACACGTAGACAGGAAGACGTGGAAGTAATCAGGATTTCTCAGAGTGCATAAGGAGCCCTGAGCATCATTTATTTTTATTTTTAAGTAGCAAATGGAAAAAGAAGAGCTAGAGAAGGTAGAGAGTGATGAAGTAAGAGGGAAGCAAGGTTAGAATCTATTGCAGGGATTTAAAGGAGGGTTTGATCTGTCCTGACATCTTAGCACCCCACTGGATATGTTAGCACCCTACTGGACACAGATTGGGTGAATGGATGACCAGTCTCTGCTCACACTCAAAAGAACCTTCGTAAGGTGAAGTGAGAAACAGGGATGTGAATAAGGCACAGCTAGGTTACAACTGGCCATGACACAATTCAGATGGATTCCTTTCATTTCACTCACATTTCCACTGATCTGATACTCACTTTTGTACCACACTGAAATTGTCATGGCTAAGGAGAACCTTATCTGTGACTCCTAGCTTACTCCATTTTAAGCAAGAGTCTAGGTTTTGTGTAAAGGCAAGGAATCCAATTTGTTCTCCTTTAAGCAACTGAGCCGAGAAAGAAAGATTAAAATTATCATTGATTGTGTCTCTTTTGGGAAAACTCTTTCCCCACCTTTCCCAACCCTCTTCAGTCAATCACGTGCAGGTTCCTGTAGGAGAATTAATTCTAAGATTTTATTTAAACTGCAAGATTCTGCATTTCAGGTTTATTCTTAAAAGGTAATGATGTTTAGGGCACGTCATGGTTATCCAAGGAAGATATCAAAGGTTGTCAACATTTGAATGCTACTTTACAGGAAGGGAGATTGAGCTCTTTGGGAAAGGTTGCCCTGGAAATCGCTTTCACCTTGCCACTGGTCAGGGCATTATTGCTGCAAACAGTGCCAAGTTTTCTTCCAAGAAACGAATATAGTTGTTGGACTCAATTAGAAAAATCTGTGGTATATGTATATATTTTTTTCCTTGGGGCCAAAGCAGTATTTTTTCACTGAAGGAAAACTTGGCTCCCACTGAAGCTCTAACCGAAAGGCATCTGACAGCCTTACAATAAGTTCAGATTCATTAACTAGAATTAAACAAGTCGCATTGATTCTGAGAATTTAAAAAAGAAAAAAGATTATTGAGAATCATTGCATTCATTGTGTGAGTTATGAAAGATGGCATTTTGGAGAAGAGGTGAGATGTGGCTCACCAGCCTCTGAAGTGGGTAAACTACTTGTATGAAGTACGGATGTTGTTCCCACTCAAGTAGCGTGTGTAATAGCCCCGCCGAGAAGCGGACTTGGGATACCCCAACACATTGAGGGTCCAGAGCGCTCAGAAACAAGGCACTAATCAGTTTCCTCCCTGAGAATTTCAGTAATTGGATGGCGTTCCAAATGACTGTCATGCAGAAAGTAATGATACTCTCGGAAAATTTGAATTTAGGATTCAAGACTCAAGGCCATTAAGAACCAATCTGTCAGCAACTTGAGTCTATCTCTGTTGATCTTCCCCACGACTGGCTTTTAAAACTGGTCTTGTCAAACATTTCCGCATTCTTGATGAAGTTAACGGCAAAATGATCTTCAGTATAGTCCTATTATAATCTAGGGGGATAAAACAAGGCTGATGTATCTTTTCTCCTGCTTCTCTAATAAGGATACTTTACGATCACTGACGTTAGATAATGGTAGCAGCAGGTGACTCTGGAGCTCATTGGTATATCAATGTAGGGAGCTATACCCATGTCATGTCTGTGGTTTTGCTCTCAGAGAGTTTGTATGATAAGTATGTGTAAAGTATTTACTGTCTCTATGGCAGGATTCTTCTGGGCAGAGTTAGTCACCATATATCATAACTCTTTTCTTATCAGTCTTCTTTGTAGCCTGGGTGATTTTAAGTATCATTTAT
Source organism: Panthera tigris (assembly GCF_018350195.1). NCBI lineage: Eukaryota > Metazoa > Chordata > Mammalia > Carnivora > Felidae > Panthera > Panthera tigris. Next base: position 30,102,526 of record NC_056674.1, on the reverse strand, counting down.
TGCTCTCAGACTGGTTTTTAGTTCAGTGAAGAATACCAATTTCCTTTCTATCTCCAGTTAAAGGAGTTTTGACATTTTTTTATGTTTCTTGTTATCCTATTCTTCAGAAAGTTTTAATTGCTTAAAGAAATAAAGACGACCTTTCTTTTATTGTGCAAGCTTAGGGATTGTAGCTACTTTCCACTGGCGTTTCTGGAGACCCATTAGCCAAGTAACATTCTGGTAAGATAAAACTTGAAGCTTCAAAAAATCGATTCAGACTGATCATATATATGGCAGGTGACTATGGCAAGGGACCTCATTTCAAATATCTGAATATGATCCACGTCCTGAATTATTATTTAGATTTACTTCCAATACCTCTGAAAATGTAAAATATTTTATGCGTACACATGTAATGCACACACACATACACACACACATGTGCACACACTTCATTGCCTGGTATAATGTTCTGTTTTTCATTACTCATAATTGCTATTTAGAGCATATGTTGTGAATGTATTGAAGATACTTCTGGGTCTCATTAATCAATGTTCTAAATGCTAATCTCTGCTGTCCAGTTAACTCTAAGAAAACTTACCCCTCCCCTGCTTTTGCCGGTGATTCATCCGTTGATGAATCTGGTTAACAAAACCTTAAAAGAACAATTGTGGCTCTGGTTAGGTCTTGCTGCCTTCTCTGCGAGTACATTCTAGGCAGTGAATTTTCTTCCTGCTTTGCAGGCCATTGGAGAGAAAAGAGCTGCTCCAGATTCTGGCAAGAAGCCCAAGACTCCAAAGAAAAAGAAAAAGAAAGATCCCAATGAGCCCCAGAAGCCAGTGTCAGCATATGCCCTGTTTTTCAGAGACACACAGGCCGCAATTAAAGGTCAAAACCCCAATGCAACCTTTGGAGAGGTCTCGAAAATCGTTGCATCTATGTGGGACAGCCTTGGAGAAGAACAAAAGCAGGTGAGGCAGAGATCCATTGTGACCATAAAATCAAGAAGTTACCAGAGTATTTCTTACATCTTCTCTGAGTGAATGTTCGCTTAATACGACTGTTTCCTATGAAGGCCTTTCTAAGCTGTGGAATTTAGAGACGCAGTTGTGTAAATCTAAGCCGCTCCCCAGGTATATGGATTTCTCGGTCCCCCTTAAGGGTTCGTGTTGGGAACCCATTCAGTGGAGAAATGGGGGAAATTCACGCAATATCCTGCAAGCATAAACTTTTGATGATCATCGTTTCACGTTAGATAATGTGGTATTTGCCCCCTTGGTTCAGAAAGGGCACTACAAACCGATCAGGACCATCCCTCTTGCCTTTTCTCTGATCATCTTCCCGATTGTGCCGTCCCGGTGGGTTTCCAAACTTTGAAGCCGCCTCTGCGAGTCTCAGTACTGTCCCCGGGCATTCAAAATTTTATTCCAAGTTCATTTGAAAGCTTGGCTGTATGAGATGTATTGAGAGATTACCAAGCCGGTGGGAGATACTTCCTTTGGGGCCTCACCTCCTATGCTTCCCTTGAGGCTCTTCCACAGAAAGGGAAGTAAGAATGGCTTCCCCGCACCTCGCATGAAACTCCAGTGACCATTAATGGGATTTCGCGTTATGTGTGCTCAGATGACCAGACCTCCCTTAGGAATAAAATGGAATAGCCATTTCGGGCACGAGGAGTGCCAAGGCCTCGAGTTTTCTTTTACGAATCATGACCTCATTCCTACTCGCTGGTGACTCTGGGATGGTGCAGCTATAGAATTTGCCCATTTGCGGTGAGCTTATTGTTGTAGGTGGCGCACTGATTTTCTGTCCCAGAAATGTAATCCTCAGGGACTGCCAAAGCTGCTGCGTCTTTTACCTCTGGAGAAAAAGGCAGTTGCACTTGGGTCTAACACACTACCGTCAGATACCGTTAAGAAAAGGAAGAGCAAATCATGGGATCTGTTTGTGTAACTCGTTGGCCTCACTAATGGAAATTTACCACCTTTTAACTATTTCTGCGTTGTTTTTTGTTTTTTTCCTTCAGAAGAAAACCGCTAGTTCCATCTTTTTCTCTTACGTCTTCGCACACCGTACCTGTTGTTGGTGGTATTTTAATCTTCTTACTTGGTGCAGGTTAGACGTGTGTCAGGGCGAAAGAAGATACTGATGGGGAAACTCGTGATTTCCTGTGATTTGAACGATTGGTAGCAAATTTTGCTTTTTGCTATACCCCATCCGCTGCCTTAATGCGAGGCCCTCAGCTGGCTCTCTCAAGGCATCTAGGCCACAACCTGAAATCTTTTTTTCTCATTTATCATCGTAAACATCCAAATTGTGCTCCTGTGAGGATGGCAGGGTTTTGTTTTCGTGTGTGTGTGTGTGTGTGTGTGTGTGTGTGTGTTTTCACGTTTAAAAACCAAAGCCACTGAAACCAGCTTTCTCTGTGAGTTACGTTGTGACCCAATTTGTGCGGCCGTTCTTTTATGGCTGAGAATTTGTAGGCTAACGGTGATGCTAATTGTGTCTTTTAATAGGTTTATAAAAGGAAAACGGAAGCTGCCAAAAAAGAATACCTGAAGGCCTTGGCTGCGTACAGGGCCAGCCTCGTTTCTAAGGTAAACCCGTGCAGGAACGGCCAGTCTCTGAGTTACAGTGTTGAAAACAGCCCAGTGCACTGAACACATACAGGCAGCTCCCCTTTACAGTTGGTAAAAAAAAGAGAAAAAAAAAAGGCGTCTTGAACAATTCATTAGCTTATTTGTTCCCATTGGAGATTACCTCAGTGATGGCATGAAAAATAGGAGTTCAGTTAAACCGCTGCATCTCCATTGTTTCCAGAAGCTTCACTTTATGTGTGTTGAGACTGTTTAACAAAGCACAAAAATTAAAGACCGATCTCGAATAGCCTCTCATTTTTGCTTTTTGTCAGGGACTGGGATCGGTGTCCGTGTCCTCCATTTAAACTGGGCGGTATTTTGGTCAGGCGGTTTGCGACATCCCATCATAAATTCTCGAGTGCTTCTATTATTGTCCTAGGGGATGTTGCAATTTGACCAAACTGTCCCACATCATATACATAAATAAACCTCACGACTTTTTAAAATAAAATTAGGCTCCAAATACTTAAAAAAAAAAAAGGACGTATATATGTATTTTACATAGAGGAGCAAATGGGCCCTGATGTATTATAAAATGCACCAGTATCCCAAAGCAAATGTCACTCTGGATTATTATTACCTTGATCCAAAAGGAGTGTGAGCAATTACGTTATATTTTAACATTTAATTAACTTTGTCTTTAGCCTCTCAAGAATTTTGAGAGGCTTTGGGGAGAATAATTTGAACTAATGTTTTTGCTCTTGATATATTTCGTCTGGCAATCAGGGCTTCATTTCCACTGTCATGCTTGTTGCCAGAAGTACCACACAAGGCTGCAGGGCATGGTGGGTGTTGCTGGCAAAGCCATTTCAAAAGGGGCTACTTCCGGGGCACCTGGGTGGCTCAGTCGGTTAAGTGTCCAACTCTTGGGTTTCGCCCAGGTGATGATCTTGAGGTTCGTGAGTTCGAGCCCCGTGTCAGGCTGCAGAGCCTGCCTGGGATTCTCTCTCGTCTCTCTCTGCCCCTCCGCTGCTGGCTCGCTTTTTCTCTCTCTCTCAAAATAAACAAACTTTAAAAAAAATTTAAAAAGGGCTTCATTCCTTTTTTCTCTTCTTCCCCTGAGTTGTTTCTTCTTTATATTAAGATCCACTAGCAGCAGCAGCTCAAATCAGATCAAGAGGGGTCCCCCTTGTTTAGCTGTCCGCTGTTGGGACAACTTCTACGTCATTAGAAAGAGAATACAAACATTCATGAGGTCAATAGTGAGACCTTTTTCTGAGACACTGGAAGACACACATTAAAAGATGTACCAGTTCTGGACTCAGATTTGCCTACTGGCAGAACACAGCCGAATGTGTAGGCTACTGATGTTAAGAATGGAGGTATAGTTGGCTAATTAGATAGAGTGACCCGGCTAGAGGAGCAGTGCACATGTACTTCCTAAGTGGATCATTTATTCATTCATTTACCCAGAAGCAGGCATAGGTGATCTTTGTGTATTAGAGCATGAATAATTGACCACACATGGATTTCAGCCAAGAGGCAATATCTCAAAAGACATCCAGAAAATAGCAACCATGATTGGGCTCATTGAGTCTGTGACTGATGTGGAAGGGATACCATAAAAGTTATACATCGGGGACTACAGTCACAATTCAGAAGTATGTCAGAATAAAGCTTAGTGAGTCCCCCAAACCAACAGGATGGAATTTAAAAGAATAAATATAAAGCAGTGTTTGTTTGGGGTATTTGGGTTTTTGTTTTTGTTTTTGTTTTTTTCACTAAGTTAGTGCAGTTTGAGAGCATCCTTCATTTATATTCAGAGTCCTGGCAGGTACCTAAAATAGTCCGTGAAGTAGAAGTTCAGAATAATTTCAGTCCGAACCAAAAGTGTAAAATAGCTTCTAATGTGATGATCTCACAGGAAATAGTATCTAATTGTACAGCATGGTGATTAGACCACATCTGAAGTATCGGTTCCATTTTGGAATCCACAATTTAAAGGGGCATGGTAACCAACCAACAAAAGTTAATAGAAGCTTAATATTAAAACACAGGGAGGGGGCGCCTGGGTGGCGCAGTCGGTTAAGCGTCCGACTTCAGCCAGGTCACGATCTCGCGGTCCGTGAGTTCGAGCCCCGCGTCAGGCTCTGGGCTGATGGCATGGCTCGGAGCCTGGAGCCTGTTTCCGATTCTGTGTCTCCCTCTCTCTCTGCCCCTCCCCCGTTCATGCTCTGTCTCTCTCTGTCCCAAAAAAATAAATAAAAAATGTTAAAAAAAATAAAAAAAAAAAAAATAAAACACAGGGAGTAAACCTGGCAGGCAAGCAAGAACTCTTTCCACTCGCCCACCCATTTCTCTTCACCAGTGCGGTGGTGTCTTAAAGGCACACTGGTGTGATTGGCCAGGTGTCTAAATACAGACTTCCCTTGCAGTTTCATCCTTAAGACTAGCTGGGTGATTTTTAAATATTAGAATATATAAGAATTGTTTTCCTGTTTATATGTAGAACACTGTGTGTATTCTACCTTATGGGTGATTTAATAGTTTTTTAAAGATGATTAATGAGTCTTTGCAGGCTTCTTCTTACCTGAGGACTTTAGAACGTGAACCTCCAGTAGGCATGTAACCCACCAAGCTTCCGTAAAAAATCGGAGAGCTGTCCGCCGATAGCTGGTGTGTCGCCATGATGATGTGTTCAAACATAATCCATCAACAATGGCCTCTCCTCCATTGAGTGACTGTCAACATAAGATCACCACTCATAAGATCCTTCTACTAGTAGAGTTTATAAATGGGAGTAATAAAAAGCTGGAAGTAAACATGCAGTATCATTGAAGAGTGGATGCCAGCTTGATGCCTCCAAGGTGCTCCCACTCTCCCCTTCCAAAAACACCTAAGTTTGTGAAGAACAAGAGAAGAAAAGAGCCAGTAAGAGCAATCACTTCAATCACGGTTACATTAGTAAAAGAATTTATCTTTGTGGAGGTGATTACGTATTTTTAGTGCAAAATGTAATAGCCTCTCTCCGTGTTGAGCCTCAGATCAGATCAGTTGTTTATCTTATGACAGGGTATTCAGACACCCGAGTGTTGAACGTTCTCCCCTGACCTAGGACTCCTGTGATAAATTCTGGAAATCTTTGAAGATCTTGGGTAAACTAAAACATCTCTTAAGCCATAAAATACTTGCATTTAGTATCTCTAAGGAATTCAGTGACATTCCTCCTATATTCAAGTGAGCATTGTCATACACTGCCTGGAAGTGTAGGGCTTTGACATTTTCTAGTAGTAGTTTTCTGGTGATAATTGTTAATTAATAAAAAATAGCTAACATTTACTAAAGGCGTCCCCTGTGCCACACGCTATTCTAAATGCTTGACAACATAGGAATTAATTTAATTCTCACAACCTCTACATAAGGTAAATACCATAACACCCCGTTTTATAGGTAAGGAAACTGAGGAACAGGTGGGTGAATTAACTTGCCCAGAGTCATGAAGCTGCCAAGTAGTGGGGCACAATTTGAACTCCCCGGCAATCTATTGTCTTTTCAGTATGAGTCATAGTGATGAGGGTTAGCTCAGGCTTCACTGCTGGAGGTATGTCGTTTCTTGAACACGTGTATCAGTTATCTTTTGCTACCTTGTGCTGTGTAACACCCAGCCACAAAGCCCAGTGACTTGAAAAGACAAGCATGTGTCTCAGAGGGCGCCAGTGAACTGGCTGGTTCTTCAATCCAGGCCTGACTGGGCAGGATCCACCAGTCCTGCTCATTGGTCTGCAGTCGGCAGGGGGGTTGGACCTGGCTGGGGCTCGTTCACCGACAAGGCAGTTGGCTGGCTGGCTGGCTTTTGAGTGGTGACTGGGCCCTGTGCCCCTTGTCACGCACATGGTGATGGCAGATGCCTAGAGAGGGTACAAGGCCAGCCCGATTCAAGGGGTAAGGAATTTGACTCTACCTTTTGGGGGGGGGGGGGGGGGGGAGGGGGGGAGCTGAAAAGTCAAAGGACAGGAAAATGGGAGTCCAGGGAAGAAAAATGGTGGTCATTTTTTTTTTTTTTAAACCAATTTGCAGTACTTAAAAAAAAACAGTTGACTGTTTTAAATTCTTGGGTATTTTAATATCCGGGGATTTTCTCCCCCCAAATGCAGGCTGCTGCCGAATCCGCAGAAGCCCAGACCATTCGCTCCGTTCAGCAGACCCTGGCGTCCACCAATCTGACATCCTCGCTCCTTCTCAACCCTCCGCTGTCGCAGCACGGGACCGTATCCGCCTCACCTCAGACTCTCCAGCAGTCGCTCCCCAGGTCCATCGCCCCCAAACCCCTAACCATGAGACTCCCCATGAACCAGATCGTCACGTCGGTCACCATCGCCGCCAACATGCCCTCGAACATTGGGGCCCCGCTGATAAGCTCCATGGGGACGACCCTGGTGGGCTCGGCGTCCTCCGCCCAGGGGAGCCCTTCCGTGCAAACCCAGCAGCAGCACCTGCAGAGGCAGCAGCAGCAGCTCCAGCAGCACCAAATGCAGCAGCAGCTCCAGCAGCAGATGCAGCAGCAGCATTTCCAGCACCACCTGCAGCAGCACCTGCAGCAGCAGCAGCAGCAGCACCTGCAGCAGCAGCTCAGCCAGCAGCAGCTGCAGCAGCAGCTCCAGCAGCAGCTCCAGCTGCAGCAGCTGCAGCAGCACATGCAGCACCCGCCTCAGCCCTCTCCTCGGCAGCCCTCCCCGGTCACCTCCCAGATGACGTCCCCCATCCCCGCCATCGGGAGCCCGCAGCCAGCCTCTCAGCAGCACCAGTCACAGATACAGTCTCAGCCACAGACTCCGGTGTTGTCCCAGGTCAGTATTTTCTGAAGGCGCCCGCGCGGCAGGCGCGCCCGGATTGGCGCGCGCGCGCGCGCGCGCGCGGAGGCGAGTGGCGGAGGAGGGTAACCCGAACGCGGCCGAAGCTTGTAAGTGGCGGTCGGTTATGCAGAAACGTGTCACAGATCACATGGTCCTCTCAAGTGTCTATTAGATAGGCAATAAGAACACAGTGTAGCCGAGTATCACCTTCTAGCTGACTGTAAATCACTTTGTTTTTAAACAAGAAAAGCCGTGCTCTTTTATGTGATGCCTTTTTTATTTATTCAGGCTATACCTACAATATGTGAATCAAACCGTTTAATGAATCCTGGGACGTACTGAGGACTCTAAACTGGCCTCTCTGAGTCATAGAAAACGGCCTTATTTCTCCAGAAGTGAATAAACCGCACTTCCAGGCTATTTGAACTTCCGGAGCCCTAAAAATAAAAAGCACAGTGGTAATTACCTGACATAGGAAGATCCAGTTTCATACAAACATTTGTATGACGTGAATAGTTGATGGCATTTTTTTGTCATGAAAAAAAAGATAATGTAAATCACAGACTTTTGCCAAAGCTCTTATTTTTTTTTTCCTAAATCTCTCCAGAAAAAAAAAAAAAATACAAGTGATTAGATTCAATTATTGACTTATTTCCACTTTTTTAACCCATGACTTCTCCAAATCAAACCACAGTATATGTTGTAACGATATCTATGGCCACTGTTAGCCCATTATGTTCATCCCAATTAGAAGAAAAGAATGTGAATATTATATTCTGTGTTTTGAGTGACAAGTTTCGAAAATAAAAACACTGTATTTTTAAAAGGGAAATGCACTTAAATGAAAACAGTTATTACAAAAGTTAAGATTTAAAAAAAAATGCAAGAGTTTTTATTATGATGTAATACCGGTAGAATATTTAAAAGGCGCACCACATCTGAATAATCAATGTAAATATTTTCTTTCAAAGTTGTAAGTTTTCATATCATGTGTTGTAAAGTTTTCATACATGAGGCTTTAACGTAAACACTGGTGACATAAACCATTCATTGCTACGTTGCTTATTGTGTTTTTATGCTGTTTTATACTTTTTTATGAGTTATGATAGCAGCGATTAAGTTGTTTGTATTTTGCTTAACTAAAACAAAAAATGCTTTTATCTTGCTATAGAATAAACACATTTCAGTAAAAACTGTGGACTGTATTTTGATGCAACAACCAGGAAAATGTTCACTTTTCAAATAAAATGATATGTCAAATTTCACTTTCGGTTCCTTGAATACGTATACGATGGGAAAACAGGCCACCTACCAACTTTTCTTGAGCCAACGCATCATACTCTGTTTTCAATCGGAAATCGGATACTCATTGCAAAGAATTCGGGTTGCGTGGCCCACACCCAGGACCTCTTAAAAAATGGAAAATATTTTTTTTAACGATCCTTTTGTTAAGATGCAAGTGACAGGTAAGTATAGGGGAAAAGGCAATTGTCTTCTCTTTGGGGCCAGAACTTGCCGGCAGTGTGTTGGTACTGCTGGTAAAAGGAGTGGCAAATGCTGATTCTTAAGCCAAAATAATTATTTCAGTGCTCATTTCTTCCCCCCATTTCTTGCTCTGTAGTGGCTCCTCTTTGAGAACAGTGTGACCACTATCCCCAGTTGTCTTGCATGATTAATTACAGCATCTGTCCTGTCAGAAGCTATAATGAAGAGGTCTTGATAAAAATTGCAAATTACCACTGGCAACAGTCTTAAACTGTTTATGATAAAATGAAAATTAAAAACAGCAAGTGTCAGCCCTGACCAGAATCCTAATCTAGGAAACATGAGGGTGTGAGTAGGGTGTCCGTAGCTCCCGTGCACAAGACATTCAGACATAATGGAATATGGATTCCTCAAAGTTGTTGTTGTATTTTCAAAGAATATTTACTGTATGTTGTGGGCTATGAATAATGAATTCAGCTTTCAATATTTCATAGTCCTCTCGTACTCTGTATTATGTACAAATATTGAACAGCAAGAGATTCTAATTATAAATTTATAGATTTCTTGCTGTAGAAAAATTTATGTCTAAATTGAAGCTTTTCATAAGATGTATTAGTTGACAGGTATCAGTGTTCAAACAGTCTTAGAATGATGCCTAATCACATCTACAAGGAGGCAATTGTGTTCCACAAAGAAATGATCTGCTTGCCTCGGACCCATCAGAAGGAGAGCTGATGGTAAGAGATTTTCTGTGAATTGAAACTAACATTACATAACAATAAGAACCATTTTATATTCTGTTGTGAAACCTTTAGACAAACGTCTTCAAAATTAATTGCTAAACTACATGTGACAGTAATTGTGTATTAGTTCTGTCATTGTCATTTTGAAAACCCATGAAGTATTGCTTGGGAAAAAAATGTCACTAGTGATAAGACTTAATTGCAAGCGAAGTCTGTTTTCAACTGTTTGCAGTTAGAAGCAGGTGTTGTAACATCTATTAAATGATTTTGTAAATCTTGGGTTTTATCACATTTGATTAAATGCTGCTAAGCCACTGACGGTCAATTTCAAGGCAAAAAAAAAATAGCTTAATTACGACAGTTTAAGAAAATTAATCATCAGGCAAAACTGTATGTTTAAAATGTCAAAAAGCTTGAATCATGAAAAGAATTCTCCAACCTTGTCACCAGATTATTTTTCTCAGAATTCACTAAGGCATATTATGAATCAACTTGTATTTCAATGTATACATGTGACTGGTTCCTATTCCTGAGAAGTCAGTAAGTACTGGCTGTACTTTTTGTTGTTGTTGTTGTTACAGGTCAGAAATAAATCAGGGTAATGAAAAATAGACATGAGAAATGTGGTATCTGATTAGTGGGATTTCTAAATGGTCTAACTGCCTTCCCTCCTAAGCGGTCTCGGGACGTGAAGGAGGCCCCTCCGCACCCCCGCCCCCGCCTCTACCGCGCACACCTTTTCACTCCCCCTGCCCGGTGTGCGTTGTTTTGTTACTCTAGCTGAATACATTCCCTTTTTTTGCATTAACCTGTACTGCTGTATGATGGGGGAACATAAGGAGTTTTCATTTTTAGCTGACACGGGGTCATTAGTTCCCAACTCAAAGAACAAAAGCTTAAATGCCTTCGTGCAGCATAATTTTTGCAATTTATTACCACCTGACGGAGGTTTGAAGGCGTTCTAGACAGATGGATTAATATCTCGAGCTTAAGTAGAACTCCTCTGCTGTGTCCATTCAGCGGGTTTCAGACATCTGAATGGTTTCTTTCCCGTAACTCACTTCATGGAGCATTTTTCAGCACTGGACTTCAATCTAACCTTTCCTTCCACCCACCCCCCCACCCCCTTTGTTTGGCTTTTGTTTTGCAACAGCTGTTATTATCGTTTTTGGTCAGCTGTGATTGCTGGAGGCAAAATAGGACCAGATGGTGTTTTGCTATGCATGAATGGCGAGTTAGAGGCGTTGAGATTGAATAGGCCAAGTTTGAATGGTGTCGGTTCACCACCTGCCTGCCTGGGCTGTGGCACACACATCACAGTGGCAGGATCCGCCGCCGATCTACTAGAATCGGATGGGAAAGTGGGGCGCCGGGGTGGATTTTCCCCATATTTATTGATCTTCCATGCACTAACAGAATAATGCAGTGTACTGTCAATTTGAGTTAATTGGATATGACACAGCATGGGCGCGTAATCTATCACTCTAGAATTCTGGTTCACTGTAAGGATTTCATTGCTCACGCAGACACACACACACACAGAGCAGAAATTAATGGGCTAAGTAGACACAAGTTTAAAAAAAAAAAAACAAGTCTGTCTAAAATTATAGACTCACAAGTCTAAGGTTGAGGTTTTGGAAGGAGAAGACCTCTCAGGATTTGTGTCAGCTAATAACGCAAGGTAAAGAAGGGCCACGATTCTAGTATGTTTACAGAGCCCTCCTATTTGTCAGTTACCCGTCAAGTGGTGCACATTTAGAAGAAATGTGCCTTGGTAGGAAAACCGCACAGATTCACAACCAGATTAGAATCCTCTTAGAAAACATTCCTAGATAGAATTTTCTCGTCACCCCCCTCAAATATAGTTAGTTTTGCTGACCATCTGAAGTAAATTTAGGGATAAACACTATCCCTGAATTTTAAAGTCCGTGAACGGCTTAACCCATGTTGCTTAGGATCCTACAGGTGTGACGGGTTTGTGTGTGCCAGCGTGTTGGAGGAAAAGCTTAACCACCCACGAAACGTGGAGTTAGATATGCAGACAGGCAACTCCCATTTGCCTACGGCCCTAATTACTTAAATTTACTTCTGCTACATGCAAAACACTGTGATAGGTCCCAAAGGAGATGGGAAAATAAACAAGGCCTTCTGTTTACTTTGTATATGTTTGAAATCTTCCATAGTAAAGGTTTAAAAAAATAAACAGATAATAAGCCATCTTCAACATCAGTAGCTTTTTTTTTTAATTTATTTTTTATTTTTTATTTTTTTATCGTGGTGGAGAAATGTACCCAGCAGACAGAATATGAACATGACAATAAGAGACAAAACAAACTAAGCAAATTGTTCTGGGTGATTGTATTTTTGTTTTTGTTTTGTTTTGTTTTTTGGTTTTTTTTTTTTTTTTTTTTTTTTGGTACTCGAAGAAACTGAAAATTTATTTAGAAAGGGAAGAGATTGTAATTGGTTAGGGGTGTTAGGGAAGGCTGCATGGAATCATCGGTGTTTAAGATGTGCCTTGAAGTTTGGGTGGATTTCAGTGGGCCGGGATGGAAGTCCTATCCTGGTAGAAGGAGATGACTCCGGACAACAGGAAGCAGGAGAAAAGCCATTCATGTTGAAATCACAAGCACCATCAAAGCAGCAGTAGACAGTATAGCAGACTGGCTACACAGTGCTTCTGGGGAGGTGAGCAGGAGAAAGTTCTAGAAAGGAAGTTAGAAGTTGGATTTGTAGAAGGTCTTGCAAGCCTGGTGAGGGACTTAAAAAGCACTGAAGTTGTCCAAATGAGGAAGGTATGATCAAGATTGATTAAATGCATGCAGGATTGTATCAACCGACTTTTGAGAACGTGGTATCCAGTTGGCTTTAAAGCAGAATGAAAATGGAACAGGATTCCCACTTGAACATATATCTCAAAATTTTAATTATTCACATACCTAAATAAAGCTATCACTTCATGCTCTCTCACCTCACCCCACCCCTGTCTCCCTGGTGCAAGAATACACCAATGACAGAGCCAAAGGAAGGCATTTTTGGCGACAACTGTAGAATAAGCCTTGTCCCTACATTAGCATCAAGAGGGAAATCATTTTTCTGTGTTTCTGCTATGAAAAGAAAGCTATTTTCACCACTGGTAAAAAGTACCTCTCGGTGCTTGAACTCCAATGTGATGCATGATGAAAAGAAGCCCTTGCTTTGTGGCCGAGTAAAACCTCAGGCAGGCAGCACTGGGAGGGATGTTGCTTATGGTCTCAATTTCATTTCAAAGAAGAACCTTCACAGATAGAAAATGTGAATGTGGCTGTAGACTTCTTAGCAGAGGAATAATGCTCTTTTGTAAAACATCTCATTATCCTGAGCATTTGTATAGTGCTCTGCACTTTTCAAAGCCGTTCCCTCGCTAGATAGGGCAGGGGTTAACCCCATGTAACAAATTAGGAAACTGAGGCACAGAGGGACTTGTCACATGTTCTAATATCTCTGCTTATAAGAGGCACGGTCAGAACTGGAATGGAAATATTCTCATTGTAGATCTGCTTTTTCATCTTTTTAATATTTATTTATTTATTTTGAGAGGGGGGAGAGAGGGAGGGTGCGCATGCATTCACGTGTAGGTGGGGGAGGGGCAGAAAGAGAGGGAGACAGAATCCCAAGCTGGCTCCACACTCTCAATGCAGAGCCCGACACGGGGCTCTATCCCACAAACCTTGAGATCGTGACCTGAGCTGAAATCAAAAGAGTCTGGAGCTTAACCAACTGAGCCACCCAGGCACCCCCTTTTTTAATGTTTATTTGTTTATTTTGTCATCTCCTGATATTTGTATATGAATGCTATGTCAAAGACATATATTTATATCTGTTACATATCTGTCTATAGACTATGTTGATAAGTGTGTGGATAGTAGATATAGCTAGATAATGGATGATGGATGATGACAGATGATAGATACATAGATAGCTACATAGATAGATGATAGACAGATGACAGAAATCCATCAATACAAAAAAGAATAAGTAACCCATGTTTTCCTCATGGTTGGACAGTCTGTAAACCAGGGTGAATGCCACCTAGTCTGTGTTCTCCACGGAGCATAACGCCACATGGCAGTTTTTTCAGTGTGAATACTTTCCAGTCTGATTGTTTTCTCTACCAAGGTCTCTCTGTAATTATTTTGTATTCAGGCAAACAGCTTTGACCTGTGGTGTTCGAGCGTTAGGGCTGGAGGCACCACAAAAGTGCCAACGCATACTATCCCACTGCGCGTGTAAAAAGAGGGGGAAAAAAATCGGGTTTTAAGGAAGATGGAGATGGATGAACATCAGGTAGATGTGGGTTGTTATGCATTATTTAAGGCATCCAGTGAATCCATATTGAGCATGGGAAATCAATGACTCTATAGGGAGTGCATCTCCTTGGGGATTATGCAGTGCTGACCCTGCCTACTGCTTTGTGAGTTACCACTCCATTTCCAAGACTACAGCCCCCCCCCCCCGCCCCCTGGGCTAGGTGGGGTGTGTTCTGCCACAGTCCACCACTTGTTAAAGGAAATAACAGGGATGAGGACCTCTCTCATCCTTTGTCCCTTATCTGCAAGAATTTATTATTGCCTTAACTTTAAACGAACAGAGCTCTAAAGCTATCTTTGCAAACAGTCACTTGGTAAGATTGAATAGAAATGAATGACAATTCCAACTTACTCACCCAGAAGACCAGGCATGAGCACTCTGGTGAATAAATATTTGGGGACTTTCATTTGCAAGGTGTTTGAGTGACTTACACGGAGTCAACAGAGTCTCGGTTATTTTGAGAGCCACATCTTAGGTTTATTTTCAGATTTTTGGCCTACTTTTTTCTTTCTGGTCAGTTTGCTTGCATCCAAGGGTCTGTTGTTACCGATAGGTACTTTTTGATAACAAAAAGATTCTTTTTGATAACATTCCTTGTTACCTGTCATCCCTCTGACACAGAGAGGGAGTCTTAATTTTCACTTTGTCACAATGAGTGAACACGATGCCATGTTCTAAACCTGCCTTAATTGGTAATTTGCAAATTTGATACAAGATCTTAGTCCAAATCATTCAGGCCTGCTGTTCTACCCTCGCCCTCTCTCTGCTCATTCTTAATCCTCTCCTCTGTAATTGCTATTGAGTATGTAGGATCCCAGGGGACAAATAATAGCATCTGAGGAAATTACCTACATGTAGTCCGACCTCGTGTGTGCTTTTTTGGATGCCAAATTAAGGTATCCATCTTCGGATGTTTGGACAGTTACCTGGAAGGACTGGCACCATTTTCTCCATAATAACACTTTTATAAATTGTGTCCAAATGCTGGCATACCTAGCATGGGATTTTGCTAATGATGTTCAGAATATTGTGGCCAACGAATGTCAGTACAGCTATATAGTCCTTTTCAAAGCAGAACATAATTCCATGGGGGAAATGCGTATCCTTTTATGTGCAGAAAATAAAATCACTGTTGCTTATGCTATTTGGAGGTAGAAATTTCTTACCAAAAAAAAAAAAGTAAGTTTTCTCACAGTTTAAATCCTAAAATCTTAGTTAGCAAGGAGATTGGGACTATTATCAGGAAAATTTTTCAGGATTTAAATGTGCAAAGAAAAGGTGGCAATGATATTTGCTTCTAGACTATCAAGGTCCCCAAAATGGGCTGCTTGGCCTCAATCAACTACGGGACAAAAGCAACCAGTCAAAGCAGATGACTCTTCAGAATGGGTGCAAATAATCCTTTTTGGATTGGGCTTACTTTCTGTGAAGAAATTTGTTTGTTTACTTCTAGGTTGTGCCTGAAGTTTGTTTATTGCTGAAGAACATTGTCATGGACAAAAATATGTGCTTTGTTTATATTTGGAACAAAATAGGAAGGTCAGACTCTTGAGAAGTTTAGGTAACCCTCTACAGAGGTTTCTATCCTTTGAACCAAACACTGTTCTAAGATCAGAGTCACGTTTCTTAAAGTTGTTTTCTGGAATTGCTAAATATTTTTACGGGGTGAGGGGCCTCTTTGGGAGGAAACCTTCATTTGGGGATTTCTGGAGGAGAAACTGGTACCCCACGACCTCATAGCACTTCACCAAGGGAAATTCAGGAAGCACCAGTTGGCCAATTTCAAGTGCTTACATCACTGCCACACGTACGAGAAATGAACAGAACTCTGCAGAGCATATTAAGTGTACTCAGTGCTCCACCAATACTCTGACAAGTGTCAGCGGTCTGCACACAGGGGCCACAAGTCCTGCAAAGAACCTGAGCTCACAGGTAAGTAGCCTGTGTGTCAACGCAACAGAACTCAGCCCAGGAAGGAGGTGATCGTTGAATTCCTGTGGTTTGGCAGGGGGGGCCCGGGGAACAGCCATGAAACTGCTTGGCCCCAGAACTAATAAGCTGCATTTTGTAAGCCTGTATTCTTCAAGCAACTAAGAGTTTTATGTTTGATACAGATGGTGTTTATATGGAGTATACGAGCTCAGCGTGAGAAGTAGTCATAAAACAGACTGGGGCTTGGTATAATTATTCACAATTACTATTGTATAATTGGATGCCGTAACTATTATATAAAAAATATTTTAAGAAGTAGACTCTGCTCATACTTTCATAATAGTTCTTAACAATAAGAGACATATGCTGTAAACATCGTAACATATTTTATGGTGTTTACAAACTTCTACAAGGTTTGGCAAAGTTGCAAATATAAAAAGGCCAGGTTCTCTCTCTTGCGTTCTCAGGAGGACCGGTGGCCCTGGTCACTTCTGGTAGCAAGCCACCCGGGGACTTAGGGGGCCAACTGCTCTAGGCCACTCAAACGAATGGATAGTTGTGGCTAACAATATTTCAGCAGTTAAAAAAAGAGAAAAAAAAAATGGGTCTGTTCTGCGGAAATTACCAAGTTCTTCAGTTTTTTTTTTTTTTCCAAGCAAAGTTCTGTTATGCCACATTGTCACAACTGGTGCATCACATAATGCTTATTCTAATGTTTCTGGATGGAATTAGTGAATCTACAGACATCAGATCATTATACACATAAACGCTTATGTCTTCTAATAGGAAGAAAAGACGAGCCTATGTCCCTCTCACCCCCAAGCTACAAAACAGGCACGGAGAAAATTCATTAGCGTTTTAAGCGAAACTTCATTTCCTTTTAATTGCGTTTACAAAGCAGGTCTGTGTCCATGAGCACAGCAGCTCTTGCCGGGAACAGTAGAGCATGGGAAGTAAATTTCAGAACAAATGACTTCAATGGTAGTCTTGTTTTCCGATGCATGTGTAATGGACATTGAAATCCGTGCGGCTCTCCAGGTGCCCCCCTCACTCCTACTCATGGGTGGCATCCATCGCTGAACTTTTGCCTGATTCTTGAGGGTGATTAATGCACTTCGATGACTGGAGTCTTCAGTAGTATCAGGGGTTTCCAATGTTCCTGCGTTACCGTCAAGAAGTGAGAGGCATCTGTACCATCTGGACGCCTCTCTAATTTCCACAATTCCTGATGCAGAGGAGTGATGGCCAGGCTGGAGACTCTTACTCATATCAGCTCACCCCCTGTTGCTACAAGCATGGTGCCCTTGGGTATTTATCTGCCAGGCGACAACAAGCATGACATCTTCTGCCTTAGCAGTCAGGAAGAGTGAGGGTTAGCTCCCTTGTTATGTCGGAGGCCAATACCGAATGTTCCTAGCGTGGACTGTGTGAGGTATGGTTTCCAGAAGGACTGCTTCCCGTTGTCCTCCTTGGCCCTGAGGAGGGAGTCAGTGAAGAATGGCTTTGGTACCCTGCTGTAT
This sequence comes from Panthera tigris, assembly GCF_018350195.1. Classification (NCBI taxonomy): domain Eukaryota; kingdom Metazoa; phylum Chordata; class Mammalia; order Carnivora; family Felidae; genus Panthera; species Panthera tigris. The sequence continues at coordinate 30,085,082 of NC_056674.1, read as the reverse complement.
TATGCCTGAGTGTGCGGCCCCAGCCTTTTGGAGATTCTCGACTATGCTGCTGTTTCCTGTACCTGGAAGGTGGCCAAGAACACTCCTGACTCGGTGAGAGCAGCAACATGTACAGTGAACCCCAGGATCAGGTTCTCCCGCAAAAGAGAATATGAACGCTTAGCGAGTGAGGATGCTTGGGATTTTGCCTACTTGGACCTACACTGGTACACCCTGTTTCTTTTTTTTTTTTTAATATAGATCATATAAACATGCATATGTATTTATGTACTGCTAAGCTTAACCAGTATATCACAACTGTTTCTTTTATTTGTATGGAATCCCTTTTTTGCCAACCCGGCTTAATTCTATGGTACAAGCAGCCCAAGGGGACTTTTAATAAAAGCGGACAATTGTCCTTTCTGACATTAGCCTCAGAGTTCAGGATTTGATTTCCAACATCTTAGCGTCCATTAATAGCTCATTGTGAGCGTACTACCTATCAATTACTCTCATCTTCTCATATTTATAAATTTTATGATTTTTCTCTGAGCTTTATGAAATAGAGTATCTATTGATTTGACTTCTTATGCTTTATCCCATCATCTTATTGGCTTATTGTGCAGGCATAGTATTAATAATACTATTATTGTTATCATTCATTCATGCATTTGTTCAGCAAATATTTACATGGTGCCTCCTTTCATGGAGTTCTATTCTAATGGGGAATATAGTTTTTTAATAAAACTATATTTCATTAAGTAATTGGGTACTTACTAAAGTGCATTGGAGAAAAATAAGCAGAGGGAACGGGGAAGGGAGAGTATGGAGGGGTCAGTAGAGGATGTACTACAAGTTTGAATAATCAAAGAAAGCCTTATGAGAGAGTGACAGTGGGCAGGGGAAGGGGCTGTGTGTCCATCCAGGGAAAAAGCATCCAGGCAGAGAGAATAGCAGAATGGCCCATGCACAGACTCAAGGCAGCCAGTGTGGTTGGAGGTGAATGAGCGTGGGAGAAAGCGGATGAAATCCAACTGGGAGGCAGAGAGACAGGCCATGGAGGGCGGTGGTTCATAATCGTCACAGTGGATCATATTAGCTATTATTTTCTTTGTTTAGGTGTGATCATAATATTGTGGTTATGTTGAAAAAAAAAAGAGTCCTTAATTTTCTGAGCCACATACTGAAATATTTATGGATCAGATGAAATGATGTCTTGGGTTTGCTCTGTAATAGTGCAAGATGGAGAAAGTATATGGGGATGTGGAGGGAGCAGCCTTGGCCATGGGTTGAGAGATGTGGGGTCTGGGTGTTGGGTACATGGAGGTCAGTGTATCATTTTGTCTACTTCTGTGTATGTTCAAAATTCATCATAATCCTAATAGAAAAAAGAATCGCATGGGGAGCCTTTAAAAGTAAGTAACAGCTCCAGTAATCGGTGTAATTGGTTTGGGGTACAGCATCCACATTGTTTTGTTTTGTTTTAAGCCTCCCCAGGTTTTGTTAATTTCCTGTTCATGTGAGAACCATGGGTGTGAGACCATTATTAGGACATAGGCTTTTACTCTAAGTGAGAAAGAGAGCGAGAATTTTGAGCAGGAGAATGACACAATCCGACTTCTACCGAAGCAGATCATTCTGACTGCTGGGTTGAGAACAAACTATAGGGCGGCATGGGCAGAAGCAAGGAGATCCAGGCAATTATGGACAAATGTACCAAATAGTGTGGCGAGGGCTGTGACGGAATGTTGGGCACATGAAAAAGTAGACTGAACATACATATTGTCACTCCATCCAAGCCATTCCTGGGCAAAGGACTTTCCAAAATATGCTAGGATGCTGTGCTGAGAGGATAATGGTATTTCAGGTCTTGGATGGAATATAGTGAGGGAGAGAGTAAGATGACCCAGGGAAATACACACAGCTAGGCAAAATCACTTGCCCTTTAAGACTTTTGACTTCCTTCACCGGAAGTAAACAGTTATGTGTCCAATCCCTGCCCCGATTGGTTTTTAACGAGTGGGGTAGGGTTGGGAAGGTTAGAAAGAAAATTTCAGGGCCCAACACACAGGAACTCGGCATCTCCTAAACCATCTTTCATTCACTGTGAACATACAGAAGGCTTTGGAAGTCCAGCCGAACCGATCAAATCAGTCTTTCAGTGACAGTTCTGGCATGTTTTCCCATATGATGGAATCTTAAAGTAGAGGCGGGGCATTCCCCACCACACCCTGACCTGTATCTTCCAGATATTACTCCGAGACATTTTCAGCAAATTGTTTAATCCATAACTACATATTGAGTGTGCCTTCTGTAAGGCCTGGTATTGGACTTAGTGGGGAAAAAAATTGCTCGATTTGTAAACCTTGCCTTTATAATTGTCATACATTCTGACCCCCTCTTCTTTTTTTTTTAATTTTTTAAATAATTATTCATTTTTGAGAGACAGAGAGAGACAGAAAATGAGTTGGGGAAGGGCAGAGAGAGAAGGAGACACAGAATCCAAAACAGGCTCCAGGCTCTGAGCTGTCAGCACAGAGCCTGACGCGGGGCTCGAACTCACAGACTGCAAGATCATGACCTGAGCTGAAGTTGGACGCTTAACCCACCTAGCCACCCAGGTGCTCCTCTGACCCCCTCTTCTTGAACCAACCATTGCACTTAGTTAATACACAAATAAGTACTTAGTGATGATCTCCTTTGTTGTGTACTTTACTACTGGAAATACAGTAGCTCATGGAATACAAGGTCTTACGTATAAGCATTCATAGCCCCCCACCACCAAGGAAAGTACTGAATCCACAATGGATGGTAAAAGATGTTGGTTGACTGAGTTTTAGATAATTTTCATGTGAAATCAATAGACATTATTGATTTTAAATAAAAGGGTCCTTAACTTTTAATCAATATTGACTTTATTAATAATTCTTTAGTTTAAGAATTGTGCCTTTCCTAACAGTTATTGCAGGGGGATGGGAAGATGACTTGGGCTGATCTGACCCAGCTTCTGGAGCACTGGGATAGTTCCCCAAATCCAGCTTAACAAAGAGCACATGAGATGGGGAAGTTGAATTGGTTAGATTTCCCGGCGGCACCTAAGAAGATCGCAGAGTTGACCATGACTCTTAGTGTTGTCTCAAGCTTAAATCCTTTGGCCCAGGCACGTCTGTCTAAGAGGGAAGAAATGCCAAACTTGACATTGAGCCAGCTGATCTCACTTCCGAGAAAACCCAACTTCTGCCTTCTACTACGTTGATCTTTCTCTTTGTATCACCTCAACCCTCTCCTATATCATTTGATACACAAGGCTTAAATCTTCTTACTGTTTTAAGTAGAAGTGATTCTGTATCTTATGCATGTATGAACATTGTCTCTTCCTTGAGCAACTAAGCAACTTTTGGTGGAAGAACAATGCCTTCTACTTCTTTAGAAGCCCCACAGCAGGTGCTCAATAGATAGTTTTTAAAGAAATAGAACTAACGAAATGCATTATTGTGTTCATTCCTGTTTTAATTAGGACTCTCAATTGTGGGAGATTAAAAACCCGAATCAAATTGGCTTAGGGGAAATAAGGGAATTTATTTGCTCATATAACTGAAAAGTCCAGGGACAGAACTGGCTTCAGGCACAGCTGGTGCCAAGAGCACAGACAAGTCATTAGGCTCATTTTCTCTTCTGTCTACAGTGTTATCTTTATCCTCTGGTTCCACTCATAGAATCCTGGAAGTACTGGTTTACAATACCCTTTCTGCTGGCCTTCCCAGCAGAAAAGAGAACGTACTCTCCCACCAACGCAGAAAATCTCATTGCGTTCAGTTGGTTCTGATTCGGTCTTGTGTTCAAGCATAACCAATCACGGTGGACTATGATAATGTACCACTCTGATTGGCTAAGCTCAAGTCACCTGTTCATCTCCGGAGAGGATGGATGAAGTTCCACTAGAAGTACACGGAGTAAGACCAGGAACAGGTTGTTCTCCTATGGAAAATTAGAGAATTGTTACCAGAAGAAGAGTGCATGGATTCTAGGGGGCATCAACAGTGCATGTAACATACTTTCTGCCTAGGAAAGTCCTCTCAGAGCGTTACAAAGCATCTAATGGAGTCTGGGAAAAGGGTAAACTTGCCTGTGGTGTGTGCCAACATAATTATTTTTGTGGCTTTGTTCTCTGTTGCTCTCAGCCTGCCTTTTAAGTGAGGACATTGCCTAGAGTAAACTCTTATAGTTCATCCCTTAAAGTGAGGCCATGTGACCTGGCTATTGTTCAGATTCCCTGTCTGTGGTTTGACGTATATAAAATAAAGAGAGAAATTCTTCTCTGCAAAACCCACCAAAACATCCAAGCCCACTTGCCTCCTCTCTTTAGTTTCCCTGGGTGACTGTTGAATAAATGATTGAACATGGGACGGCGCTTATCTTCCCAACAATAGCCCTGCAAACATCCAACACTGTCAGATGCTTTTTCTGGCATTTGAAAGTACGCCTGCAGCAAAACCATCTATTGAATGTTCACTGTGACTAAGACCTTGTGGACAAAGAAGACTGTGAAGCTGCCATCATTTGGCAAAATCACTCTCTGCGGGGCCTTCTGGGGGAAGAAGAGCAGAAGACGTGGTAGGTGACACCCCAACACCAGCCAAGAATGGGGTGTTGGGGATTTCCCAAACTCATACACTGTCTTGATGCTTTCCATAGAGCACAGCTGGGATGGGCTCCAGGTTGAGGACATTTCAAGGTGTGGGCCCAGGAGTTGGGAAGAGGCACTGGCCTTCTGCAGCCTAAGTGATGTCCCAGATGTTGCACTTGTCTCTGTAAGGCTCTGTGTCTTGACTTCTTGCCACTTCGTGCAAACTCCTGATCCAGATTGGATTTACCAGGGGGATATTCCCTCTAATTTTCCAGTACAGCTATGTTTCATAATTTTAATAACTGCTGATATAATATTTCAGAACTCTAAGTGAATTGTAAAGATCTGATCATGAATTCTACACAGCTTTGGCTTATTGTGTTGGTAATAGGCACCACTTTGTGGTGGTTCCCCTGCTCTTGGTGATTTCTCCTCCTCTGATTCGTTGGATATGGTCCTCTGACACAGCCCTTTTGGTCATAGCTGATGGACCAGGGACACCTGTCCTTGGGTGAGCCAATCAGATTATCCTTTCCTGGAACTTGCCAATTGGAGCAGAGCCTGAGGGCCAATGGAGTGGAATTAGTGTTAGCCCTTTGCAGTGTTTCTCAGTTTTTTCTGGTAAGTGTGCAGATTCTGGGTTACTCCCTGAAAAATTTTGATTCGGTAAATTTGGACTTGAATCAGGAATCAGTCTTAGCAAGCACTCCTAGGTGATTTCCTCTCATCAAGTTGATTTGGAAAATACTTGGAAGTCTAGGAATTTCCACTCTGAGTTCTCCATGGTAGGTTGGTTCTTCCTTTCCAAGTTCTTACGAGTGTGCAACCCTTGATTCTACAAATAACACATTCTCTTTTGTCTTAAATTGACCAGACTTAGTTTCTATTGCTTGCAGTGAAAGATTACTAATTTGGAAATATCCCATGTCTTGAGAGACCGGCCAAAGGGCATCGCGTGTTGAAGGCAGAAAAGGGAAGGAGCTACAGATGAATGTGGGAGAAGTAGATGAGCGAATGAAACAAATCCGCTAGCTTTGAAGAAGATTCCATACTATGGTATGCCCTACATTCAGTTGTCCTGGGAAAGAGAAAAAAAGCATAGTAAATGAGGGACTCCGACCCTTTGAGCAAATGAACGAATTGTAGCTCTTGCTTTCAGAGACTATGCGATCTCTTAGTACATGTCTGATGCCTTATTTTGCTCTCTCTCTCATTTTATGTTCAGAAAGTGCCAACACCCCGGGCTCTCTTGGTCAATACCCCCTTTTGTGTGAGAATTAAGTGTTCATCTTTGGATGTAACATTGACATATGAGATAAACCTGTGGCTACATTGGGACAGCACCATGATCCCCCGCTTGACAGCTGGGACAAGAATTGGCCTACCAGTAGGCCAAAGGCTTTTTCCTTGAGCATGTAGTTAGTGAGTTCTAGTTTCATTCAAAATCTCTTAATTCCCAGGCACTGGTCGGCAGCTTCTTCCTGCTTAAGCGAGATGAGTCTATCAAATGCACCTGGATGTTCTTGCCAAAGGATCAAACTCTAGGGGTCATGTTACTTCACCAGTTTTTTACTTAGAGATCTCTAGCTCAACTTTAGTCTTAAGCACAAGGAGATTTACAACCCCATGCTCTCCGAATTAACACCAATGCAACAAACAGAGGGTTTCCAAAAGGGATGTTCTTCATAAGAAGGAATCTCTTTTGGGACGCCTGGGTGGCTTAGTCAGTTAAGTGTCTGACTTCAGCTCAGGTCATGATCTCACGGTTCGTGAGTTTGAGCCCCGCATCCGGCCCTCTGCTGTCAGCATGGAGCCTGCTTCAGATCGTCTCTGCCCCACCCCCTTCCCCACGTGCGTGCTCTCTCTCTCTTTATGAGGGAGGTACGTATGTGTATGTTAGGGCCCCAGAGCAAGAGATAAGTGCAAAAAAGACATCTATTTCTTGAGTTCTACGATACTAGCCTACTCTCTCTTTTCTCTGTTGCTGAGAGCCAAGCCTTACAAATCGCTTTCACCACCCATTCCCCAATATCTGGTATGTGGATGGGATTCTAAGTCACTCTAGATTTCGCCAAAAGTGCCGGTTTGGGCCTGACAGTGTACTCTGGGCAGCCCAAGATAATTTGATACAGAGTGACAGTGTCCACTATTGTATATCAAACCTTTCTTCTTATTTCTCAATCCTGAACTGGCTTTTTGTCCCCTCTCACACTGACAACCTGCTATCAATTCCAGCCGGGAGAACACAGCCTGGATATTTGGCAGGTAATTAGTTGGCTATATATCAGCAAGAGTTGGTCGTTTTATTAAGCGTGTTCCCATCTTGTTCGCGGTTCCCCACCGGCGTCCATCAGCATTGTGGCAGCCTCCGTTTGCTCGTCTAATATTGTCTCCTGGGTAATGAGGAATTGAGGAAGAACATTCTAGGGGAGCCATGTTTGGCGTTCGCATTTTGGCATTGCGCCTCAGGTATCTAGGATCAGCTGTAGGACCCCACTGTCAGGGAGAAGTGCTATCTTATTTTATTTTGAGTCCCTACCCGACTCCCCATAAAAGTGTCATCAGGGAAAGTTGCTCACAAAATACCAGAGTGGAATTAACACCAGGAATTCTGAAAAGCTTCAAACCTTCTCGACGCGTATCGAGATCGCCTTTTCGATCCATGCTTGAGGCTTCCCCCGGTTTGGCTGCTGGTTTGACAAGGTTGACGTGTGCCTTAGAGTTCATTAAGACTTACCTATGTCTCATGTGTTAAGTAATGATTTCACCTGTGGACCGGGCTTGCCTGAATTTCGGGGTCCATCTTCTACTCTTCCCCACATTCAGAGTGACGTACAATCTGTAGAGTTGTTTGCTTGCCTGGTATCTGTGCCTCTTCTTTTGGCACCTGAATCCTGGTTCTCCCTTGTCTGTGAGGCATGGGTACTGGCCAGTTCCATTCTTGGCCCAAAGTTGGACATGTGGACCAGGCCTGGCCGGTTAGAGCATCACATCTCATGAGCCATGGGAATAGATTTCAAGACAAGCGTGGGACCCAGTCACAGCCTAGATCTCCAGGGAAGGGAAAAATCTCCATTTGTTCCGTAGCCTGCTCAGAACCAAACATAACGTTATCACAAGTAACTACGAGAGACCCTCCCGTCGGTGAAAATGGCATCCGACAGAGGAAGGTAAAGTCAAGAGATGCAAGAATAAACCTGAGTCGGGGCACCTGGGGGGCTCAGTTGGTTGAGCGTCCGACTCTTGGTTTCTGCTCAGGTCACCATCTCATGGTTTCGTGAGTTCAAGCCCTGCATCAGGCTCTGCACTGACAGTATAGAGTCTGCTTGGAATTCTCTGTCTCCCTCTCTCTGCCCCTCCCTCAATCATACTGTCTCTCTCGAAAGAAAGAAAGAAAGAAAGAAAGAAAGAAAGAATAAACCTGAGTCTGGTGAGATGGTTTAGGTTTCTGGACCCACTTGTTCCTGCAACAATTATTCACGCCAATAAAATCCCATTTCTACGTAAGCCACCGAGTAGCATGAGTCCCGACCAACACTCTTACCTCTTTTAATCCTATTTCATACATCTGCTTTGCCTTCCTGTTCCCACTCCATTAGATGCAACTCTGCCAAAATCCCTTCGTCCTCTCAGATTGAATTCATAGGTCCCTGCTTCCGAAACTGATTTCCTGATACTCACCCTAGTCAAAATGAATCGCTCCCTTGTCTCTTTTCTTTCCACCTAAAATTCCCTATGGGATTTTGCATGTTCACAATTCACATAGACGTCTCCACTTGTTAGAAGCTGTCTGGTGATACTGTGTCCTGAGCACTTTATTCAGTGAAGGATGGACTTGAAACTCGTTCCTTTGGAGGATGTGAGCACTTTTACCTTCTTAGGAAACATTCACTAGATTAGTGATGAGTCCCCAAAACAGCATTTCCCAAACTGATCTGTGGAATACTGGTGTACTTTAAGATACCTGAGTAACAGGTGCTCGTCTATAAACAGGTCTTATGGTCAAATAAACCTGGGAAAGTTAGTTGAACAAAATTGACAGTTGGTGCTTCCTGGAGCCTTTATCACACTCAAGAACAAGAGGACACTCCAGGCAGGATATGGGGGATGTGGATATAAAATACAAGTGCCAGTCAGGGTCTAGTCAGGAGACAGAACTCGTATAGTCATTCAACCCGGCAAGGTTTAATGTGAAACAATTATTAACTGGAACCAGAGGACTGGCTATTCTAAAGAATACAGGAAGGAGTAAATTTGGGAGAGGGCTCCCCCAGGACCGAGATTCATACCTCACTGTGCGGGGTACAGCTCAGCCCACTGGATGAAAGAGAGTTCACTGAGGCTCCACAGCCCAAGGCTGCAAGCAGGAAACCACCCACTGAGATGCCAACAAGCCTTTCCTGGAAGGTGCCCAGCAGGTAGTCTTGAACTTGTGCCTCAGATCTTCTGTCCGAGGGAAAGAACCCTTTACAATCTTACTTTGAAAACTGACATGTTTGAATCCTTATTTCAGATGTGCATTGACAACTACCACTAAATATTTTAAGTTGCCTGAAGGCAGTGAATGTGTCTTATTGTTTTTCTCTCTGGGTCTCACGGTGCCTTGAAGAGTGCCTTATATATCTTGTCTTCTTTTCCAACTTGACACTGAGTTAGCTACATTTCTTTAAGGCTCTTACTACAGTTTACCTTGCATGAATTATGTCAGAGCGTCAACAAGAATTCTAGCTTAAATGCTATTTATTCTACTAAGACTTCCAAGACTTACCCAGCTGGACATTTCATTTCTTATTACCTATGATTAACTTTTAAAAATCTTTATTTAAATGGCATTGTTATTCGTATACGTTCCTTAGCCCCCTGTTCAAGGGCAGTCGTGGGCGTAGCTGACTGACTTGACATCTTGGTGGTCTTGACAGTGTCTGAACGATCACGGCTGAAACTGGGTGAAAATTCCATCACACCGGATTTAAAAATGAAGATATTTACTTCTCTCATGTAATAGAAGTCTAGAGATCCATGGTTCCATGTTAGCTTAGCTATTTAACAATGCATGAAAAACGTATAGAATCTATTCCATCATCCACAGCCTCTTGGTTTTCTTTTTTTAATATTTATCTATTTATCTATTTGGAGGTGGGGGAGAGAGAGAGAGAGAGAGAGAGAGAGAGAGAGAGAATCCCAAGCAGGCTCTGCAGGGCTCAATCCCATGACCATGGGATCATGGCCTGAGCTGATAACAAAAGTCAGGCACTTAACCCACTGAGCCACCCAAGTGCCCCCCCCCACTTGGTTTTCACACTCAGACTTGTCACCTCAAATTCACAAGATGACTATTATAACCTAAGGATCAAGTCTTCACATGAGAATATCCAAATAAGGAAAGGAGGGAAAATTAATGTCTCTCATATCAGATCTGGATCACATGATCATGCCCAACTGCTGGGGAACCTGGGAAAATAGGGACTGGGCATTTGTGGTTCTGTCCTGGGAAGTGGGGTTGTGGGGGAAAGGGGGAAGGCAACACCTGTTGAAAGGCAACCTATGGTGTCCACTAGAGTGGAGGCTCATTAAACATTCACTGAGTGAATGAACGAATGTTTTTAGTGTGCACTTCTTTTCCATTAAAGTATAGTTGACCTACAATGTTGTATTAGTTTCAGGTGTACAGAATAGTGATTTGACAATTCTATATGTTACACAGTGCTTGTCATGATATGTGTAGTTACCATCTGTCCCCATACAAAGTTATTACAATATTATTGACTATATTCCCTATACTGTACTTTTCATCACCATAACTTATTTATTTTATAAGTGGAAGTTTTTACCTCTTAATTCCCATTGCCTATTTCACCTGTTCCCCTTCCCTGGCAATTGCCAGTTTGTTCTCTGTAGTTATGAGTCTGTTTCTGTTTTTGTTTGTTTGTTTTCTTTTTTCATTTTGTTTTCTTAAATTCCACATATAAGTGAAATCATGTGGTATCTGTCTTTCTCTGCCTGACTTATTTCACCTAGCGTGATACACTTTAGAACCATTCATATAGTCGTGAATGGCAAGTTTTCATTCTTTTTTGTGGCTAATATGCCATCACACACACACACACACACACACACACGCACGCACGCACTCTGTATCCATTCCTCTATTGATGGACACTTAGTTTGCTTCCATGTCTTAGTTCTTGTAAAGAATGCTGCAATGGGGTGCCTGGGTGGCTCAGTTGGTTAAGTGTCCGACTTCAGCTCAGGTCATGATCTCACGGTTCGTGAGTTCGAGCCCGCGTCAGGCTCTGTGCTGACAGCTCAGAGCCTGGAGTCTGCTTGGGATTCTGTGTCTCCCTCTCCGTCTGCCCCTCCCCCACCCATACTCTGTCTCTCTCTCCCTTTCTCAAACACAAATAAACATTAAAAAAAATAAAATAAGATAATGCTGCAATGGACATAAGGGTGCATACATATTTTCAAATTAGTGTTTTCATTTTCTTTGGGTAAATACCCAGCAGTGGAATTACTGGAAGTTGTGCATTTCTACATTTCTGTTATTTACAGTATTTCCACTCTAAGCAAGATGTGCTGGATAAGCAAACTGTAGGTCCTACTCGCCGGTTTCTTATTCCTTAGCAAATTGTTTTCTTTGCTTGTTTCTTATTTTTCTGTCATTGAAACATTACGCTAGTAATATTTAGCTGGTATGAGTAATAGAGTTAGAGGCAACAATGGGAAAAATGATCTGGTTAAAAAAGTTTACTGTCTTCTCTCATTTACGTGTTACACCAATCTCTTCATTTTTATGCGTGTGAGGCTCTTAATGTTCTCACTATTTGAAGCATTCCACAAAACTCTTTATTCTCCATTTACTACCCAGGTATTATTCACATTATTACTTTTCACAAATAGTCACCAGGTCCGTGTTGGAAAATTTATAAATTAGTCTGGGTATGTATTACGAATATTCTGCCTCTACCGGGTAAGGATTTTTGGTACTGTGTTTTACTTTAATTTACTTGTGTTCTTTAAAAGTTTTCTTCTTCTTCTTCTTTAAAGTTTATTTATTTATTTTGAGAGAGAGAGAGTGCATGAGCAGGGGAGGGGCAGAGAGAGAGGGGGAGAGAGAATCCCAAGCAGGTTCTGTGCTGACAGCATGGAGCCCAATGCGGGGCTTGATCCCAGAAACCGTGAGGTCCCTACCTGAGCCAAAATCAAGAGTCAGACCCGTAACCAACTGAGACACTCAGGTGTTCCTATTATTATTTCTTGCCTGCGATATTTAGCAGATATATTTACTTTTTCATAACAATGGTAACAAAGGAGGGTCATAAGCACCATGGAAAGCTTTGGGGAGAAGTCATTTGGGTTATATTATGACACATAGATAGATAATGACCCCATTAGAATGTAAGGAGAATTATAGAATTGCTTCATATAAGGAGCAATTTTTGGCGTTCTACCCACCATTGTTTCCCTAGTATCAACTACCATAGTGACCACTCAATAAATCTTTGAGTGGATAAAAAAGTAAATACCTGGGGTGCCTGGGTGGCTCAGTCAGTTAAGTGTCCAACTTCAGCTCAGGTCATGATCTCACAGTTTGTGAGTTTGAGCCCCACGTCAGGCTCTGTGCTGACAGCTCAGAGCCTGGAGCCTGCTTCGGATTTTGTGTCTCCCTCTCTCTCTGCCCCTTCCCTGCTCGCACCCTGTCTCTCTGTCTCTCAAAAATAAATAAACATTAAAAAAAAATTTTAAAGTAAATACCTGTTTGATAACACCTGCTTATCAGAGGTTCTCAGATCATCTAGGAAAGCTGTTCCCCAGGGAGGAGTAGTAAGAAGTAGCTTCAAGCAATTATTAAGCAAAAAAAAAAAAAAAAAAAAGGATAAAATTGCACACAAACATTTGACATAGACTTTATGAATTGCCCCACTATCCACTATATCCACCATTGATAAGCATTGTTATGTATTCATTGAAGGCAGCAATATGATATATGTTCATATTAGTCCCTTTAATATTTCTGGGAAAATAAGAAAATGCAGATGATAGGACTCTGTATAGGGTAGCGGGCAGTTTCTGACTCTGGGATGAAATACACTGAAGTTAGAATCTAAACCTTGCCTTCGTTATTTACTAGGTCTGTGATCTTGCTCAGAGCGTGTTATGTCCTTATCTTTAAAAGACAATGATAATCTTTTCTCTGCAAGGAGATTGGACAATAATGGAAATGCAGTGTATCAGGCACAAGGCTTTGCTCATAAGGGTCCCATGGGCCTTGGTCTCATTATTTTAATGAGATCGAGTGTTCCTTCAGCTTTATTAAAACCTTGTATAGCCTAACACTCCCAATTCCTCACAATGACCTAAAAGGCTGTATATAATCTGGCCACTGACTACCTCTCTGTTCTGATTTACCGCCACTTTCTTCTTACTCACTAAAGGGACCATGTTGGCCTACTTTTTATTCTTCCCGCATGCTAAGCTTATCCCTGCCTCAGGGCCTTTGCACTTACTACTGTCTGTGCATTGTGCTCTTTGAAAAACTGGCTCGTATTCAGCTAAAATGTTATCTCCTTAGAGAGACCTTCCTTGACCTATCAAATGAAATCCCCATCCCACATCACTTTCTATTAAATCACTCTATTTTATTTTCTTCATGCAACTTAGCACTCTCTGAAATGATCCCATTTATTTATTTGTTCACTTGGATATTGCCTGTCTCTGTCCACTAAAATGTGGGCTCCCCAAAAAACTTAAACTATATTCATTTTAGTTTCTGCTGAAGCCCAAGTATGTAGAATGGCACCTGGCACATAATAGGCCCAGGAAATATTTATGGAGTGGATGAATTGTAATTAGTCATTATCTTCCCTTCTGACTATTTGAACAAGCATAACTCAATCAGTCTCCATTTTTCATTGAGATTTGAGCGTAACACAGAGTTTCGCAATGCCCAGATGATTAAAATGAAAATTAAAGAGCTAGGGACGCTCAGAAAGAGGAAAGTCTTGAAGAAAAAATATCCCCAAACTCTTTTCTTCCCCCAAAGTAGTGCAACTGATTTGCAGTGTTTACTTCGGGGTCCCTTTTCAGCATTCATTTCTTTCCCTCCATCATCAATCATTGTCAATTTGAAAAAGTACAATACTTAGGGTCATTTATCTAGACCTATTGGAGTCTAAAATTATGCAGCTTCAGTCAAATATATGTGAATAAAGACTGTCATTTCTGATTAATGACATGTGACTTGAATGTCTCACAAAATCATTTGTGCCATCCAAGCTTTACAGAAAGGTTATTATGTAAGGTCTTCCCCTAATGTTTCTGCCTTCTCCCTCTAAGAATCCTAGAAGATCCAATTTCTCAGTAGGAGGAAAAGCGAATGTTTAATGATTTCAGTTGTAATTGTCACTCAGGTCCTTGGTTTGCTGGACCAAGAGTATTTTTCAAGTTGAAAATTCTCTTCCACTGGATGGTTAGGCAAGCTTATGATGTTGCTGTTTTGCAATTTTTGTTGCCAACATAGCCTTCTCTATTATTGAAAAAATAATCCATGTAAGACACTAATCTTATTCAGTTGATGCAGGAAAAAAAGAAGAACGAAAAACATGCCAATTCTTTGTCAATTACACTTTCCATGATTCATCAACTCTCTTCTTGAAGCATAAAATTCCACTTCAGCATAGTCCCAAAAACATTGGAAAGAAAGATTTAGAAAGCAAACTTTGAAGGAGAAAAAGCAAGGACTGAGATAATAAAAAGAAGAAAGAGAAATTTTGCATGTGAAGTGACATTGTGTCCACTTCTCAACGGTATCACCCAGTCTCTCAGACCATTTCCACAAAATCTCTTTGGGAACTCTTTCCCATCATTAAGAGTATCAGAGGAGACTGATGGCAGCCACCAGTCACATGCTTCTAAGGTTTGACCAAGGTAAGTGCCTACGGGCACATTTGAGGGATGGGAATGCTTCTTCCTTGTGCTTGATGTTTCCTTCAGGGTGGAAGCATGTGGCACTCTGGTTTTCTTCTCTTCATCCTTTCCTCGGGGAGTTAGGATGACATATTTGTAAATAGCCGTCCACAAGGAGCATGATTTCTCTGCTTTCACTCGGGGGGAAACCTCTCTGGTCTAGTGCTGACAAGACTAGATAATTCACTCTTTTTGATGTGGGCTCCAGTATTAGTAAATGCATGTGACTAATGGCTCACCTTCCACCTTGGTTCCTATTAATTTAGTAACTAGGTTTTGACCATTATCTTTTTTCTCTGTTTCTTCAAATTACATAGAAGCCAGCAGTGGTTGGGGGGGCTCTATTTTCAAGGACCTCCCTCAGAGACTGATATAGGTGTGTCCTTTTGGGTCACAGCAGGAAAAGGACAGAAACTCACAGTATCTTTGAAAAGTGCAATAGCATCTTGGGACCTACTTAAGTACCCTCTGCATAATAAACATCTCTCCTTTTGTTTTTGTTTTTTTTTTGAGAAATGTCATACAATAAATTAAGGAGTCCCTACTATGTGCTAAGCTCTGTTTTACGTCTTGATGTGAATACAAAAGATCCATGAAATGTAGCCTTTTCCTACAATATTGTACTTTGTACAACCATTTACTTTATAAAACTCATTTTTCAAAAAGGCACAGTAGGCCACAAGCAGATGAAATTGCTATGGTTTAAATACTATGTGTTCAGTTTTTTTTAAGTTTATTTATTTTAAGAGAGAGAGAGAGAATGAATGGGGGAGGGGGAGAGAGAGAGAGAGAGAGAATGAGTGGGGGAGGGGCGGAGAGAGAGAGAGAGAGGGAGAGAGAATCCCAAGCAGGCTCTGTGCTGACATGGGGCTCAATCCCATGAACCGTGAGATCACAACCTGAGCCAAAGTCAAGCATCTGTCACTCAACTGACTGAGCCAGCCAGGTGCCCCTGCATGCTACTTGTCTCTTCTAAAAAGAGACAAAAAAGTGAAGACTATGGCGGATGGAGAAGACTTCTTGGAAGAGATGACACTGAGCCTTTAAGAAGAAACAGAATTAGAATAATAGAGGAGCCGTATTAGCCATGATTCTCTTGGTTGCAAGTGACCAAATCAAATTCGAACCGGTGTAAATGAAAAAGGGAATGCCTTCGTTCACACCGCAAAGGGGCAGAGGTGGCACTGTGTTTAGGCATAGCTGGATTTCCAGTGGTGGTCTAGGTGGTCTAGTGGTATTCTCTGAGTTTGGTCTTACCTGCTCTGTCTCTTGGTTTGTCTCTGCTTTACGTTATGTTGGCTTCATTCCCAGGAAGGCTGTGTCTTTGGTAGCAAGATGTCTGCCAGGATTTTCAGATTTAAATCTCATCAGCAATCCAACAAAAACCAAATTCTTCCTGTTTGGCAGGAAGTTCTAGAATTGAGCCCAATGGACTGTGATTGGGTCATATGTCCATCCCTGAAATAGTCATTGTGGCTGTCTGGTCTTGTTAACCAGAACTTAGGGGAATGTGGATGGCAAGTGGGAGGGGTATTTCTTCATTGAAATTTGGGGGGCCATAAGCAAGATGTCTGGAGGAATAGGTGCTAGATAGACAAATGTAAGACATGGCTGTTAAGAGGTATAAACCAACAGGTACAGGGAGGAAATGCTGTTCAAAGAATGTTCTATAATTATGAAAAAATATAGAGGTTGGTTATGGAGTGGGAGTTGAGGTAAACCCTGGTTAATAGGACATCATCAGGGGCACCTGGGTGGCTCAGTCGGTTGAGTCAACTCTTGATTTTGGCTCAGGTCATGTTTTCACAGTTAGAGAGATCGAGCCCCACATCAGGCTCTGTTTCTGACAGAGCAGAGCCTGCTTGGGATCCTCTCTTTGCCTCTCTCTGCCCCTCCCCCCCCCCTCTCCCGCTCTCTCATAAATAAATAAATAAGCTAAAAAGAAAAAAAAAGAAGAACATAATCAGATGGGAAAATACCGTGTTCATGGAAGAAGGGAGAATACAGACTGATTAGAATGTAACATTATCTTGGCAATGGTCTGTAAATAAAGCTAGAGCAGTAGAGTGGACCACAACATAGAGGGACTAGAAGTTATCTAGAGCTAGATTTCATACAGTACATGAAAGCAACTAGCCATTGAGAGATGTTAAATGTCTTCTGTAAACATTGCACACACCTCTTGCTAAGTCAGCCTACTAAAAAGACCTCCCTATTTGTTTTCCTTTTTTGGAGAGAAAGGGAGTTGGCTCACCAGCACACCTTCTTCTCGAGAATCTTGGTGTAAGCCAGCAAGGGTAAGCCCTTTTCCTTGTCCAGGGACTGGGTCAGAGGTGGGCATGGGATCCAACTCATCTCCTGAGAGGTGAAACATCTGTTGGAGGAATTTATGCAGAAAATGTTCTTTTTTCCTGGAAAGGAAGAGGATGAAGCCCATTCCAGGATGATGGAAGAACCTAGATGTTTGATGTCATTGTCACGCTGGCCAAAATTCTGCAGTATACTCTACTTTGGGCTTTCTGTTGTGCGGCATGATAAATATCTTTATTATCTTGGCCAATTCGAGTTGGGTTTTCTGTTATTTGCAGCAAGCAGCAACCTAAGATCCACTTTTATACTGAAAATATAGACACAGAAACCCTAATTATAAGTCACTTATTTATTCCTCTATTATCCACACAATAAAATCCTCCTTAAGATACAAAAGAAAAAGCTTCACTATAACACACAGGATTGTATATATATTGGTACCACAGTCTCATGGAGAAAAAAGATTAGAAGGAAATTAACCAAAGTCTTAATAAGTCCCTTTTAGGGACACAAGTATGGATGGTGTGAATTTTTTTTCTTTCTGTTTCTTTTTTCCCTCAAATGTTATAATAGAAAACTTGTTACTTTTATAAAAATTAGGAAATGTAAGGTTTTTTTCCCCCACAACCAACCCAAATTCAATTAATCTGAATTTTGAGTAAGGGACTATTTTTGATATTTTAATTTTTGAGTAATTCAGATCACTTTTGATTTCAAATGTTGTGATTAGAAATCATTCTGAAATGTATGAGTCACTTTTCTACTTTGTGTAGTAACCAGAATGGAATTTTTCTTTACTGATGGCAGATGTTTCAGGCTTCGGGTCATTTTCCTGAAGGTCAAGGCTTGCAGATACAGAGTGAGCTGGTGGTGTTGGAAATTAAGCTTAATCTATACTGACTGAGTACTGCCCTGGAAATTGCCTTCCCGCCCCGGCCTGTAAGTGAGTTCCTGGGACTCATTTGTACTCTATTATTTGTTTTTTTGTGTTTAAAATATAATCTATTGTCAAATTGGTTTCCATACAGCACCCAGTGCTCATCCCAAGTGCCCTCCTCCCAGCCCATCATGTACTCGATTATTTGAATGATTTACTTCATATTTCTTTTTAAATTGGTTTACTTTCTTTTCAGAAAAAAATAATTAAAAAGAAAATTTATAGCACCGTCATAGGATGAAAACTGGTATCACTTCAGATAAATAGAAAGCAACCTATAAGGAAAACCCAGATAAAATGTAATGATACTAATCATGTTCGATCTTGCTGCTGTTGAATGCTAAAGGTTCTAAGCTTGGCTCCTGATCGGTCTTTATTTTAAAAGGAGATTATCACGTGGTAGAGGGATGGTAGAAGTCTATTAGTACTAACCTGAACCTTCTTGAGTAGTGAGAAGGGTTGAAAAGGATTAACTTCCTCCCTAAACAGATTCAGGATGATTTAAAATCGCATTCCAGTGCCATTTAAAATCACATTCCCCAGACCACCCAAAGTGAGTCATCTACCACTTTAATATCTGTGCGTCACCCGTGCTATCTGTTGCATTCCACGTTTTAGGAAACAATGAACTACATCAGCGGCTGCATATTAAAAGCAGCCGGAGGTGGGCTCGCGGGCGCGGGTGCACGCACACGGTTCTCAAACATCCGTGTGCCTCAGGTTCACTCGTAGGGCTTGTTGGACTACCCAGCTTCTGACTCACGAGGTTTGGCAGACAGCCCCACAACGTGCATTTCTCAAACAAGATCCCAGGTCACACTAACACTGCAGCCCAAGACCACACTTGGCGGGCCAGTGCGCTCGATGATGGAAGAGCCAATGTATGACTAACTTCTCACGAGTTTTGCCTCCCCAGTGTTCTTGAAGCCAATGCATGCCGGTGTGGCTAGTAAGCAGAAGACTCGAGCAGGGTAGAAATCCAGATGAATTAAGATGCACGTATTTTTTAACCTTTCCTCCAGCGAGGAGTACATCAGTTCCTACAAGCTGAACTGCAACATAAAGTAAATAGATCTGCTCTGAGAAAAGGTCAGTACGCATGTTCTGCTACAATCTAATTTCAGTCTATTGCCCTATGCCCTATTACTCACTCTGGTGCAAGAGATACAATGGTGGAAAAGCTTGAATTTAATTGTCTTTTCTCCACTAAAAGCTTCTCGGCTCACGGAATATTCATGAGGGCTAAATAGATGAGCTAAAGAGGGCAAGCCTCTCCAGCCACAGGATCACAGGCAGCCCTTCTCTGAGATTGCTTCTTTCCTAGTTCCTCGTGGTTGTTTTTGTTTCTTTGTTTTTGTTGTTGTTGTTGTTGTTGTTGTTGTTGTTTTGATCTACAAAACTTTATTGATGTTACGAGGAACATTTTCCTTGTCCAAGTAGATTTCAGCGTAAAAAAAATCTGATCTATTCCATCCATGACATCCTAGTTGCGAAAGTATGCTACAGTTTTATAAGATATTATCATTGAAAAACACTGGATAAAAGGTATACATGCTTTCCAGGGGTGCCTGGGTGGCTCAATCAGTTAAGCCTCCGACTTCAGCTCAGGTCATGATCTCGGGATTTGTGGGTTTGAGCCCCCACCACAAACTCTGTGCTGACAGCTCAGAGCCAGGAGCCTGCTTCAGATTCTGTGGCTCCCTCTCTCTCTTTGCCCCTCCCCCTCTCACACTCTGTCCTCTCTCCCTCTGAGAAACAAATAAACATTTTACAAAAAGATACACATGATCCCTCTGGTATTTCTTACAATTGCTTGTTAATCTACAATTACCTTAAAATAAAAAAGTTTATTGAAAAAATGCTTATCGAAAGACATTATTCATTCAGCTGGCCCATGTAGTACCACCCCAAAATGTATTCCTCCAAAGAATGTTCTGTGGTGCCAGATGCTCGCGGATGGAATTTAAGGTCATTAAAGGGAGTCTCCATTTCCTTCTTCCTAGTGTTTGGGGGGGGGGGTCCTTCCACATCTGAAAGCAGGCCCTAGCTCTGCTCCCTCCCACTTTGCTCAGGGCGTGCCATTACCAAGAACCAGATCCTAGGAATTATTTTCAGCAAGAGGCTTTGAACCCTTACTGCGGCGTGCTAGCTATTTGCCAACCCTTCTGCTGATTATGGAACTGTGTTTAGTTTCTATGACTTAATAATTACTTTAATTTCACTTCATACTGTTCTGAAGAACTCTTTTTGAATGAAGGACACTCAGCATATTCCTAGTGCTCTGGAACAGACACAGCTAATCAGAATGTGTAGAATTGAATAAAAGAGCAATTATGGGAGGCTGTGATGTGTTATAACAGATGTACCAAACAAGGCTGGATCCACTCATTGCTCGGAAGAGAAATAATTTATTAAGGCAGTTTCGGTACAGATCATACAAGCACCAGTGGAAGCATTTTAACAGGGTAGAGGAGGAGAGAAAACTAAAGGTTTGAAGCATGGATTTAATAAAATGATTCCAAAGATTTCCTTTATCCCGTGTGCTAATTTCCACTCAGGCGCATCTTTCCATATTCTTTGGTGTTCGGTTCTGTCTTGAATTGCCTGTCCATGGAAACTAGGTCCCTTCTTGGTTCAAATGACCATGAAGGAAAGGTCACTGGCCGGGGGAGGGGGGGAGAGTCCACTGAGAGGTATCCCCAACCTTAACTGGTCAACAAGTTACTCACCTCTCCCAGTCTTTTGAGGTGATTCATGTTGTGCTGGGTGGAAAACCCAAGTGAGAACACATGAACGTCTGCTATTTGTGGTAGCCTGGATTTATGGGGTCTTGTGTCCCCAGTTGCTCTAAGGGCCTCATCTACTTCTAAGTTATGCCAGCCTCTCAGGGAATGTTTTTCCTCAACACTGCATGGTTAAAGCAGCTGGCGACTTAGAGCTCATTAGCTAAATTAGATTTATTTTGATACTGGTTTTATAGGACCTAGCTTTTGCTCTGGATACAAACTCTTGCTAGGCAAGAGGAGTGACGAGGGGAAGAAAAGGTAGAAAACAAATTCTATGTCCTCCGGAGGCGTACGATTAACTAATAAAGACAGGACAAGCCCATGCACTTCCAAATTCGAGAACAATTCCACTACATCATTAACTAATTGCTACCAAAAAAAAAAAAAAAAAACCACACACACAAAAGTCCAATTGTTCATAAACAGCTTAAAGAGTAGAGTTAGTGTGATGCTTTTGGTAGGACCCAAATCTTCACCTGGTCTTAGAAAACCCCTGAACTTCAAGTGATTTGCTGTCACTCAACAGGTGTAATTTGGCAAGGAGGGTTTTTAAAGATGCCATCTTTTCTTTGAACCCTTTCTCCATTTGTCCTTTGTGCAACTTGTGTGGTACTTTACCACAGATTATGACAGTCATCTTCTCATTTATTTTGTCTCAAGTTCTTTTATCTGCATATCTATCTATCATTCTATCTAAATTTTTATACAATTTCTAATTGGGGTGCCTGGCTGGCTCAGTTGGGAGGGCATGTGACTCTTGATCCCAGGGTCATGAGTTTGAGCCCCACATTGGGTGGAGAGAATACATATATACATACATACATACATAAACAAGCAGACAAACAAACTTTAAAAAAAGTATTATAGAATTATAATTTTTATAAAATTTGCAAAAACACGTATTATTTTTTTCTCCAGTTTGTCCTGAATCCACAACTAGGCAGCAAGCTTTTTTTTTTTAAATTTTTTTTTTTTCAACGTTTATTCATTTTTGGGACAGAGAGAGACAGAGCATGAACGGGGGAGGGGCAGAGAGAGAGGGAGACACAGAATCGGAAACAGGCTCCAGGCTCTGAGCCATCAGCCCAGAGCCTGACGCGGGGCTCGAACTCACGGACCACGAGATCGTGACCTGGCTGAAGTCGGACGCCCAACCGACTGCGCCACCCAGGCGCCCCTAGGCAGCAAGCTTTTTAAGGATGAGTAATATTCCTCTTACCTGCATCTCTTACCAGGGTGTTTAGGACAGTGCTTTTTTCCATAGAAGCAATAAGTCTGCTGATCAAATATAATGGAATATAATGGCCTTGGCTGTCTAGGTCCGAAATAGCACACATCTCAAGTATGGATAATCAGGCTTCTTCCGTTTATTTTTTCTTCTTTTTAATAGTCGGGCTAGCACAGAATGAGGTCAGAGGGTGTGTGAGTGACGTTACAGTTGTAAGCTGAGTCAAGGTACAATAAGCTACATCAGAACAAACATGATTTTTAGTCCGAAGAGTGGGACTCCAAACCTCACGAGCCTGTACCAAGTTGAGTTCTGGAAACCCTTAATCGCTTAGGTTGCCAGGGCCCCCTCCATAAAACAGACCCGAGAATAGCACTTACCCTCATTCCATGCGTGGATTTGGGGGGGATCCAATGAAATAATATGTGAGAAATGTACAGAGAAGTTCTGGTCCCGTACAAATAAATAGAAATTGTTGTTTGTGATAATAAAATGGAGACAATGGAGCACACATTTAAACCAGCACAAACCAGTTTGATCCAGTCCAGACAGCTTGGCAGTTTCAACAAATCTCCTGGCTTTGTAAAGTTCCTATTGTTTACTTGAAAAATCATAACATTTTCCAAAAAAACAAATACAGGCCTCTTTAATTTGGGCTGCCTTGTGGAATGAGTACAGATGGTTACCAAATGGGCCGGTGGATTACTAAGAGGCAGCTAGATTAATTGCCCTTTTCATCAGGCTGGGTGATCTTGGCTGGAGAAAAACAGGGTTGCCCTGTACTTGCCCCGTACCTGAGTGTGCCTGTCGATCGCCACAGGCATGAGGGGATCTAGAATCTGCCCTCAAATCTTCCTTCTGCTCCCAACCAAGCCCTAGTGAAAGCTTGGAAAAGGTGAGCCTGGTCTTGGTGCTTACAGAGCATTCTGCTGAATTTTCCTTCTGTGCTACCTTTTTCCTTGAAGAACCACCCTCTCGCAGCTCCAGGAAAGGTCATGTGACCCAAGCGCGGCCAGTCGGAATTATTGTATTGTTCTGCCTCTTAGGGGCACTTCACTCAAGGCAGGCTATCCGGGATCAAAGAGACTCCATTCCAGAACTTGTGTCTGCACTATCAGAAGAGAGAAGCCCTCTTGCTGTTGACGCCAGAGGGATGCAACATTGGAGCTCCTGGTAGCAGGCACTTGGGAGAATATGGCTGACAACAGGGCTGGTGCTGAGGAAGTGAAGCCAAGAGGTAAGGACACCTAATCGACTTTATTGTTTGACATCTGGATGTAGCCACCCATCGGCAGGTCCCTCCTTGTTCACAGCAAGAACACAGCCAACACCCATTTTTGAGGCAAGTGAGAAAACTGAAATAGAGGAGATTGTCA
Organism: Panthera tigris; assembly: GCF_018350195.1. Lineage (NCBI taxonomy): Eukaryota > Metazoa > Chordata > Mammalia > Carnivora > Felidae > Panthera > Panthera tigris. Next base: position 30,061,873 of record NC_056674.1, on the reverse strand, counting down.
TCAATAACAAGCCTCATCTACTGGGATGTGCTATCCTCCTCTGAGAAGACCACCTCCCCCACTCCACATTGCCCATCCCTCCCAACTGGAGGTTTTCATAGGCTGTTTGCTGTTTGCTCTTGACGTCATTTCATGTCTGAGTTTTGACTCTCTAGTGGATTGACTTATCCTAGAGGGCACGGTCTTTGGGGGATTTGTTTTGTGCCCGACATGGCATACAGAGCGCCTAAAGAGTACAGGCTCAAAGGGCACCTGGGAGGCTCAGTCAGTCAAGTGTCTGACTCTTGATTTCAGCTCAGGTCATGATATCACCGTTCGTGGGTTCGAGCCCTGCCCTGGGCTCTATGCCGATGGCACAGAGCCGACTTGGGATCCTCTGTCTCTCTCTCTCTGCCCCTCCCCTGCTTATGCTTTATCTCTCTCTCTCTTTCTCTCTCAAAATAAATAAAATAAACATTAAAAAATTGTTTTAAAAAGAATACAGGCTCGGGGTGCCTGGGTGGCTCAGTCGGTTAAGCGTCTGACTTCGGCTCAGGTCATGATCTCGCAGTTTGTGAGTTCGAGCCCCACGTCGGGCTCTGTGCTGACAGCTCGGAGCCTGGAGCCTGCTTCGGATTCTGTGTCTCTCCATCTCTCAGCCCCTCCCCTGCTCATGCTCTGTGTCTCTCTGTCTCTCAATAATATATAAATGTTAAAAAAAATAAAAAGAATACAGGCTCAAGATTTATCTCTGTTGGGACAACCAGAGGCATGGGGATGTGTATTCAACTCTCAGAGGATAGTGACTTCCCCGCGGGGCCCGTGTGTGAGCCAGAGTGGACAGGTCTTTTGGCTACAGCAAAGACTCTTCTGTCTTTGAGGGAACTCTGCCTAAGCTTCTTAGGGCATTCCTGGCTTGAAGGTGGGGAGCAGGGAAGGGTATGTGTCCCGAAGAGCAGGTCTACTTCCTTCCGCCTTTCCCGTCTTGTCAAGGGTTACATCAACACCTCTGTGTCATAAAATGTAGCCTCGTTAGACTGCCAGTGCTACACTGGGTGTGTGGAGACGTGGGTCAGAGAGGACAGGGCTCTTTGACAACCTTGGGCTCTAGGCTCTGGACCAGGACATTCACCCAAGAGTGGTGGAGTCATGATCTTTCAGTTTCTCCCCCCTTTCTTTTTCCACGGGACCTTAGGTCAGATCATTCAGGCTGACAAGGGGTCAGAGGTTCTGACATCACTCCATCATCAAGCCTCATTTCTCCTCTTCCCATCAACACCCTTGAATCACTTCCTCTTCCTATGGCCAAAAAACAAGAGGTCTGTTCATAGCCAGTGATCCTCCAGATGAAGCAACCAAGTGCTAGGTTCCCCCTGGCTAGGACATTGTTAGCTTAACAGCCATTGTAAAATGGACATTGATTATTATTTTACAAAGTGCTTTCACATGCATAGCCTTTTTAAAAATATATACAATAGATACTATTTATTTAAGTTTTAAAAACACACAAAGCAATGCAATCTAAATGTTTATGACTTAATGTGTACATAGAAAAAGTATACAATTTTTTTTGAGAGAGAGAGAGAGAGAGAGAAATGTAATTAGGCTGAATACAAAGGGAGCTTTAATTATAATTTTAAGATTTTGGTTCTTAAAAAAATTACTCTGCAGCAAACATGATAAAATGTTAAATCACTATCACATCTGGAAGATGGGTATGTACTTGACTGTACACAATTAATATTTATTAGTAAATAAATAAATGAGTAGAGAAAGTTTCTAATTTCTAGACAGTCACTCAAGCCAGCAATCCAAAATGAACAAATAATGTTTCCTATGGATGCCAGCTGCCAACTCATTCAACACTTTAGATACACTCACTATTTTTTTTTAATTTTATTTTTTTAATTTACATCCAAATTAGTTAGCATATAGTGCAACAATGATTTCAGGAGTAGATTCCTTAATACCCTTACCCATTTAGCCCATTCCCCCTCCCACAACCCCTCCAGTAACCCTCTGTTTGTTCTCCATACTTAAAAGTCTCTTCTGTTTTGTCCCCCTCCCTGTTTTTATATTATTTTTGCTTCCCTTCCCTTATGTTCATCTGTTCTATGTCTTAAAGTCCTCATATGAGTGGAGTCATATGATATTTGTCTTTCTCTGACTGGCTAATTTCATTTAGCATAATACCCTCCAGCTCCATCCATGTAGTTGCAAATGACAAGATTTCATTCTTTTTGATTGCCGAGCAATACTCCATTGTATATATATACCACATCTTCTTCATCCATTCATCCATCGATGGACATTTGGGCTCTTTCCATACTTCGGCTATTGTTGATAGTGCCGCTATAAACATTGGGGTGCATATGTCCTTCGAAACAGCATACCGGTATCCCTTGGATAAATACCTAGTATTTAGTTGTTAATGCTGGCCATTCTGACAGGTGTAGGGTGGTATCTCATTGTGGTTTTGATTTGTATTTCCCTGATGATGAGTGATGTTGAGCATGTTTTCATGTGTCTGTTGGCCATCTGGATGTCTTCTTTGGAGAAGTGTCTATTCATGTCTTTTGCCCATTTCTTCATGGGATTATTTGTTTTTTGGGTGTTGAGTTTGATAAGTTCTTATAGGTTTTGGATACTAACCCTTTATCTGATATGTTGTTTGCAAATATCTTCTCCCACTCCATTGGTTGCTTTTTAGTTTTGCTGATTGTTTCCTTCACTGTAGAGAAGATTTTTTATTTTGATGAGGTCCCAGTAGTTCATTTTTGCTTTTGTTTCCCTTGCCTCTGGAGACGTATTGAGTAAGAAGTTGCTGCGGCCAAGGTCAAAGACATTTTTGCTGCTTTCTCCTCGAGAATTTTGATGGCTTCCTGTCTTACATTTAAGTCTTTCATCCATTTTGAGTTTATTTTTGTGTCTGGTGTAAGAGAGTGGTCCAGGTTCATTCTTCTGCATGTCACAGTCCAGTTTTCCCAGCACCACTTGCTGAAGAGACTGTCTTTATTCCATTGGATATTCTTTCCTTCTTTGTCAAAGATTAGTTGGCCATAAGTTTGTGGGTCCATTTCTGGGTTCTCTATTCTGTTCCATTGCTCTGAGTGTTTGTTTTTATGCCAGTACCATACTGTCTTGATGATTACAGCTTTGTAATACAGCTTGAAGTCTGGGATTGTGATGCCTCCTGCTTTGGTTTACTTTTTCAAGATTGCTTTGGCTATTCGGGGTCTTTTCTGGTTCCACACAAATTTTAGGATTATTTGTTCTAACTCTGTGAAGAATGCTAGTGTTATTTTGATAGGGATTGCATTGAATATGTAGATTGCTTTGGGTAGTAACGACAGTTTAACAATATTTGTTCTTCCTATCCAGGAACATGGAATCTTTTTCCATTTTTTGTGTCTTCTTCAATTTCTTTCATAAGCTTTCTATAGTTTTCAGTGTATAGATTTTTCACCTCTTTGCTTAGATTTATTCCTAGGGATTTTATGTTTTTTGGTGCAATTGTAAATGGGATCGATTCTTTGATTTCTCTTTCTGTTGCTTCATTGTTGGTGTATAGGAATGCAACCGATTCCTGTGCATTGATTTTATATCCTGCAACTATGCAGAATTCATGAATCAGTTCTAACAGTTTCTTGGTGGAATCTTTTGGGTTTTCCATATAGAGTATCATGTCATCTGCAAAGAGTGAAAGTTTGACCTCCTCCTGGCCTATTTGGATGCCTTTTATTTCTTTGTGTTTGATTGCAGAGGTGAAGACTTCCAATACTATGTTGAGTAACAGTGGTGACAGCGGACATCCCTGTCTTGTTCCTGACCTTAGGGAGAAAGCTCTCAGTTTTTCCCCATTGAGGGTGATATTAGCATTGGGTCTTTTGTATATGGCTTTAATGATCTTGAGGTATGATCCTTCTATCCCTACTTTCTTGAGGGTTTTTTTATCAAGAAAGGATGCTGTATTTTGTCAAATGCTTTCTCGGCATCTATTGAGAGGATCATATGTTTCTTATCCTTTCGTTTATTGATGTGATGAATCACATTGATTGTTTTGTGTATATTGAACCAGCCCTGCATCCCAGGTATAAATCCCACTTGGTCGTGGTGAATAATTTTTTTAACGTATTCTTGGATCCGGTTGGTTAATATCTTGTTGGGGATTTTTGCATTCATGTTCATCAGGGAAATTGGCCTTTAGTACTTCTTTTTAGTGGGTTCTCTGGTTTTGGAATCAAGGTAATGCTGGCTTCATAGAAAGAGTTTTGAAGGTTTCCTTCCATTTCTATTTTTTGGAAGAGCTTCAAGAGAATAGGTGTTAACTCTTCCTTAAATGTTTGGTAGGATTCCCCTGGAAAGCCATCTGGCCCTGGACTCTCGTTTCTTGGGAGATTTTTGATTACTAATTCGATTTCTTTACTGCTTATGGGTCTGTGCAAATTTTCTATTTCTTCCTGTTTCAGTTTCGGTAATGTATATGTTTCTAGGAATTTGTCCATTTCTTCCAGATTGCCCATTTTATTGGCGTATAATTGCTCATAATATTCTCTTATTATTGCTTTTATTTCTGCTGTGTTGGTTGTGATCTCTCCTCTTTCATTCTTGATTTTATTTATTTGGGTCTTTTCCTTTTTCTTTTTGATCAAACTGGCTAGTGGTTTGTCAATTTTGTTAATTCTTTCAAAGAACCAGCTTGTGGTTTCATTGATCTGTTCTACTGTTTTTTTCTTTTTTTTTTTTTTTTTTTTGTTTCGATAGCATTAATTTCTGCTCTAATCTTTATTATTTATTGTCTTCTGCTGGTTTGGGGTTTTATTTGCTGTTCTTTTTGCAGCTCTTTAAGGCATAAGGTTAGGTTGTGTACCTGAGATCTTTCTTCCTTCTTTAGGAAGGCCTGGATTGCTATATACTTTCCTCTTATCACTGCCTTCCCTGCATCCCAGAGGTTTTGGGTTGTGTTGTTATCATTTTCATTGGCTTTCATGAACTTTTTAATTTCCTCTTTAACTTCTTGGTTAGCCCATTCATTCTTTAGTAGGATGTTCTTTAGTCTCCAACTATTTGTTAACTTTCCAAATTAGTTCTTGTGGTTGATTTCGAGTTTCATAGCGTTGTGATCTGAAAATATGCATGGTATGATCTTGATATTTTTGTACTTGTTGAGGGCTGATTTGTGTCCCAGTATGTGATCTATTCTGGAGAACGTTCCATGTGCCCTGGAGAAGAATGTATATTCCACTGCTTGAGGATGAAATGTTCTGAATATATCTGTTAAGTCCATTTTGTCCAGTGTGTCATTCAAAGCCATTGTTTCCTTGTTTATTTTTTGATTAGATTATCTGTCCATTGCTGTGAGTGGGGTGTTGAAGTCCCCCACTATTATGGTATTACTACTAATGAGTTTCTTTATGTTTGTGGTTAATTGATTTATATATTTGGGTTCTTCCACATTTGGTACATAAATGTTTATAATTGTTAGGTCTTCTTGGTGTATAGACCCCTTAATTATGATATAATGCCTTTCTCCATCTCTTGATACAGTCTTTATTTTAAAGTCTAGATTGTCTGATATATGTATGGCTACTCTGGCTTTCATTTGGTGACCATTAGCATGATAGATGGTTCTCCATCCCCTTGCTTTCAATCTGAAGGTGTCTTTAGGTCTAAAGTGGGTCCTTGTGGTGCGTCTGGGTGGCTCAGTCGGTTGAGCATTTGACTTCGGCTCAGGTCATGATCTCGCCGTCTGTGAGTTCGAGCTCCGCATTGGGCTCTGTGCTGACAGTTCGAGCCTGGAGCCTGTTTCAGATTCTGTGTCTCCCTCTCTCTCTGCCGCTCCCCCACTCATGCTCTGTCTCTCTCTCTGTCAAAAATAAATAAACACTAAAAAAAATTTTTAAGTAGGTCTCTTGTAAACAGCATATAGATGCATCTTGTTTTCTTATCCATTCTGTTACCCTGTGTCTTTTGATTGGAGCATTTAGTCCATTGACATTTAGATTGAGTACTGAAAGATATGAATTTATTGCCATTATGTTACTTGTAGAGTTGGAGTTTCTGGTGGTGTTCTCTGGTCTGTTCTAGTCTTTGTCACTTTGTGTATTTATTTATCTATTTATTTATATCTTTTCTCCCCTAAGAGAGTCCCCCTTAAAATTTCTTGCAGGGCTGGTTTAGTGGTCACATACTCCTCTAATTTTTGTTTGTCTGGAAAACTTTTTATCTCTCCTTCTATTTTGAATGACAGCCTTGCTGGATAAAGAATTCTTGGCTGCACATTTTTCTGATTCAGCACATTGAATATATCCCGCCACTCCTTTCTGGCCTGCCAAGTTTCTGTGGATAGGTCTGCTGCAAACCTGATCTGTCTTCCATTGTAGGTTAAGGACTTTTTTTCCCTTGCTGCTTTCAGGATTCCTTCCTTGCTTGAGTGTTTTGTGAATTTGACTATGATATGCCTTGTTGATGGTCGGTTTTTGTTGAATCTATTGGGAGTCTTCTGTGCTTCCTGAATTTTGATGTCTATATCTTTCCCCAGGTTAGGAAAGTTTTCTGCTATGATTTGCTCACATAACCCTTCTACCCTTATTTCTCTCTCTTCCTCTTCTGGGACCCTATGATTCTGATATTGTTCCTTTTTAATGAGTCACTGATTTCTCTAAATCTTAAATCGTGCTCTTTTACCTTAATCTCTCCTTTTTTTTCTGCTTCATTAGTCTCCATAAGTTTGTCCTCTATATTGCTTATTCTCTGTTCTGCCTCATCCATCCTTGCCAGCGTGGCATCTCTTTGAGATTGTAGCTCAGTTATAGCATTTTTTATTTCATCCTGACTAGATTTTACTTCTTTTATCTCTGCAGAAAGGGATTCTAACCTATTTTTGACTCCACCTAGTATTCTTATTATCATGATTCTAAATACTGGTTCAGACATCTTGCTTGTATCTGTGTTGGTTAAGTCCCTGGCTGTTGTTTCTTCCTGCTCTTTCTTTTGGGGTGATTCTTTCATTTTGTCATTTTGAAGGGAGAAAAGGAATTAATGAGGTTAAAAAAATTAAAATTAAAAAATATTAAAACTAAAAAAATATTAAAATTAAAAAATTAAAAACAAACACACACAAAAAAATTGAATAAGTGATGCTAGATCCTAGGTGTGTTTTGGTCTGGGTGTTGGAAGGGGCTTGATAGAGTAAAGAAAAAAGGGGAAAGAAAAAAAAGAAAAAGGAAATCACTTGAAAATTTGAAAAAATGAATACACTAAAGTAGACTCAAATGAAATGATGGAAGTAAAATAGAATTTGAAAAAATTTATACAAAAGTAAAAAAATAGTAGAAAAAAAATTTTAATAAAAATTGAAAATAAAAATGAATTTTTTCTCTTTCTGTATTCAAGAAAAAGAAAAGAAACGAAAAAGAGATGAAAGAAAAAAGTAAAAGAAAGAAAGAAAATGGAATAGATGGACTGGCGAATAGACTGAAATATGACTGAAATTACTTTGTTTTCCCCTAGAAGTCAAACTATGAAGTGCTTTATAGTCCATAAACTAAGCAGGTGGAGAGACTTGTGTTCCTGAAGAGCAAGGTTGGCCTCGTTCGGCGGGGCTTAGTGTAACGGCTCCGCTCTCCACTAGATGGCGCTGGTAGCCTACTGGGGTGGATTGTTGCCGCGCTTGTAGGTGCGTCTGCGCATGCGCGGGATCGGTGAAGATGGCGTCACCCATCTACTGGGTCTCTAGTATCCGGAACTCTGTTCTCCCCGATCAGCGGTCGTGCACCCGTCCTTTGTCTTCGGCTTCCACCCACTTCCTGCTTTTACACAGTCCGTGACCAAGTCCCAGGTAGCACCTCCCTCCTGAGTTTTGTCTCCGATACGGCTGTTTTTCCCGACCTCTTACTTCTGAAGGACAACGGCTTTGACCCGTCCCACCCCTCTGCGGAGGGTCTTGCCGAGCAATGGCCAGGTGCCGGCCGCACCCAGGAACGTTTGCGGGTCCCTGCTGCTGCTGAAGCCCAGAGACTGTGACCGGGTGCCAGCCTGCTCCAGAAAAAGTTCGCGAGGTAGTGTAGCAGCAGCGTTTCAAGGATTATGGAAAATCACAACACACATCTGGCTCCAGGCATCACCCTTAATGACCTTGTTCCAGCACCAGCGAATGTGGTCGTTCTCCTGGGTCCATTGGGGCCTTGCCTTTGGGAGACCCACACGGCCTCTACCAGGTGTCCTCCCAGCAGGTGAACTGCCTCTCCCCATGTGGCCTGAAGAACCCTGGACTCCACTCCGCTCCTGGGGATTCGCCCTTCCCACCAGAGCATCACCAGGTATTGAGCTGCAGAGTTTTAGCCTCTGTGCTCCCCCTGTTTATAGTCTTAATGGAATTTAAACCCTCTCTTTTCTCCCTTTTTAGTTCAGTCCCGGCAGCTGTTTCCACTTTTCCACTTTCTCTCCAGCTGCTTTTGGGGGGGCGCTTTTCCCATATTCTCCCCCCACCCCATCTCCGTCCATCCTCTCTCTGGGCGCAAAAACAGCTCCCTGCCCTCTGTGCCTTCTCTCTTCCCCCAGTTTACCTCTCTGCGCCATGTACCTGCTGAGTCCTGTGGTTCAGGTTGTGCAGATTTTTCTGTTAATCCTCAAGTCAGTTTTCTAGGTGTGCAGGATGGTTTAGTGTTGGTCTGGCTGTATTTCATGGATGCAAGGCGCAAAAAAACTTCCATGCCCTTCCGCCATCGTGGCTCCTTCTCACATGCATAGCCTTTTTAATGCTTTATAATGCTGTGCTCAGTTTATGAGGGACAGGACCAAGTTTAGGAAAGATGTCTCCCTGTGGCACCTGGGTGGATCAGTTCGTTGAGCATCTGACTCTTGATTTCAGCTCAGGTCATGATTTCATGGTTCTTGGGATTGAGCTCCACTTGGCACTGTGCTGGGGAAACATGGAACCTGCTTGGGATTCTCTGGCTCCTTCTCCATCTGCCCCTCCCCCACTCATACACACATACTCTCTCTCTCTCTCTCTCTCTCAAAAATAAATAAATAAACTTAAAAAAAACCCAGAAAACATGTCTCCTAACTATTTGTATTTAAAAGGTTTTTTTTAAAAATGTTTATTTATTTTTGAGAGAGAAAGACAGAATGTGAGAGGGGGAGGGACAGCGAGAAGGAGACACAGGATGCTCCAGGCTCAGAGCTGTCAGCACAGAGCCCGACGCAGGGCTCTAACTCATGAACTGTGAGATCGTGACCTGAACTGAACTTGGAAGTTTAACGAACTGAGCCACCCAGGCACCCCTTAACTGTGTGGTTTTATAAGATCATTTCTGTTTCCATAATACCAACTTTTGGACCAAAAGATGGAGACCAAGCTCATACTTCCTTAATCCTCCTCATAACTTTCTTTTTTAGCTTCTCTGGGTGGAAATAGAGCCCCCTCTTGCCTATTCTATTTGTGGAACTTTGAGCCATTTGGGCTGGAAATTCAACCCAGTCTCTACTAGATATGTGAATCGGGTTCCAGCATCTCTCCCAGTGCTGATCAACCCTAACGGTTCTCAGGACTCGAGGTGAGAGTTGTGGTGGTGATGATACCCCTGAAGTAGAATTCTTCCCTTACCAGATGAGTTGTGATTATTACGAATGATAAAGAGGTTCAGTGCTCTATTATTTTTACTTTTAAAAATTGTGAAGCAAATGTTTCTCTCTGCACCATAACTGATCATTTTAATTTCCTTGCCTTTGCTATAATAAAAATTGACGTTAAAGAATGCCTGAGGCAGGGTAATGAGAAAATGAAATTAGTTTTTCAGTTGACTGATCAAAAGCATTTTATATGTGATAATAAACAGTTTATTTTACTCTTTTGCTTATGACATAATTAATGGCGAAAATATTTTCCTGAAATTCATATTGTCTGCTGAACTCTTCTTCCAAGTTCCAGGAAAATAATATTTTTGTAATTTTCCAGACTGGATTAAAAAAAATAAACTTTACCACTCCCCGCTGACGAAAGTTTACAATCTTTGTTTAACCCTTCGTGATTTGTGGCTACTCTCAGACCAATCAGGTCAGGGAAAATGTTTGTCTGCTATATTTCCTTCCCAGGGGTCAGCAGTATTTTTCTGTTCAAAGCGGAATCAGCCCTCCCCGTGGTCTTTCTTGTTGGAACACTCTTCCTTAAAACCTGACAAGCTCAACCAATCTGAGCTTGCCAGAATTAAAAGGTACAGGTATTTTAAAAGTGTAGACTGGTTGTCACCCCACAAACTGAATTTGAACTTCTTTGATTTTTGACTGAAATATGTGCTGCTTTTCTTCACTAGTAAGATAAGACAGTGATGGATTTGAATGAGTGTTGAGTTGGGATTTGAAGGCCTGGCTACTAATCCCAAATATCTCCTTCCCCATACAAAAGTTTGGTATTTTGGTTTCCTCATCCGGGCAACTTCCTAATTCACCTTTTTTTTTTTTTTTTTTTTTACATTTTTTTTATGTTTATTTAAAGAGAGAGAAAGAGTGCACAAGTGAGGGAGGGGCAGAGAGAGGGAGACAGAGAATCCCAAGCATGCTGTGCACTGTCAGTGCAGGTCCAACATGGGACTTGAACTCATGAAGTGTGAGATCAAGACCTTAGCTGAAATCAAGAGTCAGACGCATAACTAACTGAGCTACACAGATGCCCCAAATTCACCTTTATTTTTATGTTTATTTATTTTGAGAGAGAGAGGGGGGAGCAGACAGAGAGAGAGAGAGAGAGAGGATGAGAGAACAGGTGACAGAAGGGGCAGAGAGAGAGGGAGAGAGAGAATCCCAAGCAGGCACCATACTGTCATCACAGAACCTGACTTGGGGCTCGATCTCACAAACCATGAGATCATGACCTGAGCTGAAATCAAGAGTCAGATGCTTAACCAACTGAGTCACCAGGAGCCCCCTAAATCATCTTGATAACAGTAAAAGTACCAATTACGAGGACCTTGCTATGTGCCAGGTGCACCAAGATGTAAATGCAAAGGCATTTCCTAAAGCACCATTCATAAGACCAGAAAACTGCAGTTAACCTGTATCCATTAGCTTTTGCTGCCTAACACCTACTCCAAAACGTGGTGGCATAAAACAATAACCATTCTATTTAGCTCATGATTCTGAGTTGGCCAGATCGCTTTTCCGGTCTCAGCTGACTTGGCTGATCTCTGTTTGGCTCTCTCATGTGTGCCAATGTTTCAGCCTGCAGCTGATGGTCTAGAATGGTCCCCTCACATGTCTGGTTGTCAGCAGGCTGAACGGTCAGCTGGGACTGCTGGTCTCTGCTCCGCGTCTCTTTTTCCCCTGGCAGGTTAGCCTGAACTCATTCACATGGTGTTCCCAGGGTTCTAAGTGCAGCAAGAGAGAGAAGGCCCCAGGGTACAGTATTTTTAAGTGTCCACTTGAATCAACATTTGCTATAATTGCATTGACCAAAGTAAGCCACATGGCCTACCCCAGAGTCCATACAGTAGGGAACTACCCAAGGGAAGGGAGACTTTGCAGCCTCTTCAGCAGAAAGTCTACCACATGACCTAACTAGCCGTCCATACCAAGAATGGTTGGCTCAATTAGGGTTCATATTTGTTGTTTACATAAAGTCTTTGAATATATTGTTCGTTTTGTTCGCAATGCAGTTGAAGACCCCTTCCCTGGTTTTTTGATCAGGTCAAATCCTATCTCTAAAGCTCTCACAATGCTATGAACCTTTCCCTGTAACCCTTCCCACATTTGCAATATTACATTAATTTGCATGGCTCGCCAACGGGTATTGGTCACCCCACCAGACTGCAAGTTCGAGAACACAGGGACTGTGTCTTATTTTTACTTTATGCTCTATCCTCAGCCTGCCAGAGTGTATGGTATGGAATATAAAAGTATTCGTTAGGTAGTTGTTTTCGATTATCTTTAATTTCCCTCAATGTCATGTCGTTGTCGACAAAGAAGGCTTACATATCTCTCAGTAAATTTATTCTGAAGTACTTGATGTTTTCAGTAGATTTTTAAAAATTTATCTTTTTCTTTGTTGATGGTAAATAGTAATACAATTGAGTTGTGTATCAACCTTGTAAACAAAGACCTTGCAAATTCACTAATTAATTCTAATACTTTGTAGATTCTTTGGGATTTTCTTTATGTGAAATTATGTCATCTATGAATAATGGCTCCTTTATTTTTTATTTTTTTATTTCTTATCCCTTTTATTTTCTTGACTTATTATGGTGCCCAAGACCCTCATTACAATGATCAGTAGAAGTAATATAGGGCATCCTATTTTGTTTATGATCTCAGAGGAAAGTATTTGGTAATTCACCATAAGAATGAGGTCTCTTAAGTATCTCTTTTTATTTATTTTTAAATTCTTATTTACTTATTTACGTTGAGAGAGACCGAGCATGAGCAGGGGGAGAGGAGCAGAGAGACAGAAGAGAGAATGCCAAGCAGGCTCCGTGCTGTCAGCTCAAAGCTCTACCCAGGGCTCAAATTCACAAGCCATGAGATCTTGACCTGAGCGAGAATCAAGAATCAGACACTTAACCGACTGAGCCATCCAGGTGCCCAGTATTTCTTTTTACATTTAATGATTAAAGGGACACCTGGGTGGCTCAGTCGGTTAAGCGTCTGATTTTGGCTTAGGTCATGATCTCGCAGTTCATGTGTTCAAGCCCAGAGTTGAGCTCTGTGCTGACAGCTCAGAGTGTGGAACCTGCTTCGGATTCTGTGTCTCCCTCTCTTTCTGCCCCTCCCCTGCTCTCACTCTGTGTCTCTCTCTGTTAAAGATAAATAAAGATTTTAAAAAAATGTTTTAAATTTAACCATTATGGAAGCTTTCAAATCTACGTCAAAGAATAGTATTATAAGCTTCATGTGCCATCACCCGGCTGTATAATTGTCAACATCTTGCCATTCTTATTTATCTATAATCCCACATTTTTATTTCTTTGCTCATAAAATAAGTGTATTTTGAATAAGTAAAGTAATGAATGCAATGGAATTCTGTGCAACAATTAAATATATAGTAGATCAATCTGTATGGATATAGAAAAATGTCTACCATATGGTAAGTAAAAAGAAATACATATACATACACACATATCCTATGTTTGCATTAAAGCTACATATGTATATCTCCCTATGTGTATGTGCATGGGAAAAAGAAGGGTATTGATCAAACTAGTAACCACTGGAAAGGGAGAAAGGGAATAGAGGAGAGACGGTGTTTCTTATTCTTTATACACTCCTATGTTATTAGAATTTCTCTCAATGAGCATGCACTGCTTTTGTAATTGAAGAAAACCAATAAAGGAAAAAACATATTCTTAAACAGCTAGTTTGTGAACATTGAGTAAAGAAAGCAATGATCCAGGAGCTAACAAGCTATGCAGAACTAATTTCATTTCTTCCTTCGTCTTTTTAAAAATTATGATTATTAGACTCATAGTTTAAGGGAATGCAATAGCCTAATGTATCTTAACATCCCTTAACCTGGCTTCTTGTGATGCCCTTTTGGACAAGTTCAAGACTTGAAGGCTGAGGACTGTTTGGTCATCCATCAGTGTTTGCTGAGAACCTGTTAATATAGCAGGCACTCTTCTAGGATCTGGACTATAGCACTAAACAAGTGAGACAAGATCTCTGTCCCCAACAATCTTCCATTCTAATCAGAGGGACAGTTACTATATAAATGAACAATTACGCATCAATACAGTATCTCCTCTGAAGAGATTAAAGTAGAGAATGACATGGAGAACAACGCATTGGCTACTGGGTGGTCAACAAAAGTCTGAAAAGAAAAGAATGACTCTTAGGCTGAGATCTGAAAGCTAAGAAGAATCATCCAGGTGGAAACCAGGGGGAAAAAAAAATCTACGTTGCGGGCCTGGGTGGTGCAAAGGCCATTAAGTAGGTAATGAGCAGAGTGGGCTTGAGGAACAGCATGTAAATCAAGGAAAGTGTGGGGTAAGGAACAAAGTGGGGACTGGAAAAAAGAGAGGAAGGCAGGGAAGGAGGCAGGTTTTAGGTTAGGTTAGGCTGTGAAGTCAAGGTAAGGATTTGCATTTTAATCTAATTGCAAATGGAAAGCCATTGAAGGATTTTAGGCAAAGAAGTGACATAATCATCTGATTTTTGTTTCTTTGTCATGTTTTGTTTTAATCGCACTGGTAGCTCTGTTGAGAATGGATTGGAGTGGGCCAAACAGAAGAGATACCAGGAGGTTACTACTCCAAGCAAAAAAAAAAAAGATGCTAGAGCAGTTGAATTTGTGATACACGATGGGAGCCAGACCTCCCAGGATTTACTAACGGATTAGATTAGGCAAAGAGAGGAATCAAGGGTGACTTCTAGTTTTCCTGCCTGAAAAAATGACAGGAATACCAGATGGAGAAGACTGGGAGGTTCATGAACATGTTAAGTGTGAAATGCCTCTCGAATGTCCAAGTGGAGATATAAAACAGCTTGATAAACAAATCTGGAATCTCCAGGGGAGGCCAAGATTTGATGTAGATTTGGGACTCTTTGGCAAATAGATGGTATTTAAAGTTGGTGATTTCATCGTCCATTGGCAAATCTGTCTCTGAAGGGTATGGATTAACCCAGGATTCTGCCACTGTTCTACCCACATTCTATCCACATGTGCATTTAATAACCGGGAGAGAGAAGAGAACTCGTTCTGATCACATTTGTGGTCAGTAGTCTGCTTGGGGAAAAGCACAGTATTCTGGATGAAAGAATGAAGATGTAAAAATGGTAATGGGCAGGCCTGACTCAAGATGACAGGGATATGCATTCACTTTATTTCCAGCCCTCCACCTCAAGAGTGGAGGACTGTTAACTGACTAGGTAAGTCCTTCCTATGAAAAATGACACTGGTTGACCATAAGTTTAATGTGTACCAATAGTGTAGAGAAATTTACACCCATGACTAGGACCAGACCAAAAGATATGGGCCACTAGGTAAGCTAATGGGGAAAATCTCTTTGACACCATGGCATGTAGGTAGAGACCTAAGGAGGCAAAAGAGGGAGCCATGCAGGGGTCTGAGAGAAGGGATTTTCAAGTGTCAGGAACAGTAGGTGCAAAAAGTAGAACCTTGTCATTCTTGATTAGTTCTACATGCCCAGCGCCCAGACATTGCCAAGTGTTTCATAAGTTTTTAAGTATTTATTTATTTATTTAAAGAAAGAGTGAGAGAGAGCATGAGCAGGGGAGGGGCAGAGAGAACCCCAAGCAGGTTCCATGCTGTCAGTGCAGAGCTTGACGTGGATCTCAATCTCACAAGCCATGAGATCATGACCTGAGCCAAAATCAAGAGTCAGATGCTGAACTGACTGAGCTGACGCGCCCCATTAATAAATGTTACTTGAATGAAAAAGCGCACTTTTACTAACATTCACATGGATCATGATAAATAGGGATGGCAACTCCCCTCCCCCCTCCCCCCCCAGTTTTTTCTTGATCCCTTCCCATGCTGAGATTCTCTGAGCCCTCCACATCATCATTATCATCCAAAGTACATTCTTGAGTTTGAGTTCTTAACTGCAAATGGGGCAGTGCTGAAAAAGGTACAAAAAAGACCATGTAGACCTTTCTAATTGTATAATCTAAAATCTACCATTGTAGTTTGGCAGAAGAACACACGTAAAATTGTGTAGCGCGGTGCTTGGAGTGTAACAGCTGCTCATAAAGCACGTGCTGGAAGCGGAGTCTCTTGTAGAGAAGAAAAAAAAAGGATGGTGGGTAGTTAGACGCTATCCAGGTAAGGGGTAAATGTACTGAAATGTATTGAATGGTAAATTCTATTTTGTTCTCTACTTATTCATAGAGTGATTATTACGTATTTGGCATTTGGCTAAAGGAAGTGAAAACAACTAAGACATACTGAGCGCTTGGCATGTGCCAGGAATTATATCAGATGTCTTATGTCTCATTTCGTCTTAAAACAGTCATGGGAGATGGTAATCGTCCTAATTTTCAATTGTGAACATATTATGGTTCAGATCGTTTGCTTATGGACACAATTTTCTTCCCTCTTTGGCAGTATTAGCAATTGGCTAATTCTGTATACTTTTAATTTCTGAATTAGGTAAGGCTCATTTGAAAAAAAAAATCCTTTTGCATTTTAACCTTTGTTGTTGAAAAGTTTGCTGAAGAGTATATGTTACTTCATTCATTTTAACAAGTCCAAGGAAACACCCTAACTTATGTTCCCTGTAGAGAACCTGGGGTTGTATAGGGTTGTCTATATTCTATACATCATTTTTTTAAACAGTTGAGTAATATATATATATATATATATACACATATATATGTATATATATACGTATATATATACATATATATGTATATATATATATACGTGTATATATGTACGTATATATATATACGTATATATATATACGTATATATACGTATATATATATACGTATATATACGTATATATATATATATTCAAGTGGATAGAAAACTTTTAAATCCACCATTTTAACCTGATAATGTAAGTATATTTATTAGAAACAAATACTAGACAACAGATTAAACAATAAAATACTAGATAATACCAGTAAAATTGTAAGATAAAGATGTTGGCAATCACTACTGTTATTTAATATTTTGAGGTCTTAACCAGTAAAATAAGATGTGAACTAAAAAATGAGACATAAAATTGGAAAGAATATAGTTATCATTTTTATATGATTTGATTGTCTACATATAAAGTGTCAGAAATAAATCAAATGAAAACTACCAAGACCGTAATTGAGTTCAATAACAATATCAGACTAGTACAAAATTGTGCTTTTTAAATTCCAGAAGTAATCATTTAAAACAACAATAATCCCCATTAACAAGAATATAAACACCAAAAGTAAATATAATAATGATTTTGGTTGAAATGTGACCTTCATGAAAATTTTGACAACCACAGAAAATAATTTTATCTGAATTGTTTTACTGTCAGTCAGCTTTTTAGAAAATAAAAAAATCATCCCTGCAACACTTTTTGAAATCATCTTGAGTTTTCAGCAATTTAAACTCCATCTAATGTGGTTCTGTGAAAAGAATGTTACTATAGTTTTAAGTGTATACGTGTGTGGGTGCCAATAATTTTGTATTGTTTGTAGATGGAAAAGCAAAACAATTCAAGCTGAGAAAATTATTCTTGAACACCAATTTTTTACACATTTCAGTAAAGAATTTTTTAAACCACTGTCCAAAAAATGCAAGCTCTGTCTAGGAAAACTGTACAATTTCATAGCATAGCAACTTTATAGTTTAGAAATAACATGAATGAATGGAATATCATAACTAACTCCATAATGAGAAGAATTGATGTAGTTCAATTTCCTCCACATCAATCCATACAGTGACTACAATTTCAATGAAAATGCCAATAAGATCTTTTTGTGGGTATCTTCTCTTTTTTTTTTCAATATATGCAATTTATTGTTTTTGTGGGTATCTTCTGCGGGAGGGGAAATTCAGGTTGATGTTACACATTATTGGGAAGAGTAAACATACAAAAGCAGCCCTTTAAATGTTTGAAAAGGAAGCCTAATTAAGAGGAGGACAAAATCTAGCAGATACCAGAATTACTTAAAATATAGCAGAGGGGTGCCTTGGTGGCTCATTCAGTTAAGCATCCCACTCTTGATTTCAGCTCAAGCCGTGATCTCACGGTTCAAGGAACTGAACCCCGCATTGGGCTGTGTGCTGACAGCACTGAGCCTGCTTAGGGTTCTCTCTTTCCTTCTCTCTCGGTCCCTCCCCTGTTCATGTTCTCTCTTTCTCAAAATAAATAAGCATTTAAAAAAAAGCAGAATAAATAATAGACAAGTATTGACTAAAGTCCCACTCTGTGATCACCACTGAGCCAATATGATAGGATTGGGATGTCCCATCATTAATCTCTCTTCAAAGGCAGTGTAACCATTTTCTACTTCCTTGGTTCTCTTAGCATCCTTGTTCAGTTTAAAATTTCTTATCTGGAAATCAGTTATTTACCGCTTCTCCTTCTAACTTGCCTCCATAAGGGCAGAAATTTTGTCTTATTCATGTTTTATCCCTGGACACAGCACAACTTTTTTTTATTCAACTTAAATGAAATGTTACTGCACCTTGGGCTAAGGAGCAATTTAAATGGCCATTAGATTGCCTTCTCTTATCTTTGATGAATCCAGAAAGGCTTCTTGGAAGAGGTTAGATTCTAAAAGCTCTTTGAACAGTACTTTAGACTCAGAGGGAAGGGAGGTGGCCTACTTATACTATGCTCTTCTAGAGAAGCTCAATGGGGGTTGGGTCCTGGTGGTCTTCCTGGAGAAGTGGCCACAGCATGGTAACCACTGAGAAATGGGCAACCCGTTGATGCCGTTCTGGCCCCTGCAGAATCATGTGTCCAGGAATGACAACAAACATTATATACTGAGGGAGAATGGAGAAGCACCACTGCTTTCTTTGGGAGAATTTGTGGCCCTGGCACACTCCTTCTGATAATTTAGTAGTGGATTGGGCTCCTTCCACTCGCCATTTCTCATGGGCTCCTGACGTGGTGCAAGGCACAGTGGCCAGAATATGGGGCTCATTAGCCATCTCATCCAACCTGCCATCACTGTCACAGAGAGAAGATGAGGTGATTTGTTGTGGCATTTTTTCCTTATTGTGCAGTACAGTCGTGGGGATCGGGAAGGGGACATGGGGTGGGGGAGGGGAGGAGAGTGGCAACCCTCACATTCTAGTTTATTTTCATAACTACAAAGACAGGTTGAAAGTTGAAGAGTTGATTATTGACATGTATGAAGAACAGGAGAAGAGAAACTGGGGATGAGGCACCATCGGGAAGATGATTCCAGCTCAGTCAGTGATGCCGAACTTGGCTAGTCCCCAGTCTTGTCTGGCAGGTAGTGGCGAATGATGGCGGGGACATTTGGGGCCTGGAGCTCTTTCACGAAGATGGGCGAGGGATCCATTTTCCTCTCTAGCTCCACCTCTGTGGGGGCACACATCATGATCTGGAGGACCTGGATGGATCCTCAATGCCAGTGAGTGGTATTAACTTGTCTTTATGCTCTCAGCTTATCTGATATACTACACTCACAATAATAACCAAATGTAAGTGGACGTTGCAGGCAGGCAAATTTTGCCCAGAATGTTCCAGCATTAGAATTCCTAATGCTAATGGAGACATCTAAGTCAGCCAGTCCAACACCACCAAGAGATACTACAGAGGGAAAGGACTAGGTCACTTCACTCTCAAGGGCCCTGCCAGTCTGAGATCTTGAAGGCAATGAGAAAGCAGGACACTTGGGTCAGGAACTTGCTGTGTGATCCTTATTGGTCACGTCCCCTCTCTGAGCATCAGTGTCATTGTGCATGGAATGAAAGGAGTGATCCAGGTAAATGCAGTATCAGAGTTTTCTCCAGAAACTTAGTTTTCTGTGGAGGTTTTGGGTTTTCCCACATCATGGGACAGAAGGAGACAGAGTTCCAGGGCTCCCCACCCCCACCAGTGTCTACCAAGGTAATTCTGCTTCAATCTGCTTTATATTCATGAGGTCACTATCAAGATTTTGTCTGGGGGAAAAAAAAGTTCCATGTTTTTTTTTTTGTTTTAATTGAGGGGCGCCTGGGTGCTCAGTCAGTTAAACATTCGACTCTTGATTTTGGCTCAGGTCATGATCTCATAGTTCATGGGTTTGAGCCCTGCATTGGGCTCTGTGCTGACAGCGTGGAGCCTGTTTAAGAGTCTCTCTCATTCTCTCTCTCTCTCTCCCTCTCTGCCCCTCCCCAGCTCACTCTCTTACTCCTTAAATAAATAAATAAGTAAAATATCAAAGCAAAGCCAAATTCCCTGACCTAAGTAATAATAGTTAACATATACTGAGGGGTGGCTACTCTTCCAGGTATTATATCATCTAACTCTTACAATAACCCTATAAAGTCCCTACTATTATTTTTTTAATTCAAGTATAATTAACATTCAGTATTATATTAGTTACAGGTGTACAAGATTCAGCAGTTCTATGCATTACTCAGCACTCATCATGATAAGTGCCCTCTTAATCCCCTTCACCTATTTCACCCATCTGCGCCCCCCCCCCCCCCCCCTGCCCAGTCACCTGTACCTACCATTATCATTCCCACTTCACAGATGAGAAACTGAGTCTGAGCGGACTGGACTTTAGTCTCTCACTCAGAGTCATACTTTTTACGTGTGGAGCGCCTATCTGATTCCAGAACCTGGCTTTGACGCTGCATTTGCCCACAACGGGCAAAGGCAGGTGCCCAGAGGATTTCCAAGTCTCCTCAGATTTGGAAGGTTGTATCTATGTTCGCCATTCTAACTATGTTAAATTTGTGCTGCTCAACATTCATTAATTGGGTCATTTAATAAATAATTTTTGAGCACGTACTACGGACCGGGGTCTGGAAGCACAGGAGCAGAGTGCTTCTCCTTGCCTTCGCGGGGCACCCACCTGCTAAGTCAGCTGCGTGCACTGCCCAGGAAGCTTTGGCAGCTGCGAACAGAGCCACTGAGTGTCCCGTGGGCTCTCCCTTTAATGGGCCTGCTCCTCATCCTTCAGTGACCACACTGCACACTTGTGGAAAGCACAATTAATTTTTACTCACTTCCTGACTGCAGTAAGTGTCATCTGTTACTGAGACCACCGTACTGCTTTGATGGGCTGCAGAGGGTCTGGGGCAGCTCTGAGGAGGTCACAGGTCGCGTTAGGTCAGAGCTTCTGCTTGAGGGCAAAGATAAAAGGATTTGAAACTCATAGGAACAAGCGAAATGGTCAAGGACCAGGGGGGTCAGGGAAGAGGGATTGAAATTTAAAATCTTTTGAAAATGTCAACAGATCCATTAAAGTCTTCTCAGCTCAGGGTTCTTTGAGACTCACCTAGAGGGAGATAATCAATTCCAGAAACATCAGGGATCACCAGGTACTCAATATAGATAAATATAGGTTAATGAGGCACATTTAGTTAGATGATTTCATAAGCACTGCTATGCAGATCTATTGATGGGAAGAAAGAAAAGCACAGTTAAGCTCTCCTTGGAAAGAATTCTCCCCCAGTGTGTATGCCCAAGCTTTACTCAGTAGTTTGGAAAAAGGAAATCTGATGAAATGTAAAATTACTCCATTTAATCTGAGTTTCTCATGCAATGTGTGTTAATATTTGTCTTTTATTTTTCTTCTTTAAGTGGCTCAGTCGTTACCTTTTCAATCACATAACCACTGAATATGCAAGATATAAACCACAGGCAATTAAATGATAGCTAAGGTAGGAGGGCTGACTTGATTAAGCTGGGGTGTTATTAAGATTATAAACAGGGCCCAGCCCAGCCACTGAATAAAGTATGTCTTGGCTGAGGGTCCCTTTTCCAAGAGACAGTTAGCTAGTGCCTTGGGTGCTGGCAGACATGAGCGTTTCTGGAGTTTGAGAGGCATTCCCCCGAAATTTCTCCCTGCCATTTGCTACTTTGGCTCTCAGCATGATGTTTCCTGGAGACACCAGTTAAAATATACATTTGTTACGGGGGACGGAGGAAGAATCACAGGAACGAGTGCATGGAGTTTGCTCTCTTTCTTCCTGCCTCGTTGATGGCTCCTTTTCCATTTCCTTCAAAAACTCTTCTGTCTAAATCTTGAACGTAGGGGCTCCCCGGTTTGCATTAACTCCCCCTTTCTTGTTCAGCAGCGAGAAAAGGGCACTCGAGCTCCACTCAGAAAATAAAAGCAATGCCACATAGTCCAACAGAGGATGCTCGTAAGGGTAACTGGTTACAAGAGGGTTGGGAGCCAAAGGGAGGAAGTTGAGGCAGCGCAGAGAGCAGCAACAGTAGAAAACTCGCACCACTCCTAGGGTGGGAGTAATCATGGGAGCATGTGGCGGTTCCTAAGCCCCCAAAGCCAAGACCACTCATGGAAGTGGGGGCCACAGCTGGACATGCAACCAGTGCTGGAGAAGTCATTAAAACAAGCAGAAGCGGCAAATACCCTGGCTTTCCTTTCTCTGCCCTCCTGTCTCCTTCAGGGTCTTCCACTAGGTGAAGCCGGGCGAGAGCCAGTGGCCAATGACACCTGGGAAATACGGTATAACTAGCAAGGAGGCGCGGAGACTGGACCTGAGACTGAACGGGAAGTCCCCACCAGTAGTGTCCCCACCTGGGGGGGCGGGGACTCTTATTCACTTCTGTAGGCAGGTGACTCCCTTTTTCCAGCCTGGACCTCTCTTACCGAGCTTTAGACCCACTTGTCCACCATTTACTGGATGCGTCCATCTGGATCTGCCCAAATATTTCAAGGTCCCATTAGAGAGACTAACTCATTATCTCCCACTTGTCATTTCTTGTTTTATGTATTTACATCTTTGCATCCTCCTCATTCCCCCATCTGCTGGACTGTTTTGTTCCAATTATTATTTCTATTCTTCTGTTTCTTTTCATTTAGATGTGTCCCTACTTTTTTGAGCTGGGACTTTGTTTTCATGGCATCACTGTGTGTTTACAAATATCCAAGGCTCTGAATTTTCCTCTGATCACCACTGTCGCTGTGCACCTAGAGATTCTGACATGGGGTGTTTTCTGTAATTTTCTTTTAGGAGGAAATTTTCGTTTACCTTTCACCTTTTACCTGGGAATGTTAAGAGGGGTGTTTTTAAATTTCCGAGAGAAGGACTTATTTTTGCTTTATTGTGAATTTCTTGTTTATTGCAAAAAGATCTGAGAATCTTATTTGTATCTTTTTATTTTATAGACTCTATTGTGGTTTCTTCTGTGAAATAGTGTATCTTCAGTTGTCATGAATGATTCATTGTGTGCTTGAAAGGAAAGAAGAAGTCTCTCTTATTGGGGTGTACATCTCAATGTTTACCTTCAAGATCTGATCTTCCTTATGCTCATGCTGCTCAAATCTCTTCGATTGTAACTTATTCTATGTCTGCTTGACCACTGGGATTGATCTGTTAAAGTCTTTTATTATTGGTTTCTACCTATTTCTGCTTGCATCTCTAGCAAGGAAAATGTGAAAGTAAGCTCTTCCTTAGAGTTGGGCATTTAGGTTACGTAAATTATGGTATCCACTCAATGGGACATGGTATAGCCGTTAAACATGATAATGAAGAAAAATATTTATTTTACAAGATATATCATTGAGAAGAACAAACATTGCATTATATGGTCAACATTTTGTTAGAAAGCATTCCTCCAGACAACCTAAAATAAATCTACATTGCTTACATTTTCTATAAGAAACATGTATTACCTATTTAATTAAAGAAAGGAAGATAAAAACTTGAAACAAAGGCAATCATAGCTGAGTGGAGCTCCACGGTATTTATTAATTGTCTAGAGAAAATGATCCAGGTGTGCTGCAGGGGTGAATGAAACACAAATCCTGCCCTTAAGGAAGTCACATTCTAATGCTGAAGGCAAACATGTTTTTTGTTTTGTTTTGTTTTGTTTTAACAATTGTAGCAGACAACAATAGAATAAACGAAGAAAGTATTATCCGGAAGAAAGAGTGATTAATTTACTATTATTATTATTATTATTATTATTTTTATTTCTATTATTTTTAGAGAGAGAGATGATATGCGAGCAGGGGAGAGGGACAGAGGGAGAGAGAGAATACCAAGCAGGCCTTGCACGGGGCTCCATCCCATGGCCCTGGGATCATGACCTGAGCCCAAATCAAGAGTCCGATGCTCAATGGACTGAGCCACCAGGTACCCTGAGAGTAATTAATTCTTAGTAGGCTAGTGAGTGAGCGGCCCTTCAGAGAGAAGATACCCGATTAATCAAACTGAAAGAGGGTAAATATGCACATTTCTAGCTTAGGACCATACATGCATATTTGAATACAAAGCAAGCCAACAATGGGATAATTCTTCAGTTTCCTGGTGAGGAGATTAAAAAAGTTTTTGGTTCTTGTTTTTTTAATATTTTTATTTTTTAAATGTTTTTATTTATTTATTTTGACACAGAGAAAGAGAAAATGAGAAGAGAGAAAGGGAGAGAGAGAATTCCAAGCAGGCCTGCCAGCGCTGAGCCTGATGCAGGGCTCGATCTCACAAACTGAGATTTACAAATTTTTAGAATTATTTAGAAATAGCCAAATGCAAAAAAAAAAAAAAAAAAAAAAGAAAGAAATAGCCAAATGCTTTGTTATATTCATTTTATTAGTCTAGTTAGACATGCATATTTAAAATCATGAATTCATAAAATAATACTACTTAGAAATATTGTGTTTTGTACTCATCTTTCAAGATATGTGTATTCTAACTCTTCACTCAATCTTCACGTCCATGTTTTATCATCTGTATAACCATAGTCTGAGGCGTCTCAAATAATTTTTAGACCATCATCCTCGCTTCTATGTTGTTTCAGATAGAGCACCATTAGTGGCCAAACTGTGTTTGCTGCCCAAATTCATATGTTGAAATCCTAACCCCCCAGCTACCTCAGAATGGGAACTTATTTGGAGATGGGGTCTTTATAGAGGTCATCAAATTAAAATTAGGTCATTAGGGTGGGCCCTAATCCAATATGACTGATGTTCTTATAAAAAGCAGAAATTTGGAGACAGATGGGCATACCAGAAGAAAGCATGTGAACTTTCTAAGATGACTACCTTCAGGCCAAGGAGACAGACCTGGAATAGATCAGATCCTTCCCTCATGGCCCTCAGAAGGAACCAACCCTGCCTTCATTTTGACTTCAGACTGCTACCCTCCAGAACTGTGAGACAATAAATTTCTGTTGTTTCAACCACTCAGCTTGTGGCCTTTTGTTATGGCGGTCCTGGCCAACCAATACAAGTAGTTTTCTTTCCTTCCTGAAAAAACTAGTGTTTGTACATCAAGGACAGATTCACGCTTACTCCTCAGTTTGTGGCATACTATCACCTGTACTGTTGGAAAAATAGTTTTATTTTTACTGTACTTTTTATTATTTTCTGCATCCTCTTGCATTTCCTGTCTCATGCCCCTTTTCTCTATAGATGTCTGTGCTGATGTCTTAAATACACATACTTCCAATTCACCTCTCATTCGTTTATGCATAGGCAGAGTGCATCCTTGAAATACAGTGGTGTTGTCTTCTGTGTGTTTGTCTTAAATTTGCCTCATCATGTTATCTGATGAACCTTATTCTACTTCTAACCTGGTTTACTCAACACAAGGATTCTGAAGTCTGTCCGTGTCACTGTGTCACTAGAGTGTTGGTTATTTCAGACCACTGTGTTGTAGTCCCTCATCCAGTCCCATACTTTATCCATCTCCCTACCAAACTATGGATATTCAGAGGCCATCCAGCTCCTTAGTACCACGAACAATGTGATGAAGCACTTTTGAACCCATACTCGACCCTGTTGCTAAATATGCTCTGCGTAGGAGGATTCCCAAGTAATGTTTTAGTAAAATAATTCTTTTCATTCAGATGAGATATTATTTCCACCCAGATGTCTTCATATTTGTCATGTCACTGGATACACTGATCGTTCTGGTAAGGTGGGTAAGGATGAAATTATTGAATTTATTCCACAGATGGATAAGCAGGGTCAGAGATCTGGAGATGTTCAAGGCTTACTACGTGATCAGTGGTAGATGAAAATGGAATCCAGACCTTTTCTAGATGGAAATGATGGTAAAGTTGGTCTATAGGGAGTGTGGGAGGGTGGATATGAAAACTGAGTGTGTGTGTTTGCGTGTGTGTGCGTGTGCGTGCACACATATTCCCATGAGTTGGCTACATTTTTTATAAGAATGAGAGAAATAGGCTTTAAAAATAAGTACGTAAAGAAGAATACTTAGAGTTGGCTACATTTTTTATAAGAATGAGGGAAATAGTCTTTAAAAATAAGTACGTAAAGAAGAATACTTATTGAAAGTTGTTTTGTGTACGTCTCTTAAAACAGTTCCCGTTTTGATCCCCTCACGATCTTGTCATGGGAATTCGGCCCTGATATTACTGCAGTACTGGGTCTAGAGTGATAGCCCATACAGGTCAATAGGATATGCTGACCTTCAAGACTGACTTTCTTGTTTTTTGAAGGTGGAGATAGTGCCTGGCTGCAGATCATGTTATACTGTCAAGGTTGGCTGATACCTGTTGTGGAGAGCATTACTTTTTATCTGTTTGGTTTTTTCAACAGATGCATATTGTGTGTTTTCTATAGGCCTGGCTGTGTGTGAATTCTAGAGATACTCTAGTGAAGACGAAAGAGTTCCTCCCCAAAATAAAAAGAGAAGCCCATCAGATAGACTGTTGGCTGCCTGGCTTTGGAGAGTAAAGGATGTGATGGGGACACAGACATGGGGACAAGGTTTGGAGAGATCCTTGTCTTCCAGATTCTTTCCCCCAACCCAATGTAGCCATACTTTCTTTTTCCTTCTAATTTCTTGAAATTTGAGGTAGCATATGAAAATTACGCCCTCTCCGTCCCCAAGAAATAGTGGAATCTATGTTTGTGTTTTGAATATTTTGATCTTTAGGCTTAATGGACTAACAAAGTCTCTCATGAAAGGGACAAAAAGAAGGGGTGTTTTAGCAAAAAGGTGGAAAGCTATGGGGACGTGGGAGGATAGTAGTGGCCATTCCCCTGGCTTTGGACAGGAAGAGAGACCTATGGATATACTGAGAAGCTTGACCCAAGGGAAGCCTGGGCCAACTCTCTAAAGAGATGGCCAGGCTTCATAGGGTAGACTCCCATAGTCTGAGGAAGGAGGGAAGGGCTCTCAGGCACTGTGCCTCTGTCACAGACTTCTCATGGCATGGAAATGAGTAGCAACAAGACTCCAAAAGACCAATGGAAAAGCCAAGAGATTGCCAGTAGAAAACATGGTGGGCTGGGGTCTAGAAGTCTTCCCCGTCTTTTGTTCTACAACTCCAACAAAGACAGAGAAAGGATTGCCCATGAACCTCTTGCATTGGAGGCTTAAAGGAAAAATTAAGTTGAATAAGGAAAAATAAAGATTTGTGATAGTTATTGCCTGAGTCTTATGACAGCTTCAAGCCTGTGATCAGTGTGTTTGATTGGAGCGCTATTGAGGAAGAGCCACAGCCTCTGGCCACATGCTTTACCACTATGATGGTTCTCTAGCCCAACCTTTTTGACTGATGCCTATTTTTTTTTTTAATTCACAGAGTAATTCCTGGTCCCACTGTCACCTTGCCTCATAGTTTATCCAGGAATTTCAGGTGCTCCCATCGGTGGTTTCCAAGGAGAAAGGCAAATTTTAGAGTCTTAGGCTCTTCACCCAGGGAGCCTGCGCAGCACAGTCTGATTCTCTGGCAGGAGTTACAACGTTACCATCCCATTAATGGGTAATATGCGCAGGGATAGGTTAGATTGCTTCCATTATTCAAGGAGCTCCATGTGCCTGGTAGCAACAATTACCAAGACGCATAAATACAACAAAGTTAATTAAAATGTTAGCTGATATAAATAACCTAAGGTTATTGAACATTGTTCCATTTTAAATTAATAAGTACGCAAAGGTAATGTTTATAATTAAAGCTATAATTTATCTTCATGCTCTGTTTATTTAATAGCAGTGGTAATATAACGCTACATGCAGAAATGTAGTAATAGATTTGTTTAGCACTGACATTATAAACAAATGTCTCAGTCTATTTATTCTAAGTTATGATACAGATTCTTTTCACATGCATCTGATGGCCTTTAAACCATTTAAAATGAACTGCATTAACGTAATCTAATCTTGATACTGAACATAACATTTCAGTTTGAATTATCCTGAATCCATGATCCATTTTATTACTCACAAAGCACTTTATACATTTATGATAATGGCAAACCTTGCTCTGTTATTTAAATCCCATTTCAAAAGGGATGTTATTTAAAAAAAAATAAATAAATAAGCCCCACACATTTGGGGTAGTAAAGTACAAATAAGGAAAAGTCAATGCCCAGCAAGCCCTTTAACAAAGCAAACAATTCAGATTTTTATGACATTAGCAAGTAATAAAGGGAAGAACTGACATTTACAGTTGATGAAATTTTATGTTATAACAGATGAGGAAAATGGAATGAAAATCACATGGAAAAATTTGTCCATGAGGTTCAGCCATTCTGAGGAAATCTCTACCTGTGGACTGTCTTTGGGGACAACTTTTCTGATTCCAACCTTTATTCAACCCTTGAAGAGGTCCCAGGGTCACACCCCCCCCCCCCCCCCCCCCCCCCCCCCCCCCGCCAAGAGTGTGAGGTTTGCCCAGGCAGCTGAGCAGGGACTGGCCCTTCTGGTCTCCATTCAGTTGCCCCTCCCTTCAGCCGGTTCTTAGCTCTCCCCACACCTCCCTGCCCTCCCTTCCATTCAGGGGACACTTGTTCTCCACCCTCTAATTTAAATTATAATAAGGCAACCCAGCCTGCTCCCTCCTCTGTTAGCCTGAGGTGTCCAGGAAAGAGGAAGAGAGTTTGGCACTTTCTTTCTTGTATGCTTTTAGCTTCTTCTCCCTAACACAGCTCCTGGTTTTTCTCTCTCCTTAATCCCTTTTAAAATAAATGTTTCTTCTGCGTTTATTTGCAGTCAGTGAACGAAGTTTCACTTTGTTTTAGTAGGAATATTTCACTGGATGTCTTAGAAACGGTTGCCCCTTAAGTCAAATAAATAACAAAAATAATTTTTTTTTTTTTTTAAAAAGGCATTTCTTTCCTTCTTTCTTTTAAAGGAAGTTAAAAATGTAGCAAGCCTATTTTTGGAGAAAGAATGGGCTAGAGAGGTTTTTTTTTTTTTTTTTTTTTTAATTCTAAACAGATTACACACTTTGAAAAATCCTAAAAGGATTTTGATACTGGAACCTCGGAAAGTCAGGAAGGATTTAAATTTAGGATTATAAGCTATCCCACCACAAAATCCTTCTGTGATCAAATATCACATTTTAGGAGACGAGTGTCTTTGTAGCTGCCACTCAGGCTGGTTCTTCTCGTTATGTGCGGTATTAATAAAACAGGAGGACTGCCGGGCTCAGGGCAAACTTTGCAGAACTGAGGCTTGCCGGCTGGCCTGCTGTCAAAGGCTCGGGCTTCAGAAAGAAGTCAGAGGGCTCCAGTCCCCCTCGCAGGCTCAGAGGGACTGGGGGAAGCTGACACAGTTGCCTGCGTTGGTAGATCTCAGCTGTGAACAAGTTCTGAGCCACAAGGCATGGGCTTGGATCAGAGGAGGCCCCGGTTGTGAAAAGCGGAGGTGGTGAAAACCCCAACCTCCCCCCTCCTCCTGCAGCCTTCTTACACATCCTGCAAATTCAGGTCTTCCTGAAGATACCTTCTTTTTGGCCCTTTCCCCCAGGGGGTCCCTGGAGGTTATATACATAGAGTGAAGGAGGGGGAGGCACCTGGGTAGCTCTGTCGGTTAAACGTCTGACTCTTGATTTCGACCCAAGTCGTGATCTCAGGGTTCCTGAGTTCGAGCCGCAAGTCGGGTTCTATGCCGACTGCTTGGAGCCTGCTTGGGATTCTCTGTCTCCCTTTCTTTCTCTGCTCCTCCCCTGCCCGTGCATGCGCCCATGCTCACGCACTCTCTGTCTCAAAAATAAAAACACAGTAAAAAAAAAAAAAATAAAGTGAAGGAGGAATGGGTTGGCATGCTACCCCAAGATACGGCACAGAGACACATGAATATTTGAAGCTCACGGGTGTTGAGAAATGACTGCCTGACCTTCCCCTGAAGCAGGTCAAAAGATCCTCATGTGAGAGGTACTCTCCCTAGACCTGGAGGAAAGAGCATCCTTATCTCTGGAGGCAGAGGGACACCGAGAGGAATCTGAAGGAACAGACCTTGCTAAATTTTCCTGAGCTTACTACTCTAAGTTTATATCCTTTTTTTTTTTTTTTTTTTTTTTTTTGTCTTCTAACTTTTATCCTACAAGTCTCTACTCTTCATCAAAACTAACATAAAAACACTGAAGTTTAACTATTCAGGTCTCATTTCCTTATGAAAGCACATGAATTCTCTTGTTAATCTGTCTTTTGTTGGGGAAGTTGGGGAGGCATGCTGAGAATTTGGGAGGTAGAGGAATGAGCTTTATTTTTCCTCTGCAGGATTAAGTTCTTGCCCTCTTTCTGTCTGGGTTCTAGTGGCCATTAAAGTATTTTTGCACAGAAAATTATTTCTATGTTAAAGGCTTTTCTAGAATACTGGAACCAGAGGGTTCCTTAGTGTTATCTGGTCTAAAGATTTTAAAACTTTAATAACATTATACACACTGACAAAGATTCTTTGCTTGATCAGACTTTAGTCAGGCTCCTGAACATTCTCCTCTAGGCTCACTGGTACCTTTCCCTGTAAAATCCACTTTTAGCAAGAATCCTGCTAAGTCTGTTTAAACACCGCCCCCCCGCCCCTTGAATTCTGATAACTCTTAAGAGATCTGATCAGGTTCCTCATCCTCCACCAAGGTGATGTCTGATCACCCTGACCTGTTTTCAGGGAGAATCCTGTTAGGTTGGTTTAGCCAGAGCCCCCATGCTCCTGATTCTTCCCTTTAGTAATCTATCCACTGACCCCCACCTTGCTCCTTGAGTACAGATTCCCACTGCCCTTGCTGTATTCACAGTTTGGCCCAATCTCTCTCCTCCACCCCCACCCCTAGAAAGTTCCACTGCAGTGGTTACACCTGTAGAGGTCTCCCCAAACTCTTCCTTATTATTTTTAATGCATATCATTGAGGTTTTTATTTTTTCTTTAAGAACAATAATAACACATACACACACGCACACACACACACATTTGATGTTGAAACTTTGGGGGTTTGGGGTGCAGAGGAAATTTGACTCAGAAGCCCAATATGTAGAATAGGTAAGAGAAAAACACATCTATTGACTTGGCATTTGAGCAGCAGGCTGAGCTCCTGATCTCACATTTTCTCTTACCTCCCTAGGGGGTGCCTACAATACCTTTATTAAACTTTAGAAATCGACGCAACAGTTGAAAAATCCTTAATTGGGCCCACCCCCTTCTTTTTCTGCTCCCCTACTGCAAGTCAAACAAGGAACGTAAAGGAGTCGCTCAATGGCACCCAGCAGCCCAACAGCAGATCTGGCCCCAAAACCCACTTGTCCCCACTCAAAGCGTAGATGCTGTTCTCTAAGATTGCATCAGGCATAGCTCAGTTTTGCTCTCTGTATGTACTGTAATACACAGAGGACCCCAAATTGGGCCTAGACATTGTCTAATAAATTCAGCTATCACATTTAGAGCCAGAAGATTTGCTGGGGCAGTAGAAATATGTAGTTTCATATTGATCCTCAGAAGACAGGTCAATGATTTTGACAGGGTGGATCAAAATCATCATGTAGGTTTGATAGGGAGCACCATGGAGACAAGAGGCATGGTGGGTTGTGATACTAAAGGTACAATTCTCCTGGCTCACTTCGCCCTCAGGTTACCATCTCTTCATGAAATTGTGCTAGCATTAGACCCCTTCCCCTGTGATGTCCTAGGGTTCTTACTTGGGGTGCTCTTGCCCACCAGGGTGTATCTGGCAATATCTCAGATATTTCTGATGCTGCTAAACATCTTACAATCATAGGAGGTTCTCCCCAAACAAAGAACTATCTGGCCCCAAATGTCAGTTGTACCCAGGTTGAGATAACCTGCTTCAGAATTGAGCAATCATTCTCGAATACATGGTCTCATAATTGTCCACCTGAATCTCTACCCTCAGTAGGATTCTCAATATAATTCAAACAGCATTAAATTGGACAATAAGCCATAAGTGGGTACAGCAAACATGGTGAAGAGCTCCAGGTTTTGGGGGACTCTGTTCTGATGGGAGCAGTGGGTGGACTGGGTGGTCAAGTGACTGTGTCACAGGCAGAGGGAGAGAAGAGATACGGGGAGTCTGCGTCTCTGGCTTTTTGCCTGTGTGGGAGGGGTAGTGAATGGTGTGTATGCCAAGTTTCTTTGTTGACTTTTGCTGGGGATCAGATGAGTCAGATAATTGCTGGGCTGTGATGCGGGGTTGGGAAGTGGGGGAAGAGAGAGGCAGAAAGGTAAAAGGGAGGGAGCAAGCCCATTTAGTTACTTAGGACCAGCATGCAATAAGAAAGGCAGAACACCACAGAGAACAGATAGGGCTTTAAAAGTTCAAGGGTAACCTGGCCAGTCCTGTGTTAAAGGCACAGGCCAGTGGGACCATCATCAGATAAATGTGGGAGCTTAAAGGACTCCCAGAATCAGCCCTCACTTTGGATCCTATTTTCTAAAAGCACTGCCCATTGCCTTGAAAAAAGAGCTTCCTCCTCTGCCAGCCCAGGAGACAAAGAGCAATGCTTTACAAAATCCATAAAACAAAAGACTCCAACAGTGTCAGGCCTCTTTAAACAATCACTTGTGCTATGAGGCAAAACAACTGAGACATCCGGATAAGCACTGTGGTGGTATTTTTCATGTTGATTGCAATAACACCATCAAAGCCATGCACATTCTGTGTAAAATCAATGTCTGCTTGTTGGAGGGGGGCGTTGGGGAGAGGCCTGGGGATTTTATCTTGTAAGTCAGCTTTGCAGATAATCGCATGCCTCGGGCTTGGAAAAAATTGATGTTGGATCAATGGTCAGAAGCATGAACTGGACTCATTTGTGACTGTGCAGTGCCCAGTGTTAGCTGGGAAACTGGGGTGACTGGGACACTACCTTTGAGTAGGCTGGTAAAATCTTGGCATTATCTGCAAGGTAACTAGAAGGATCACTGGGGAGGGTTCAGGTGTTGGAGAAGACAACCTGTAGTGGGAGAAAATTTCCAGGGGCTGTAGGATGATTCTATCCAATAAGGGAGACTTGTGTGTGTGTGTGTGTGTGTGTGTGTGTGTGTGCATTTGCACATGCAGCCCTTATACCCAAGGAGAGGACAAATTTGAGTTTGTGTCAAGGAAACTTTTATAAGGTATTTATGTCCTGGTCCAGGGTATCTGTTGGTTCCTTTGTTTTAGAGAATAGGCAAATACTTGCACTGGCTCAGGCAGGTTGAATTGTGAGTCCAATCTGGTACCAGGCTCCATATGTTTGGCTGATGGGGTTTCTACAGCTCTCCTTTATTGATGGGGAAGGAAGGAGGGTAGGAAGGAAGGATCTTCCAGATGAGATTTCTATAGGAATGGACCTTTTCCCCCAAATTTCCCACCAAAGTGGTCTCTATTCTCTTCCATTGATGTCTGAAGAGAAAATGAGTTGCCTCCTTTAGTTGATACCCGTTGAGGACTAAATGAGTTCTTTCATGGGACGCCTGGGTAGGTCAGCTGGTTAAGTGTCTGACTCTCGATTTCAGCTCAGGTCATGATCCCGGGATCTTGGGATTAAGCCCTGCATTGGGCTCCATGCAGAGCATGGAACTTGCTTAAGATTCTCTCTCTTTCTCATTCTGCCCCTTCCCCTGCTCACATGCACTCTCACTCTAAAATAAAAATAAATAAATAAATAAATAATCAAATTAAATTAAAAAATGAGTTCTTTCATGTAAAGTATTTAACACTACTCAGTACAAATTTAAGCTACTATTTTTTCATTGTGTTTGCTGCCTACACCTCACAGACACAACAACCAAGAGAGATTCAGACAGCACTTCACTTGGTATTTCTGGGGATAAAAATCCAAATCATACAGAGTCAAGATGGGATGGGAGACGGGAAGATGGAGAGGTGGAAACACCTGCCCACATGGTTGCTCCCACTTGTCCATGCCTCAAGGTCACAGTGGCCTCACCAAGACCTTGGGCCACCTCATTCCCTATGGATTCCTCCCACTACCCCTTTTCTTCCCTCCTTACTTCCTCTGTCCTTTGAACTTTCTCTCATCTAGAATTCTCCATTTCCTTCAATTTGTCCTCTTTTCTGATTTTCTGGCTTTTCCCGCAGATGTCATAAACTCCAACCTTCCTCTGCTGTCCATAACTCTTCCAGCCTCCTGTTCATACATTTCCCTTTCTAGGGGATATATTTTGAGCCCCAACTGTAGATGAGACAGGAAGGATGTTAAAGGCAATGCTCCACTCCCAATGTGCAGTTGACTTTCTATTTCCCTTCAGTATTGCAAAGAATCTGGAAAAGAAATTCATCCCATCTGACTGCTTAATGCCCTATCTGAGCCTATGGACGGTCCCACCTAATCTATCCTTAGCCTTATAAGATATTTGTTCTTTTTGTGTCCTTTGTGTATACAACAAAATCATCTGGAATGAACCTGATGCTAGAAGACACCTCCTTACTACAACAGAATGTGAGATGTAGGTGCTATAGGCGAGGTAGAAAATAGCCCCCTACCAGATTGTAGTTGGCGCTCACCTAACTAGAGGCTTGACCTGGCATTGCTATTTCAGCTCACGTTGATAACGCTCTCTTCTCTGAAATAATGGCACCTCATTTACTATCTTGCATCACTCATTGATTTGTTGCTGTGTTTTGTGTTTAGCTCCCCAACTCGATTGTAAACTCCTGAGGACAGTGGCTCTTTATTATCTCCTTTGATGACTCACAGGATGCCTGGCACAGTTTGGGGCTCTTGGTGAGCTTCAACACACAGCATGCTACTGTGTAAGGGAGAATTCCCCGCTTTAAAAATTGTTGGTGAAATTTACTAGTGATTTAGTTTGATACCTTTTTTCCATCTTGCTAAGCCTTTCTTTCTTGAGGCCTGAGACCCCATTCATTAAAGCTTATCTACCCACCCCTGTCTCAGTATGGTCTCTTTGCTTCCCCTCATTTAATTATTGGAAAACTATGCTCTAAAGCCATTTTATTTCCAGATGAGATCATGTACCATCTCTGAGACCAGTACTCATGTGCCCTCTCTGAAGTCAGGTTCTCTTTGTTTGTAATAATAATCACCACTAAATAGGTTTGTCTTCAGAGAGAAATTCTTGAGAAATTAAGCCCTGAGAGAGAGAGCATGTGATTCTGGAGAGTGGTGTCAGTTACACAGTAGTTAATTACAAATCTCAAACTAGAGGGAATCCCTGGTTTAGTGCAGAAGGTCTCCACCAAACGTCCATATTTTTAAGGTAGATGCAAAGAAGTGGGGGTGTGGGGTTTGTGTCCCAGATGAGCTGCAGCCAAAATACATGAAGCATTTGTTTCTGGGTCCCAGAGGCTTGGACCTAACAGAGCATGGTGTTGGGAGTCAGCCAGTATGGTCCTAGATGTACTTGTCTCACAGAAACTGGCTGCCCAATGGAGAAAGGGGCTCAGGAGACGAGCTCTGGTTTTAACCTCAGCCCTGAGGTAACCCAGCTGTGGGACAGGGGACAGGTCACACAGATCGTCTGAGCCTCCGTTTTATCAGTATATAAAGACCTTGGGGTTAAGATTGGGCTTTGGGGACACGGTGACCTATAAGATGGCTTTGTTGGAAACTGTTAGAAATGTATGCCCAGCTGAACCTCTTGAGAGGGACAGTGTGATACAAGGTTTCTGTTAGAACTTTGGCTCCAATCACTCCATGTTATTTTCATGGAGACTCCTTGGTTGTGAGAAAGATAAAATAGATTATTTGTGGATCATTTACTATAAGATTTTTTCACTAAAAGTTACTTGAAATCTTATAAGAAGTATTCCTAAATTGGGAGGATCAAAGATCTTTTTGAGAGTTAACAACTATAAATCCTCTGTCTAGAACACACACACACACACACACACACACACACACACATGCTTTTTCATATAATTTGGGGGTAGTTTCTGGACTCTGTAAAGGCAGCTGGCCCCTTGTAGAACCTTTGTTAAGAATGTCTGCTCTAACGGCTGGACGTAAGGACAATCCCCTTTCTGTCATGGCAAATTGTTACTCTAGATCTCTGCCTTTGGGCTGAGATTCAGCCTCTTGGTTCAGTGACATCATGTAGGACATGAGGAAAG
This sequence comes from Panthera tigris, assembly GCF_018350195.1. Taxonomy (NCBI): domain Eukaryota; kingdom Metazoa; phylum Chordata; class Mammalia; order Carnivora; family Felidae; genus Panthera; species Panthera tigris. The sequence continues at coordinate 30,026,007 of NC_056674.1, read as the reverse complement.
GTGGAAGGACAGGAAGTATGTAACTTGTTGTTACTCTCAGTGAGATTTTGGAGCTGTCCAGAACCTGACTTGGCCAAGTTACTGAGCCTCAGCCTTTTTGTCACAAGAATGGGGATAATTGTATTTATGTCATAGGATTATTGATAAAAGTACCCAGGCAGTAACTAGCATGAGGAACTGAGGAATTCTTGCAGGGCATTTAACACAGCACCAGAATCTCGGTGATCCGGAGAAATATTTGAGTGCAATATTTTTAAACATTTAAGTCAGTGCAAAGAATCCACGATGAACAAACTATCATGATTTTAACTAAAGACAGGATTAGTATCACTGGTTTTCCCTTTTACCCTGTATTCCAATATGGCCGGCAGAGCACCATTACTGATCCTACGAATTTGGTGGCTCAAAAATATCTGGACATTGCTAATCTAATCCAATTTTTATCTGGAGCCTTAATCTTGTCTAAAGCACATGGCTCTCTAAGCTCCCTGGCACACTACTGGGGACAGAGTTAAACTCCTCTGGAAGCCCACAGCTCTGTGACAGTCCTCCCAGGATGTTATTCCTGTGGGTCTTATTTCCTCTGGGATAAGCATCCTGGAGCAGTTGCTTAAAATTTCTTCAGCTAATTTCACAGGGCATAGTGTCAAACCAAGAGGTCATAAAGTTGGCTAATGTCCAGCCTGAAGGTAGAGCTGAGAACTTAGCCACTTTGGTGTTATCTGGGGACATCTAGGACAGGTAGTGTGGGGGAAGAGATAGGCAGACTTGTCTTCTCCTTGCTTGCAAAGCTTAAAATCTTGCTTAGAGGAGCCACATCTTTGAGAAGGTGCAGCTTATGAGTTTTTTTCCTCCAGTGCTACCTTCGTGACATACCTAGACAGTCGTGTATAGGTAATTATGATCTGAAGCGAGTGTGAATTATGATTCTCGATGATATGTCCTTGTGATTTGTTGCAATATAAATAATGGTGATTTATGGTGGCTTCACCAACTGCTCTGCTGGTGATGGATCATAATAGTAGATCATGATAATTATGAACTCAGCACAGAGCCGTTTCCCCCTGTAATGCAATTGTAACACGGCCGCCGAGGCTGCTGAACATTGCAACCTGTCTGCTGGATGCTGGATTGTGTTCGGGGGGGTGATTTGGTCTTTCATGGAATTCACGGGCAGTTCATCGCTAATAATTGTCCAGGTGGTTGTAATATTATAGGCTGATGGCATTTTGCTTGTAGATCTTTATTCTAGAACCAATTAAAATTCCAGAGTTGGTCATTCCTAAGCCAGAGGAATGAACAGGGAAATGTTGAAGGTCGGAGGTGGGTTGGGGGGGGTGCACAGTGAGCAGGTGACAGAATCCAGATCCCTCTCTTCCCCTTTCTGCTGGAGCCCCCTCCTTACCTCAGGCCTGGGATATGTCATGCAGACTGTGTCACCGTGTTTATTAATTTTTCTGATTTACACGGAAGAACTTTTTCTCCATAGAACACGTGATACTTGTCATTTGGACTCTGCATTAAGCAACTCTAATCTATAAAAATCTACTTCATTTAAGACAGTCATTTCCCAAACTGAGTGCAAGGATGCTAGGGGTTCTGTGAAAAAAAGAGTTCTTGTGGTCAGCTAAGGAAAATGCTACATTAATATAAGTGAAAAATATGAGCAGATATACATAAATAAAAGGTAATTTTTTGAATTTTAATTTTTATTTGTTTCTTAAAGTGATCTCTACATCCAACATAGGGCTCTAACTCCACCTTGAGATCACGTGTCACATGCCCAACAAACTGAGCCAGCCAGGTGTCCTATAAAAGATACGTTTTTTAAAATGTGTATTTATTATTTTGAGTGAGAGAGAGAGAGAGTGCATGAGCAAGGGAGGGGCAGAGAGAGAGTCCCAAGGAGGCCCTGCGCTGAGCCTGACGGGGGTGGGAGGCTTGAACCTATGAACTGAGGGATCATGACCTGATCTGAAATCAAGATTTAGATGCTTAACTGACTGAGCCACCAGGTGCCCCAAAAGATACATTTTTAAAAAGCTAAGTGAAATCACGTTCTTTACTGCAGGACTTCTCAGGGACTTTGGTAATGGGCACCGTGAATATTTATGGAAAAGTCATGGCATCCAACAGTCCCTTAGCCATGATCTGTCCCAAGCTCCATGTGGCGGATAAAGAGGGCCATCAATTCTTCACCATTGCTCCCATTACCAGGTGGAGTCTAATTTACATACCCTTGAATCGGGAATGGCCCCCTGACTTGTTCTAACCAGTAGGTTGCCGTAGGAGTGACACTGTAATTTCGTGGCTGTGCTTACAAGATCTGAGGCTCCCATATTTTTTACTTGGAACACTCCTTGCAACCTGACCACCATGTTGAGGAAGGTCAAGCAGCCTCATGGAAACACCTACGTGGATGAGAACTTAGCCAGCCATGTGATTGAGGCCACGTGATTGGACTTTCCAGCCATTTCAGCACCCCGGTCAACATCGCAGGAACCAGAAGACCCCTCTGGCGCATCAATGGAATTGTGAGAAATTGTATTGTTGTTATTTTAAGACACTGAATTTTGAGGTGGGTTATTATACACAAACAATAACTGAATAAACACTCTGCGTCTTCTTCCTTGTTTTGTTCTATCATAACATGCAGAGTTTTGCACAACTTGTTTAATTTTCTTTCCTGCTCTAAGCTCTCAGAATGCAGCATCTGTATTTATTTTGTTTACTTCTGTATATCCCCACTGAGCACAGGGACTGGCACAGACTTGACCTTCACTAAAGCATGTTGAATGAATAAGCATTTTTTGGGAGACAGTTTCAAAACACTAGCTTAGTGTACAGGCAGAATTAGGGGACTGACTAATGGCACAACAGAAGGATCCTTCACTAAGGCAGAGATTAGCAAGTCTCCTTGAAATATTGAGACTACATGATGCATCAAAAAATAGGATTCAATGTGGAAAACCTCAAATTACTGAAAATTCACTATAAAATGAACTGGACCTAAAGGCAATCATGTGGCATTCACATCAGAAACGACAAAATTCTTACTCACATGCCTTCTTTTCCATCCTTTCTCAGGGGAAACAATGTTCTGAGGTTATTGGGTATCACCGTCCAGGTGTTTTTATTCTTTTAGTAGATAGGTAGATAAATGGAAAAATCCAGAATAAACACCATATATTGTATGACACGCCTCTTACGCATTTGCTTTTTGTTTTATTCACTCTGCGGTTTTGAAGGCTATCCACCCTAATATATGTATATCTAGTTTGTTCATTTCAACTGAGGTAGATGCTTCCGTTTTATGACTAAACATCAGTCTATTGTTCACTCTCCCACTGATGGATAGTTAAATTATTTCCCATATTTATTATGGGAACCAGGCTGTAATGGACAGCCTCATATACGTCTCCCTGTGCGTGGTAAGAGTTCGTTGTTGCCCTTTTCCAAATGACGAACTCGAGGCTCCTAGCACTTTGGGGACTTGTCTGATGTCAGAAGGCTAATCAGGTTAGGGCTGGAACTCAGATTCAGACCACTGTGCATCATTTGCTGCACTTAGCCTCCCACAGGCTGGAAGGTCTTCCAGATGGGGCGTACTGCTTGGAGCGGGATCTGAGAAAGGAAGTGTCATGGTTGCCTCGTGAGACCGAGCTGAGACTTACTGAGGTTCCCTGGTGCCGATCACGGAGCAAAGACACGCCTGGAAACTTGGTCATGTGGAGACCGTACAGGCTCAGCGATCACGCATCACAGGCTCAGGACTCAGCTCCGCCAGTTCCAGGCTGTGCGACGTGGGGGCTGTCGCTTAACTTTTCTAAAGGGCATCTGTGAAATGGGGAGTCTAACTCTCAGCACCTCAGAGACTGGTTGTGAGCCTCAAGGAAAGGAGTGTGCAGGGAAGAACCTTGTGCATAAAATGTGTGGCATTCGCGGACATCTAGCTGGTTCAATCTGTTGATGGAAATTCAGAAAGCGTCACTCAGGTTTTGGCTGTCTACAATTTGTCTGGGAGAATAAGTTGCATTTAAGGTCAGCTGTGCTTTGGTTGCCCTGAGAAGGCAGAGCCTGAGGTCTGAGAGCAGGAAGGGGTGTTTTCTTTTTTTTAAAGTTTATTTATTTTCAGAGAGAGAAAAAGTGGGGGGAGGGAGGGGCAGAAAGAGAGGGAGAGAGAGATCCCAAGCAGGCTCCACACTGTCAGTGCAGAGCCCAACGTGGGGCTCGAACTCATGAACCTTGAGATCACGACCTGAGCCGAAACCAAGAATTGGACGCTTAACTGACTGAGCCACCCAGGCGCCCCAGGGAAGGGGTGTTTTCTTGGGGACTGGCAGTCTGGAGTTCTGTGAGGTGGGAGCCAATAGTTCATGCTGCAGGGACCTCTGGTCTGGCTTGTGATAAAACTCCAGTCCGGACAGCATGGGAGTATCTAACCATGGGGATACGTGGCCAAGGTTCTGGGCTTTTCTGACGATCAGGTGAACGTGGGTCCTTGTTTCTTAGCTTTAAGAGAGGGGCTTAAAGAAAGTAAACGCATTTGATGATGGTCTAGGTCTTGGCTTCTGGAATCTGTGAGAGGCGGGCTGGTAAGTTAACAGAGGGGAAGACACATTCCAGGGATGCTGAAGTAGTGAGGGAAACTTGGGGGGGGAGGCGGGGCTGCAGGTCTCCAGAGCCACAGGGTGGTTTGGGTTCCATTGAAGTTAGGGATAAATGCTGTTTGGTGTGTGCCAACCATCCAGTGCTAACACGGTGACTTTTGTCCTTGCTTTTCCCCTGTTATTCTCTTTAGCATGCTACAATTTGATCCTGGGGCCCAGCTCTGCTCCCCCTTGGCTGAGTGCACGAAGGGGTTAGTGGGTCCCTTAGCAGCTTTATGTGTCTAATCGGAATGGACCTGGCCTTGGGTGGCTCCACGTGCATCCAACACCAGCAACACCTGTCTAATTGGACCATTAGACACTCATACCTCCCTCATTTAGCAGATGAAACTGTAAGGACCAGAGAGACAGAGACCCACTCAGGATCTCACGGTCACTGAACAGTACAAAGAATCAGAACCAGGTAGTGGTGCTACTTTTAGCTTTTGTGTTGGACTCCCTACTCCCGCAGGCCCTATCCAACATGGCCCTATCCAACATGGCCCTTCCCCCGGAACTGGCTCTTTATGTCTTCGCCAATAGCCAGTTTGTTGGTGTCTCCCTGGGCAGGGTGGGGTCCGTGAGGAGTCAGACTGTGTTCTGAGGGCCCCTCTGAAGTCTGGCCAAGGGAGAAAGAGGTTTCTCATCTATAGCTTCCTCCATCCCATTGGCCTGATTTGGAAAGGGCAATTGTTTACCTGAGTTGGGGATCTCAAACCACTCACTTTGCCCAGCACTTTCCCTGCTACCAGAGACACCGACAGTTGGTAATTCCTACGTGGAGGACTGTGTTGAGAATGATTCAGAGGCTGAAGTAGCTCTGTGATCCATTATTGCTGTCTGCCAGCAGTATGGGCATGGGGAGTAGGGCTGTATGTGGAATGTGTTTACATGTCTGCCTTCCTTCTTACGTGAAGTCTCCAGAGCTGTCCTAAAATCCTGGGAGGTGCAAAAATGGGCACATGCAGCCTTGCAGTGGTTGTCACAGAAGCCACCACTCACATAAGGAATTTCTCAACCCCAGGATGCATCCTGAGCCAGCTATGCACCCCTCTGGCCTTTCTGCTCCCCCCCCCCTCGTTGAGCAGCTGACCCAGCTTCTGCTACTGAGATCCTGACTAATTGTCATCCCCTCCAAGCAGACCTTCACTGAACCTTAGAAGCAGAAAGACTCAGAAACAAAAGCAAGAAATAAAAGAGCTGTCAGAAAGAATCTACACAGACCCCTGAAGTTGTGTTTTCATAACTGAATAAATAACTCCTTGAGCAATAATTTGTTTGCAAGCTGTTAATTAGCAGCATAATTAATTTCTGCAGATTATAAATAACAGAGCACAAAGTGGCATTCCCAGGAGAACCAATGAAAAATTACCTAAACCATTTTAAGAACCAAAAATAGTTCACAATGTAACAGATTTAAATGAGCTCGAGAATCTGGATGGTGCCACTTTCTTTTTCCTATTGGTTAAAACAAAAAAGAAAGAAAAGAAAAGAAAGAAAGGAAAAAAATTCCCAGAAAACTCAACAGCTATGAGCTTGTATCTGAAGTCAGAAATTTATTGGCGAAAAGCAGAGTTTCATTAATCACTGTGTTCTCTCTTATGCCTGGCATGTCAAGAGGGAAAAAAAAATCTCTGTTTATCTCTGCTTCAAACAAACAGCCGAATAAGTAGATTATTCCCAATAGAAAGATTTTCCCTGTACTCTAATCTCAGTGCAATCATTCACTGCTCTAAATGAGCAGTTACTTAAAATGTGAAGAAGGGATGCTAATTAGTTCAAGGAAAGCCCTGCCAAGTATTTAATTTTCAGAAAGCAAAATAAAGATAGGGAAGGCCTTTCAACCTTCTGCAACCTGAAGCCATTGTTTCGTATCTCATCGCTTGCCTTGGGTGTCTTCCTAGTCTTAGCATCTGGACTGTGGAATGCTGGCTGACTGGTATGAGTTGATGTCCAGGTTTAGAACCTTGAAGGTCAGCGTTTTCTTAACCCTTGAAGAGAAAGAGCCTTACCTTTATTCATAACCCGAGATATTTTCTAAAAGGATTGAAGGGACCTGCCCAAGGCAGAACATTTTTTTAAAGTGATAAAATTAATCTAAGAAAGACCAAAGTGGATGGATGCTGGAAAGAAATTGACCTAAGAGGAATGAAATTGATATATCAGTAGTAGCAGTCAGCAGATGCTATGGTTCAGCAGATTTAGCTCTGAGCTTCCCAGTAGCCAAGATGAGGAGGGCAATGGGATGCTAAAGAGCTCTTCTTTTCTGAAAGGAGAAGCATGGACTACAAGCAGCATAACTGACGGCAGAGGCCTGGGCTCCAGTACTAGGTGAACGGTGGTTCACGTTGACCTCTTCATATACAAACTTTGTGATCTGGGCAAGCTGTTTAACCTCCCTGCATCCCAGGATTCTTTTTTATTGAAAAAGGACACAACCACAGTTTTATTGGAAATCATTTTAGACCTGCAAGGAGTTGTAGGAATAGTACACACAGCTCTCTTGCACTCTTTCCCCGGCCTCCTCCAATGATAACATATTAGATTCAATAGATTCAATTAGGTTCAGTTCTCAATGTCAGGAAATGGACATTGATGCAACACTATTAACCAAATTACAGGCCATATTCAGATTTTACCAGTCCCAGGTTTGGATTTTTTAAAATACGTAAGAATAGTGATAATAATTAATGATAATAATAATAATAATAACGTAGTTTTAGGGTTTTGATAAAAACTACATGGCATAATACCTGTGACTCACTTAACTGGCCGCATCATATGCACCCAATCAATGGTAGCTACCACCTTTCATTACTATATATGGGTTAATGAGAAGAAGGTCATTAGCCACAGTAGCTACGTATAATGTTTCCTAGACACTAAATGTGTCTAATCTTTGTTTATCAACGTAGCCTTCAGTGGAAAGAGATACGTTTGTTCAAGTATGACAAGGCTTCGACCATAAAGAGGGTCCGTTTAAGAATGTGGAAATGCAGACTGGCACATTTAATCAGGGTTCTGGTGATAAAACGGAAAGAATCGAAGGATCTTCATTTCTGTTTCAGACAGTGCGTTTATTTTCTGCTTCCCCAGCCACCCAGAAAGTAAGAGCTCCTTTCTCATCCCTCAGATATAAAAAGAACAAAATGCCTAATTATAGATAGTGCTTTTCTAAGATCTGAGCCAATGCTGCAGAGGAACCGGGTATGAGTTCGCAGTTTTATTGTTGCCTCTTGTGTGCGTTTGAACATTTCTGCAGACGCTTGTGCTATTCTATTCAATTCCATTTGACATAGCTAAGCTCTTATTATACATGCGCATTTCATGGTGCTTGCTAGGCACTTCAGGAAGCACAGGATTGAAAAAGAGATGACTTTTACCCCCAAGAAGCTTATAATCTAGTGAGGATGTGATGGACACACACTTTAATATTATTTATCATTGAATTTCTGTATTGCTAGCTATTTTATTCAACTATTGAGTAATACTGTATCAGGCTCAGTAAACAGACTATAAAGGAATGTCTGCTTTAGAAGGTGTTGCCCTGAAGCTCCTAATCGTTTTGGGGCGAAAAGGAAAACGTTACTTATTCATTTATTAAGTATTGAGCCCATACTGTGTAATTTTCTACGTGTTAAGGGTCTAGCAATGAACAAGGAAAAGGGAGTGTGTCTCTCCATAGAGGAGGAATATGGAAAATTGGGTACACCAAGACCTGAGCACAATGTGATATGTGATATGATCTTAATGCTTCGTGCAATGTTGGTACACAATACTTACGTGCAGATAGGCAGAAGTACCAACGAGCATGCTTAGAGGGTCGAAGACAAAAGGTGGGTCTTAGGCAGTGAGCTTCCCAGAAGAAGGAGATATTTAGCTTGGCTTTAAAGATGAAATCCTCTGGACAGATGGAGAAGGGATGGCCATTTCCTGAGAAAATGAACAAAAGACCTTCTGAGAAGGGTCTTATTTGGGACAATGTGAAAACGGGTTAGAAAAATGGTGAATGCAATGATGGGGGCTAAAGAGCATCCATTACCATTCTTGTCATCACCATTATTATTCTAATAGGAATTATTGCTACTCATTGCTTATTATTCTTAATATTAAAATATGCAATAATAGTAAACAGTTATTAAAAGTTTACTATGTGCCAAGGCCTGTGATAAATATTTCATCTTCATTGTCTCATTATTGTCCACATTTCATTTTATAGTCAAAGAAATTGAGGGTCAGAGAAGTGAAGTAACTTGCCTGAGGTCACATAATTAAGGGACAGAGTCAGGACATCAGGACATGAACCCATGCCTGTCTGAATTCAAAGACCATTCTGCGTTATATGAAAATGTTTTTTTAATCATTTGCTGTTGAATTTGTTTCCCCAAATCATTCTCTATGAGATCCCAGAGGAACTGGGAAATGCTAACAAAATTTTATGGCACAGTGAAAGAGTACAGTGGCGATTAGTTAGATAACTTTAGTATCATCATCAGTGGTAATGATGTCATTTCATATCTATGCCATTATCATGCCCAGTGGCAGTGGTGGTGATGGTGGTAATGGGACATGTCATGGAGGGTTAAATGGTATCTGGTAGAGGAGATAGGTTGTACTGAGCTTCTCATTTTCTTACTTGGCTCCTTTTGTGAGGAGGGTAATGCTTGGCTATGGTGGAAAAGCACAGTACTTCCCACTGATACACTGTGGTCCTGGAGCAGGTTTTTCTGTGCCAAGCAAATGGTTCTTGTACATGGCTGAGGTTGTCAAATGATAAGGCATGGCAGATGCCTTTAAGGGTGCCATGCTTTCTGGGCATAGATCCAAAGTCATAATGCTAAAGGGAAGTGTCTGATTAGAGCCCAGGGGTAAGAATAGCAAGACTGTGGCTTTCATCACACTGCACCCATGACCTAGTTAACACCACTTAGCGCATGGCCACCGTTATAGCCATGATCTTGGCACTTTGCCATGTATACCTGTGCTATTGTCCATAAAGGGCGCTGATCAAGAGAATAACTGATTCAGCACACTCACAAGACCTGAATTCTGTTCCAAGATAACATGTGCAAAGCTGCAAGCCCAATGCCTCAATTGACATGGCACAAATTCACTCAATAAATTGAGTTTCTTTTCTTTTTCCAACACTCACCCTGCCCCACTCTCCCTGGCTCTGGTGCTTACTTCTTTTGTGCTATTAAACAACTCATTTCCCCCTCTGAACCCTCTATCATCTCTAGATAAAGGTCGGTCAGGGAGGCAAATTGTGTTAATTTCACATGGCAGCTTGGATCTGTTTTTAAGGAGCATTGGATACAGGAGACTTTTAGAGCTATATCCAGGCTCAAAAGGAAAGAGTTCCATGATTGATTGGTGATGTCTGCCATGGTTGTAGGAAAAGAGAGTGTGTGTATGTATGCATATGCTATGTATTGACCTTGTTGGCTTCTAACTTTCTACCATGTTTAATGTTCTCTGATTATGTCTCAACAACTCATGTAGGATGAGTTGTATGTCTCAACAACTCTACTGGGGAGTGGATCGGTGGAATCATCTTTACCTTTAAGAGTAGCATGTTGGTGTATCAACCTAAACAATGTAAGAAAAACGCAAGGCTTGGCAGCTGTAGGAGGGAGGTGGCCAGGCTCTCACAGTCATTACAAATCCTTTTCTCCTGGGACTCTGCGCTTCTTGCCAGCTGTGAGGACCACACAGACAGTCTACCTTTTAGCTGTGCTGTGGAAAAGCAAAAGAGTGAAGATCTGGTCCTCTGCATGATGTGGGTGGTGAGATGCCCCCACCGTGGTTAACAGTGGTGAACAGCCTGGGAGGCACAGGAAAGGTGGGTGAAGGGTGACCTTTATAAAGCTCTGACTCACTCCCGCCTTTGACTCGAAGCCTGGGCAATACAGCCTTGCCTGACTCATTACTATTTAAAGCTGCAGCCTCTTCTTTTCTCTTCATTATTTTCAGTTCACATTTTCCATGATGTTTTCCTGTTTGGAATGAGCAAAACTTTCTCTTCTCCCCTGGGCTTTTTTGGGGTTCCCAATTCTTCCCAGGTATGCTATGTGTGTGGCAGGGGGTGGGGAAGACAGGGGTTATAGACTTCTGAGCAAGTCAACCAACTTTTTCATTCTTCTCCATGCCATGTTCCATTATCTGAGGGTCAACGTTTGGACTCATAAAGACCTTCTTAGAGTATTATAGGTAGTAACCATTTTATGTTACTTTGCTGATATGACATTAACATATATATGTTATATATATGTTGCAGATTTTCCTGAAAGAGTATTGATCTTGTGATTTTCTAGATTGCATCTTGGGTACCATCAGCTTAATACAACAGACAAATAACTCAATAGAGTTATTTAAAGAAGAGGGAATCCAAATGGCCAATAAGCGTATGAAAAGATGCTTGACCTCATTACTAATCAGCAACATTTCTAATTAAAGATATAATGCAAACATTTCAAGTGTATTATCACCCAGTCCTGGTGATGTGCCAAGGGAAAGGGGGCACTCACATTCAAAACTCCTTTCCCCTACATCCAAGTCCATTTTCATTTTGCTTCAGTCAGCATCCATCCTGTTGGGGTTCATCTAGTGGGTCATTCGTTTCTAGGGGGTTGGTAGTATTACCAATTTGGTGCTTCTGGCATCTTTCATTCATTTTTATCATTGGAAAGGCAGCACCAGGAACCTTTGGATTCTCCTATTACTTTCCCTCACATTACGTGGCAGACACCCTCTTCATAGCAAAGATTGATCATGTTAGCCAACACTTTCTTTTGAGGAACATGGAGTGGCCAATAGGAAGTCTCAGCTTCATACTGAATGATTGTGGCCTTTGTGGAGGAAGACGTCCTAAATCAGCAAAGTCCAGAATTATGGAAATAAAAAGGAAATACTTATTTAGACGGTTTATTATTAGTTGTGATAGTCAGAGGAGCTGCTGACTCTCCCATTTGTGTTTCCTGCTCCCTTAGATTCTGGCTACAAGAGGAATGAATCCACTCTAGGAGGAATATTGGTGTCTTATTTGTTCAGAGCATATATTACAGGCTATTAGACCGTTATTCGATCTCTCAAAATGTTGTCTCCAGTAGTGTTGTCATTCTATCATTTTGTAAGACCAACTATTTATGGATGAGGAGGTACATGGAAACGTAAGTAAACCCCATGAACATTAGATACTTACTTCCTGATTTCTTCTGCTATACAATGAAGAGATGGTGTTGTATGTGATACCATGATCTTGAACAAAGTATTTAGTGAGTCCGTGCCTGGTGGGACTGTGGCAAACAAGGAATACACATCCATGCAGAGAATGAGTATCTATTCCAGTAAGGACAAATTCTGTCCCTTCATGTTCAATGTAATCAGTTGCTACCAGATAGCAATTTGGTCCTTAGACAGTGATGCAGAATGCAAGCAAGACTCTGGTGTGCTGAGCAATATGATAGCCAGAATTAATTTTGTTATTAAACCTGTGTATCACTCTTTCTTTGCCACCATGACCATATCGTCCATGAACCTAGTCACTAGACAGATATCCACAGGGGTATAAGTTGCAACATGATTATTGAGAACTTCCTATGCAATGACTACCTTTTCTGAGCACTCACATGGGTTCAACTACTCTTTCTTGACTCTCTCTCTCTTTTTAATGAGGCTCCACACCATAATGGAGCCCAATGCAGGGCTTGAACTCATGACCCTGAGACGAAGACCTGAGCAGAGATCAAGAGTCGGATGCTTAACTGACTGAGCCACCCAGATGCCCGCAACTATGCCCTTATGCTTGGCCCATTTAGAGTTGCTCATCCTTCATTCAAACCTTGTTACCAATCATCTAATCTTATTCTTCCAAATGCCTGGACCTTGCATCACAAGACTAATTGCTTAAAATCCTACATATTGGAAAATTCTCCCTTTCTCCATTGTCCTCCAAGGCCATTCTTGAGTGAAATTGAAATGGCATAGCATTCCATTTCTCACTGGCACCATAAATCAGGCTTGATTTTCCTCCTCAGTCAACTGATCATATGAACTCTCAGAAGTTTGGGACACCAATATGGCAGGAGTAACTATGCTGGAAGTATGGGCCTCTGGTAAATAAGTTATATCTTAAAGATTTGTTCAAACCTATTTCTGTTTATATCATATCCGTTTGATGATGGACTGATGCAGGGCTTGCCTGAATTTATGGCTCCGTGAATTAGACAACCCCCGTTTCATGATGTCAGTGTTCTTGGATTTGTGGCATTCGGGTATGTTGAGAAAGAGCTGTTTTTTAAATTTTTTTAATTTATTTTTTATTTTTTAATTATTTTCCTCCCATTTTTTTAAGAAAGAGAGAAGGAGAGAAAGAGTGAGGGGGATAGGGAGAGAGAGAGTCTAAACAGATTCCATGCCCAGCATGGAGCCCAACATGGGGCTCTATCTCACAGTTCTCAGATCATGGCCTGAGCCAAAATCACGAGTCAGATGCTTAACTGAGCCAATAGTCACCTCATAGAAAGAGCTGTTTTTAAAAAAGAGAAAGGAACATGACTTTCCTACCAATCTCTGAAGGTTTGCCACTATGATTCTCCTAACACTTCTTTCTGCAAGCTTCATTTAGCAACTTGATCAATTACAAATCAAACATCATTGGATCTGAGGTATCTCAAAAGCCAAATGGCCGAGTTGGGCCAGCTGGAGAACCTTCTCTTGCTCTGGACTCCTTTTAAATTGTCAGCCTTATGGTCACTTAATCATCACTTCTGGTATTTTCTGCTAATCGGGATAGAGAAAAATGCATTAGACAGATCAGTATCTGCATGCGAGGTGCCAGAGGCTGTATTGATTTGCTTCACTAAGAAGACTACATCTGGAATACTAGCTGCAATTGAGGTCAAACCTAATTAAGCTTAGAATAAGCCACTATAATTCTCCAAGATCCATCCATCTTCTGCACAGATTACATAGGCAAACAAAATGGGATTGTGATAGTGTTGATTTTCCAGGTCTTGGTAGCATTAATCTTTGTATTCTTATAGGAACTATTATTGTCTTTGGTTTACTATTTGCATATGGAGGAAAGCTCCAGGAGCTTCCCTTTGACTGAACTCAGGAACTAGGGAAAGAACTAACATGGGTTCATATATCCATTGAACCACTGTTAGGTGGTCCAGGCCTAAACTCTGCTATCAGCTCCCCTTCAGCCTTGGTCCACAATTGTGTTACGAGGTCCCAGGAATTAATGATAACTCAGAATAATGCAGTCTAATGATGCCATAAAGGTCTATATATCTCCTGTTTCCTACTGCACAGTTACAATGGCACAGGACCACCGTTTCCTTTGGGGAAGACCAGGAAGGATATTTGAAACACACACGATTATTGCAAGCTCTTTGCTTGGGGGTTACTAAGGTTGTCCCTTTTTTCAAGGAATTCTGGCTCAATTCTGAGATCAAGTTCTCAGAATTGGATCAGATGATGATCCTTTGTCATGCTGATGGAAGTCAAGATTCTATTCACCCGTTTGAGTTTTTCAAGACTTGGGTCAAGTTGGACCTTAGCTGTCTTAAAGACCACAGGGTAGAGACCCTTATGGGATCAAACCATTCTGACTGTCTTTTCAACCATGTGGCCTAGCATGCTCGCTTTGCCTCTGGTGTTTGTGCCAGCCTATCAACACCACTCAGATCAGAAAGCCCTTCTCAGTGGCAGCGTCTTGCATTTTCACTTCTAGCTTAGAGTACAGCCACTACAGTGATTTTCAAAGATTCTGTCATCCTTCTCATCAAAGTATTTCTCAATGCTTTGGTAAGGGAGTGTTTTTTGAACACTCTCAAAGGTGGGTGAGTGGATGAATTACAACAAATTTACTCCAGCATTCTTTGCTCCTTGCCTTTTTTTCTCCTTACATTGTATTAAGGAATTACATGACTATTGACTTTATTTACAAAGTCAGTAGGCCACCACTGAGTCAAGAGTTCTGTCAGCCATTTAGAACCACTCCCAGATGCCAGAGTGAGCCCATTGATTTCATTTATTATTTTTAAAAATTTACTTATTTATTTATTTGTTTGTTTCTGGTGAAAACCTTGTATTCTTCATGGTTCCAGCTAGTTTCGAGAAAGTGCAACATTTTAATTTATGGTTTGGAATAGACTTTCAGCTGTATTAAACGATGGAGAGATGAATTGGTTACCTTACCAAAGTTAAATCAAGAAGATTCAAGTCAAAAGGTTAAATCACAGGTATTTCCTACAGCACCAAAAACCAGCTTTCCAGTACTTGGTGCCAGAGGCAAGAACTCCAACAGGGAAGTGCCTCAGGTCAGGAAGTGAGCAGAGCCTACCTGCGGAGCAAAAGGCCTAGAAGTTTCCACAACATGGTTTTACCCATTTGGTAAGCTCCCTTAGAAAATAGGGACAATGGATTACAATATCGTACGTGTCTCTGACTTGTGTTTTCCTAAACATCTCACACAGTAAATTACTACCCTGAACATAGTATATTCAATGTGGGGGTCAGATAGGCAAACACTAGTTCAATTTCTCAGGGTTGTGGGCCACTCCCATCTGAAGAATCTAGGAACCCAATCTCCATCTGGAATATTCCTTGTGATCCCTACAGACCAAGAGCCCAAACTCACAACTTAGAGGGATAAAACCAAACAAAAAGCCTACGGAAAGAATCCATGGCATAAAGGGAAGCAACTTCAAGGCACAGGTTAGGCACGCTGCCAAGGGCTGAGTAAATGTCTTCATTGTGAAGATCTTGCCCCTTTCCACTAGTAAGCAGTGGGAACAATTGAAACTGGAATCCTAGTCCATATCTGTCCCTCTCAGGGTTACCAGAAAAACTTCAGTCCTGGTTAACAACCCTACTGTTACATGTTATAAGTATCCAAGAGATCTAAATAAGACTGTGCAGTTTTGAAGATAGAATGCACTTTCTGGTTTGCAGTGTGGAGAAAATGATTATCCATCACTGAGCGCCAGAAACTGCAGTCATCAGCACAGTGCTATGGCATGCAATGTCAGCTCACAAAACACCTCTCTCTCCCTAGTCAGAGGCAGACAGATAGTGGTAGCACTAGGGTTTATTAAGTTGTGGCTTAGTACAGGAACTGGGGCTTGCCCAGGGTGCTGCTCTTGATGTATAAAGCCTGGACATTCCACCAATTCTTCTTGAGCAATGACACCAGGAAATTGACAGCTAAGTAGATGTTGTACACAAGCTCATCATCTGTCATCTTCACATGGCCAACGGCCACTGCCAGACACAGCAACTTCTTCATCTGGAATTTGATCATGGACTTCACTTCATCCACTTTGGCCACCATGTCCTCATTGTGGGTCAGCAAGGAAGGGACCTTGCCAGGCCTGGGCCCAGGATTTGTGGGAGCTCCTTAATCAGAGATCCTGAAGCCAGAAGGGCATCATACTTCTTGGCCAGCTTCTTAACTAATTTTTTTTATTCTTGTTGAGTTTCTTCAATCTCCATGTGGGGAACATCCACAGGCTTGGCTTCATCACAGTGCTGCTGGTCCCCCAAAACACAGATGGTGAACTTGGGATGGGGAGTGGACTTAAGCCTGACAGTGCTCCAGAAACATTTGTCCTTCTGAGGGTCATTGTTCTTCAAGATGATCTGAAACTCCACCATCTCCAAAAACTTTAGGCATGTGCACTGGTTCCCATGAAGGACTTTCTTCACCACCTCATACAGGGTGTCATGGGAGACTTTGCTGCTCATGGTGCCACATGCCATAATAACTGGAAAAGAGAGTTGTGAATCCATTCTGGTAAATAAACTCATATCACTAAATTCAGCTGCAAAATCTCTTAGTTCTTTGAGCGTGCCCCCTCTTTTATCAGTTATTCTGTAACTGATGCCCCAGGGCTTGTTGATGCCCCTGACTCTAGTTGTAGGCTTGGAGCCTCTGAGAAGTAGTACATTCAGGCAGGGGAATAATTGGTATTTCTGTGATGATATCTACCTTAGATGATGTCTTTCTTGGTTGTTCTACTGGACAGGACCAGTGTCATCAGATAGAGAAAGAGGGGCTCCTTCCACTGGCAATAAATTTCTGTTGGCAGATTTGGGAGGTTAGATGTCCTCAGAATCATTCAAATTCTCTCAAATGCAACCATTCCTATTCTCAACATCTTATTCTTTCCAAATCAGTGCTCTGACTTGTACACAAGAGATCCAATCAGGTTGTTTATTCCATCTATGTTGAATTTTGGGCATCCCACAGAATTGGACTCGGCATCTAATTTTTGTAGCCACCTTCTTTCAAGTTAGTTATAGAAACTGACTCCCTGGCTATGTCTTGAGTAGAGAATTTAAATCCTCAACTTGTCATTTTATTTTTTAAACTTGTCAATATAGTTGGAAGTAGCCAATTATTTTGGTTATCTATTGCTGTGTAACAAACCACTTCAAAACTTAGTGACTCAAAGTAATAACCCAATCATTATCTCTCACAGTTTTGTGGATTGACTATTTAGTGGTGACTGCTAAGATGACAAGCATCAGAGGGACAACAGAACCTGGGACATTCAAGACAGATAACCAAAATGGCTGGTAGTTAATGCTGGATGTTGGTTGGAAATTTGGGTGGGGTTATCAGCTAAGGATACCTTGGTTCTACTCCCCAGTAGTCTGTCTCATGGCTGCTTGGGCTTCCCCACAGCATGGCGGCTAAATCCCAAAAGGGAGTATTCTAAGTGATAAAAGCAGATATTGCAGATCTAAAGCCCTGCCTCTGAAGTTAGTTACAAGGATTAATTTTGTCTTTCTCTACTCACTGAATCAAATAATAGGGATGGCCTATGTTCAAGGGAAAGGGAAAGAACAGATGGATGAGTGACAAAAAAACCTGTGACCATCTTTAATCCACCATACCGATCCACTTCCCATATAGCAGCAGCCACTTGGTCCTCCAATGCCTACACGAGTTCCACCTTCTATTGCTAACTAAATCTGCATTGATTTCAAACTGTAATCAATCTCACATTCCCATCTTCTTGAAGATTGATTGCCTATAATCACTTACTGTATTACTTAGGATCCTTAATTGCAGACCAAATAATGCACTCTAACTAGTTTAAGCAGAAAAGGATTTATTATAGGCCATTAAGTCACTTACAAGAATGTCTAGGAGGGCCAGAGAAACAAAATTGAATGCTATGCAAGTAGGAGCAAATAAGCCATCGGATACTTCCAGTGGGAACCTTGATGCTGCTAACACTTGCCACTCGGGATCTAGGGGTCAGAGGGTAGACCTAGAACCACTCCACAAAAGAATGAAACACCACTGCCAGTGAGTTTGCCGAAGGACGTTACAGCTGTGGTCTCATGGATCTCACTTCTGCTTTCCAATTGAGCATGTGTGGAACTCTGGCTGCACAGATATCTTGGAAATATGATCTTGTTTTCCAGCTTCTAGATCAGGGTTCCTAACTTTGACATTATTGACATTTTAGGCCAGATGCTTTGTTGGGGGAGAGAGAACATCCTGTATGTTGTAGGATGTTTAGCAATATCCCTGGCCTTTATCCACTAGATGCCAATAGCACTGGCCTGCACCTCTTCACTCTCCTTCAGGTTGTGATAGTCGAGAACATTTCTTGTTACTGCCAAATGTCCCCCTGGGGAGTGGCTGAGTCACCCTCTGCTGAGAATACCACTCTTGGGATCATAAAGGCATGATAGAGAGAAGTAAAAATGGGACTAAGTACTGTCACAAACAGATTGGTGGCAGGGTAGTTTAGGAGAAAAAGAAATTCCATGATATCTCAAGGATCAGTGTTACAAATAACAATATCATTTGAGATATACTCATACCTATTACCAAAGTGGAATGAAAAGATCCAACCAGGCTGTGGTGAATGAGACAGTGGTAAATCCCAGGCCATTTTTTTCTGCGATGATGTTGACAATTAGAGTTTGGAATAAGAAAAGCTCTTTGAATGTGGTCGCCTTCGGATAAAACTCACTTTACAGCTCCCTTGTTCGAGGTTCTGGCAATCTGGCAGAATGGTTCTTATTGTGCCGGTGAGGGCAAGGTGCTATTAATCTGTCTGCATTTCTCACTACACAACCAGCTTAAAAACCCTAACACAACTCCAGAAGCGCAATATTAATACCAGTGTCATCTGACACTTTTTCACGTTCTGTTCTTCACAACTTTTATTCCTCGAATCCAAGTTCTACTGTGTTTATTTTTAAAAAGTGACAAGGGGGAAACTGGGAAACTAGAGGAGGAAGGGAAGAGTCTCTACATTACTGTGGATAAGGAGTTTTTATTCTGTGCAGCTATAAGGATGTCAGTCTCATGGGAAATTGCTTTTGATACAGAATCCCTGGAGAGACAGATGTGGAAGAGACAGTACTGATATGTTGTGGGGACAGCAGATGGTGAGGGTACAGTTGGTCAGCCAGCTCTAATCTTTACATTAAAACAAGTATTGTGATGGGATAGAAAATTGAGTTAGCAGGTTTTAATCTGCTAATTCCTGATACATTGGTATATTTATTAAGCACTTACCATGAGCTCAGTCCTATGAAAGATAAAAGGAAAGGAGAAGACATTGGCTTGCCATGAACAACCATTGTCAATTATTCATCACTGTTTCCATTTAGCGAGAACTCACAACATGCCAAACATTGGTTGAACTGCTTTACGTGCATTACTTCATTAAATGTTTGAAATAACCCTGTAGGGGATATACTTTTATTATTTCCATTTTACTTAGTAAAAATGTTGTGATCAAAGTCTCATAATTGAGCTACATTTTGAAATCAGGTATATGTACCTAACCACTGTTTTTACTGTATAGGGAAGACAAAAGAGTCTTAAACTCTCCTTAAATCATTAGGTAGCAGTCTCCATAGTTTCCAGGTCTACTCCCACCAACCTCAAGTCCAGCACAAAGAGAGAGGCTCTCTTAATAACCCTATATTTCCCAATTGTCCCCACAAAGTCCCAACACTGAGTTATCTCGGATTGATTTCAGCCCTTTCTTGAACAGAGCACTGGTGGGGAGGGATCAAATTACAGTATTTGACCAAGTCCAATGGCGAACTGAATCTCCGCCCCGTAATCTAGCAACCTTGAGGCTCAATAAGGCAATGTAAGTTGGAGCCAGTCTGTGCTCCACTTTCCCTGCTTCTGGAGGTCAGTGGGGTTTAACGGAGAGCTGAGCTTCCCCCTCCAACCTCACGGCAAGGAGACTGAATGAGGCAGTGTGAAGCAGGGCTACTCAACACTCTGCTTTCTCCACCTGTCTTCTGAGCTGCCACCCTCCCCGCCCCCCACTGGCATCAACAGGTAGAATGAGGTGGTGAGGGGCGGAGCTAATTGACACTTTACTCCCGCCCTTCATGAGTTGGGACCAGTAGGGAGCTGAACTTCTACCCCTTCCACGAAATGCTGTGTCAGCCCCCTGCGTTGTAGCCCTCACCCCCCCCCCCCCCCCCGCATCGCATCAGTAAGGAGCTGAACTTACACTCCCACTTTGAGATAATAAGTTGGATTGAGTCGGTGCACCACTTTTTCAAGAAAGATGTTAATGGGCTGAGGATGGGACTGAAGGCCTACCACATCTGTCTGCAACAAGATGGTGTGATGGGAGTCTTGGCTCCACTTTTTGGAGGTGATGTCAGTGAAGTTCAGCAGGAAACGGAGCCGATACACCCAGCCTTCACATGACTTCAAAATAGGAGGACTTCCTGCTTAAAAAATGAAGATTCAATAGAATCCAGAGCCTCATACTATATCCAAAATGTGCAGGATACAATAAAAAAAATCACTCCTCACACCAAGAAACAAGAACATCGCAAGTTGAATGAGAAAAGACCATCAAAGATGCTAACACCAAGGTTAATCAGAATGGTCTGGCAAGTATATTTAAGCAGCTGTCTTAAAAATGCTTCAGCAAGTGATTATGAATTCTTTTGAAACAAAGGAAAAAGTACAAACTCTCAGCAAGGGAGAAAAGTTATAAAAAGAACAAAGTGGACATTATAAACTTAAAAATAAAGTAACTGAAGTTAAAAATTCACTGAATGAGGGGCGCCTGGGTGGCTCAGTCGGTTAAGCTTCCGACTTGGGCTTAGGTCATGATCTCGTGGTCCATGGGTTCCAGCCCCACTTTGGGCTCTGTGCTGACAGTTCAGAGCCTGGAGCCTGCTTCGGATTCTGTGTCTCCCTCTCTCTCTCTCTGACCCTCCCCGGCTCTCTCTCACACACATTCTCTCTCTTTCTCTCAAAAATAAATAAACATTCAACAAAATTTTTTAAAAAATTAACCGGATGAGTTCAATGCTGGAGCAGAAATGAGAGAGGATTGAACCAGTAGACTTGGGGATATACCAATACGGTTTACCCAACTTAAATAACAGAGAATAATGTCTCTTCATGTCTTCTCCCCTTTTTTCAAACTGGATTATTTGGTTTCTAGGTGTTGAATTTTAGAAGTTCTTTATATATTTTGGATAGTAACCCTTTATCAGATATGTCATTTGCGAGCATCTTCTCCCATTCCGTAGGTTGCTTTTTAGTTTTGTCAATTGTTTCTTTCACTGTGCAGAAGCTTTTTATCTTGCTGATGTCCCAATAGTTTATTTTTGCTTTTGTTTCTCTTGCCTCAGGAGACATATCTAGTAAGAAGTAGCTACAGCCAATGTCAAAGAGGATACTGCCTGTGTTTTCCTCTAGGATTTTGATGGTTGCCTGTCTCACATTTAGGTCTTCCATCTATTTTCAGTTTATTTTTGTGTCTGGTGTAAGAAAGTGGTCCAGATTCATTCTTTTGCATGCTGCTATCCAGTTTTCCCAACGCCATTTGTTGAAGAGGCTGTCTTTTTCCATTAGATATTCTTTCCTGCTTTGTGAAAGAGTAGTTGACCATGTAGCTGTGGGTTCATTTCTCAGTTTTCTGTTCTCTTCCATTAATCTATGTGTTTCTTTTTGTGCCAGTACCATACTGTCTCGATCACTACAGCTTTGTAATGAACAACAGAGCAAAAATAGACTGAAAGAAAAGTGAGCGAAGTCTCAGAAACCTGTAGTACGATAACAAAAGAGCTGACATCTATGTTATTGGCATCCCAGAAGGAGAGCAAAGAGAAAGAAGTATTGGAATGTTTGAAGGAAAATATCTGAAAACTTTAGAAATTTGGCCAAAATCATAAACCTATTCAAGAAACTGAGCTAACTCCACGCAGGATAAATAAACAAGGCCACACAAAGACACATCATAAATGAGCTTCTGAATACTACACATAAAAAAAAAAAATCTTGAAAGAAGCCACAAAGAAATGAGGCGTTACTTACAGACAAACACTGGATGATAATGGATTTCTCCATCAGAGACCAGAGAGGCCAAAGAACAGGGGCACTGCGTTTTTCTTTTTAAGATTTTATTATTACTATTATTATTTTAAATGTTTATTTTCTTTTTCTTTTTACACAATATTTATTTATTTATTTTTAATTTTTTAAAATGTTTATTTATTTTTGAGACAGAGAGAGACAGAGCGTGAGCAAGGTAGGGACAGAGAGAGAGGGAGACACAGAATCTGAAACAGGCTCCAGGTTCTGAGCTGTCAGCACAGAGCCCAATGTGGGGTTGGAACCCACGAACTGTGAGATCATGACCTGAGCCGAAGTCGGGAGCTTAACTGACTGAGCCACCCGGGTGCCTCAAAAATGTTTCTTTATTTTTGAGAGAGAGAGAGAGAGAGAGAGAGAGAGACAGAGCGTGAGTGGGAGAGGGGCAGAGAAAGAGGGAGACACAGAATACAAAGCAGGCTCCAGGCTCTGAGCTGTTAGCACAGAGCCCGACATAGGGCTTGAACCCACAAACTGTGAGATCATGACCTAAGCTGAAGTCAGACACTTAACCCACTGAGCCACTCAGGTGCCCCCCATATTTATTTATTTTTGAGAGGGAGAGAGAGGGAGGGGCAGAGAGAGAGGGAGAGAGAGGATCTGAAGAGGGCTCTGTACTGAGAGCGGACTGCCCAATGCAGGGCCTGAACTCAAAAACTATGAGATGGTAACCTGAGTTGAAATTAGACGCTTAATTGACTGAATCACCCAGGCGCCCCAGCGCTACAGTTTTCAACTATTAAGATAAAATAAAATAACTCTCGACCACAAATTCTTAATCCAGTAAGCTCCATGGACTTAGAAGGAAAGAGAGTTATACACAAATTTCTGTTAACAGTAAAAGGGTGTATGGCTACCTGGGAGACCAAATGAACACATGTCACCTCAAATATAACGGATAATCACAGCCATTTTCCACTTCAACTAAAATATTTTTGCTTCTCTTACTTTTGTGACCATGACTCTTTCTCCATTCTTTTAGAAAGAATATTGGGTGCCTTCCACTGTTGACAAATCTTAAAACATTTACATTCTGCTTTCTCTTCCCAGTGTGTAAAATTATCTTTGCTCCTACTAAGGAGTAGCTCTGACCCAGGCCAAGTAGACAAGACTGTATTCGGAATGAATGTCTCTTTGTGGCACCACATAAGGCATTTTGGGGATGAAATCCTTGACCTGTCTTTGCTCTGACCACCAGGGATTACTTTTAACAAACCACATTTCTCTGAAAAAGAGGTTGGATTGAATTGGGTCAAGTAGTCATAACGCTGACACCAAACTCTTACCAAGATTAGACTTCTGCCATTCAGTGGCACTAGGTGTTTGGTTATGGAACACACACACAAAAGTTGGCTTATTCGATCCCCCTCATGCAAGTACTTTAACAGATGGGCCTACCAGAAGGTAGACAGAGCCTCAGCAAACAGAAGTGAAGAAGAAGCTGAGAAGCATTGACCAGCAGGAAAGACCAGAAGCTCTGCCATTTCGGCTTAGATTAAAGGCTCCATCAATGCCTGGATTCTCTTCCTGGAAGTTTTTAAGCACTTTTAGCCATTCTAAATTTGATTTAGCAACCTTAATCTCACTGAATATTCCTTCTATTCCTTAAATAGATTGGCCCGTGTACGATTATACCCGTTTCTTAGATGACAAAATCACTGTACAACTTTTACACGGTTCAGGTCACTGGTCTCTCGATCTGAAAGCTATTTCAGTATTCTACCTGCTGTCCCATAGACCTTTGCTATAGACTTGAATCTCCATGTGACTTAAATAATTCCCTCCATTCTGGTCCCTCACTGACAAGTAGGCTCCAAATAGACTTTGCCACTCAGTGATGAGGAGGTAATTCTGTCATGACTAAATGGATCTTGCAAAGAATCATTGAGGAGAGGCCCTTTTCACTTGGGAAACCACAGCTTGAAGGCTCAAAGCTGTGAAAGATAAATTAACCTTCCCTCGGACTCTGTCCAACCTGCCAAGCAAACTGGAAGTAATTATTTTATGTGGAATGCTTATTGCCATTACAGTGGCAGGGACTTGATTTCACCATTTAGCAGACCCATCTGTTCCTTTGTTGGCAGGCACTCTGATCGCATGTCACCTGGGGCCCTGGCACTCTTGGGTCTTGATTGCAGGGCATGTCCGAGGCGAAGATGTGGGATAGGGAGAGAGAGTGAGAAGACCTGGCTTCCACCCTCAGTCTAGCTGGGGAGATGGGAATAAGTGTGAAATGATAAATACCCTTGGAGACTTGTTATTACCAAAAGAGTTGATCAGAGAGTTCATATTTCAAAAATTAGCACTAATGCACTGTGGTCACAGCCCAGGTTCTACCACTAGGGCTAACTCTGTGATCTTGGGCAAGTTACATAACCTCCTGTGTGCCTCGATTTTCTCAATTACGAATGGGTATAACAGCACTTACCTCACTGAGCATTGAATGAAAGAGGTGTAAAGTGCTTAGCACATAATAAATATTTGGTAAATGTTAGCTTTTATGATATTGCTCAGAGGAGAGAGAAAGCCTTGGCGTTGATCCAAAAGGGCTTTCTTTGGATTGGAAACAGTGTTTTGTCTTTTCTGCTCCACTCCCACCCCATTTCACAGCAGTGTCTGTCTCACTGGTCACACTTGGCTGGTCTAAGCATGGTCACGAATGACAAAGGAGCCAATACGCCTTCTTCTCCAGAAAATGTAGAACTAGAAAAGTCTTCACCCCCTTGGCGGCTGAGACAGTAAGAAATAAAACTTGGGGGATGGTAGCCAAGTTTCCTGCTATGTGGGATGAGAAACACTTGGAGTCCCAGCTAAGGTTCTTCATCTGGTATTAAAACAAAACGAAACAACTGGCATTAGTGAAAGTCTCAGAGCAAAGACATTTTAGGGAGGCCTGTGTCTTGTCCTTCAGGCCCAGGTAGTCCGTTTTCCAAAAAATACCTGCTTTTTAATGATGCCGAAATTTAGCACTGATTACAGTTGCTGCAAAAGTTTGTATTCAGGGTTTAGTAACATCAGTAGTCTCCAGCTTCTAACATATTGACCGTATTTTTCCTTGATAGGGAAGTTTCTGCAGTCCTTGTGCCTTAATTACCTTTCTGATTGACCCAGTCTAATTTTTCAGACTAGATAATTACCTCTCATTTCCTTATGGGGAGAAGTTGCCAGCGATTTTTATTTAGAGCAGGAGCCATTTGGTGTCAGGTACCACATGGCTGCAAGAAATGATGGGCACCTATGAACCATCACTGAGGTTCTTGCTGAGATGGTGTTGTTGCCATGATGAGGAATACACATTACAAAAACAGCCTTACATCTTCATACGCAACAAACCAGTTGTGACAAATGGCCTGCCGCTGTGCTCCTGGAACTCTGATTTCTGACAGAGACCCCAAAGAGAAGGAAATGGATCTACCATTGTTCTGATTTTATGTGCCAGGTAGCCTGGCCGTTGTAGCCAGTCAGCCTTGGCTTTGACACTGTTTCTCTCTCTACCTCATAATAGCGTGGGGAGGATTAGCTGGTGGAAGGCATCGGTAGAGGGCCTGGCACAGGATAAATGCTTGACAAATGACAGGAATTAGTGTTATTTTTAGTGATAGCTCTCCCGAATTTGCTAATTCTGTCCTTTTAGCCAGATCACAAATCTTCTTAAGCAGGGATGATAACACGTTGGCATCTTCTGAAGTCTTGGATTATTGATCCTGTACCATTCACTTTATTTCTTCATTTTTTGGTGTGCTTTTTAAAAATGTGTGTGTGTGTTTGTGTGTGTGTGTATAGTTTGACAACACATTCATACAATCATGTGACTACCACCACAACTGGAATTCTGTCACCCTCCCTTCCCCCCAGAAGCCCCTTTGCAATGATACTTTGCAGTCAAACCCTCCCCCGACCCTTGGCAGCCACTGATCTGTTTTCCATCCCTATACTTCTGCCTTTTTCAGAATGTCCTATCAATGGAACCATATAAGTATAATGTTTCTGAGACTAATGGGTTTATTTCTGTACTCTTCTTTCTATTCCATTTATCTGTATGCCTATCCTTATGCCAGTACAGAGTCATGATGATTCCTGTAGCTTTGTAGCAAGTTTTGAAATCAGGAAATGTGAGTCCTCCAGTTTGTCTTTTCTGAATCCCTTGCATTTTTATATAAATTTTAGGCTCAGCGTGTCAATTTCTGCAAAGAAATGATCTGAGATTTTGACAGGGATTGTGCTGAATCTGTAGATCAATTTGGGAGTGCTGACATCTTAAAAAAATTACATCTACCACTCTGTGATTATGGAATGTCTTTCCACTTACTTAGATCTTCTTTAATTCCTTTCAACAATATTTTATAGTTTTCAGTGTATGAGTCTCACATTTCTTTTGTTAAATTTATTTGTGAGCACTTTACTCTCATGGATGCTATTGTAAATGGAATTGTCTTCTTTTTTTAAATTTTTTTAATGTTCATTAATTTTTGAGAGACAGAGCATGAGCAGGGGAGGGACAGTGAGAGAGAGAGACAGAGACAGAGAGAGAGACAGAGACAGACAGACAGAATCCAAAGCAGGCTCCAGGCTCCGAGCTGTCAGCACAGAGCCCGACCCGGGGCTCGAACTCACAAACTGCGAGATCATGACCTGAGCCGAAGTTGGACGCTCAACCGACTGAGCCACTCAGATGCCCCTGGAATTATCTTCTTGACTCTATTTTCACATTGTTCATCACTGGTGTATTGAAATACACTTGACTTTTTAAAAATATTCATCTGATATCCTGTATCTTGCTGAACTCACACATTAGTGCTAACGATTTTTTTTGTGGATTTTTAATATAAAAGATTCACCCATCTGTAAATAGAGACTTTTACTTCCTCCTTTCCAATCTGGATTTTAAATGTACATTTTTTTTTCTTAATTGTTCTGACTAGAACCTCCAGCACCATGTTGAATAGAAGTGGTAAGACATCCTTGCCTTGTTCCTTATCCTCATCCTAGAAGGGAAGTCTTCATGATTGAGTATAATTTCAGCTGTGGGTTCTGTCATAAAATGCCATTTGTTGTGTTGAGGGAGTTCTCTGTAGTTCTAGTTTTCTGAGAATTTTTATCATGAGAAGGTATTGGATTTGGTAAGCACAATGCCATAGTATTTTCTTACCAAACTTCAGCCACCGTTATCTACTTTTGTATAAGACTTGAGGTTTAGGTTAACGTCAATTTTTAGTGTTTGAATGTCCAATTGTTGCAACGCCATTTGTGGAAAGTCTAATCCTTCCTCCATTGAATTGTCTTTCTGTCTTTGTTTAAAACCAATTGGCCACTTTGTGTGGGCTTCTTTATAACCACTGTATTGTCATTTTCCTGTGCCTTTACCAGTTCTACACAGTATTGCTTACCATAGCTTTATGGTGGTCTTAAAATTGGATGGTCTGAATCCTCTCCTCGAAATTATTTTTCAAAAAAATGTTTGGCTAGTGTATTTGCCTTGCCTTTTCTTATAAACTTTAGAATCTGTGTGTGTGTATACATACACATGTATATGTATATGTATATACATGTATGTATACATGTATACATATACGTATGTATATATACATATATACACACACATACATATATATATATATATATATATAATAAATAGATATCTATATATCTACATATATTACCCCCAAATCCTAACAAGTAATTGATTGGAATAACATCAGATATACAGATCAGTTTGGTGACAGTTCACATCTCAACTACACTGAGTGTTCCAATCCACTTATGTGGCCTGTCTCTGCATTTACTTCGAGGTTCTTTGATGTATTTCACCAGCATTTTGTAGTTTTGGCATACACAGTTTGCACATGCAGATGTACACTTGAGTATGTCATATTTTGGAGCTACTTTCAACTGTATTCATTTCAGCTTCCTATTTTTGATTGATAAGGTCTAGAAATTTTATTTTTTGGGGTAAATTTGTCTCTTATTTTTGCTAAACTGCTTTATTATGTCAGAGAACTTTCTCCTAGATTTATTGCCTTGTTGTTGTTGTTGTTTTTAAATACATGGAACTGTTGCCTGTGAATAGGAAGAGTTTAATTTCTTCTTTTCCAATCCATATGACTTTTATTCATTTTGCTTGACTTATTGCATGATTAGGACCTTCAGTATAATTTGAATAGGAGAGGTGAGAGTTGACGTCCTTGTCTGTTCTTCATCTTAGGAAAAGAAGCATCAGTCTTTGTCCATTATATTGTCAGTAGTGTGTGTGTGTGTGTGTGTGTGTGTGTGTGTGTGTGTGCGTGTGTGTGTTTGACCCTCTTTATCATATTATGGATGTTTCTATTCCAAGTTTGATGGGAGTTTTTACTTGAAATGACTCTTAATCTTTCTGCTTTTCTGAATAATTTTATATGTTTATGTGTTTTTTGTTCTTTATTAGCATGGTGAATTTCATTAAATTATTTTCATATGTTAAACTAGATTTACATTCCTGGGATTAACCCCATTTGTCATGGTGCATTATTCTTTTTATGTATTGCTGGATTTTATTTGCTAGTATTTGGTTAAGGATTTTTCCTATGTTCATGAGGTATATTGGTTTATGATTTTCTTTTCTTTTACTGTTTGTCTGGTTTTGGTATGAGGGTAATGCTAGCCTCATAAATGAATCTGGAAGTATCCTTTCCTTTGCTCTTTAATGTCTGTGGTTCTGTAGTGAGAGTCCACCTTTCATTTCTGATATTGAAAATTTATGTCTTCTCCCTTTTTTCTTTGCCAATCTTCTTAAAGATTTATCAAATTTATAGATCTTTTCAAAGAACCCACTTTTGTTTTTATTGACTTTTTCCTATTGGCTTATCATTTTATTTTATTTTTATTTTTTTAATGTTTATTTAGTTTTGAGAGAGAGAGAGAGAGAGAGAGAGAGAAACAGAGACAGAGTGTGAGTGGGGGAGGGGCAGAGAGAGAGAGAGGGAGACACAGAATCTGAAGGAGGCTCCAGGCTCTGAGCTGTCAGCACAGAGCCCGATGCGGGGATTGAACCCAGGAACTGTGGGATCATGACCTGAGCCGAAGTTGGAAGCTTAACTGACTGAGCCAGCTAGGTGCCCTGGTTTACCATTTTAAATGTCAGTAACTTCTGCTGTTTTATTTCCTTTCTTCTGTTTGCTTTGGGTTTATTTTTCTCCTCTTTTAAAAATTTCATAGGGTGGAAGCATGGACTGTTGATCTGAGATTTTTCTTATTTCCTAATACAAGCAGTTAACCATTAATTGTACTCTAAATCTTGCATTAACTGTTTCCCACAGATTTCAGTATGTTGCATTTTCTTTGTTTAGAAAATACTTTCAAATTCCTTTTGTTATTCATCCATATATTATTTAGAAATGTATTATTTAACTTTCATGTGTTGGGACAATTCCAGTTATCATTCCATTATTTATTTCTATTTTAATTCTATTATAATCAGAGAAACTAATTTATGTGATTTCAAATCTTTTAAATTTGTTAAGGTCTGTTTTATAACAGTCTGTTATAATAGTCTAGATGCTTGCGTGTTTGCTGTTTGATGTAATGTTCTATAAATATAAATTTATTCTGGTTTGTTGACAGTGTTATTTGGTTCTTCTATATACTAGTTGATTTTTCTGTATACTTGTTTTACTGATTCCCAATAGAGGAATGTTGACATTTCCAACTATAGTTGTGGGTTTGTCCGCTTCTCCTTTCAGTTAGGTAAGTTTCTGCTTCATATATTTTGAGTCTTTATTGTTAAATGCACCCACATTTAGGGCTGTTAAGTCTTCTTGGTGAGTTGATGTTTTTATCATTTATAATGTCCCTTTTTATCCCTGGTATTTTTATTGTCATAACATCTTCTTTGCCTAACATTAATTAGACCCTACAGATTTACTTTGATTAGTTTTTGCACAGCATTTCTTTTTCTATCACTTTACTTATAACCTAGCTATCTCATTATTTTTAAAGTAACTTTCTTATAGACAGCATATAGTTGAGTCTTGCTTTTCTTTGATCCATTCTGGCAATCTATCCTTTTTACTTTGTGCGTTTAGACTGCTTACATTTAATGTAATTATTGATATGTTTAGATTTAGCTCTATCATTGTATTATTTATGTTTGTTTCCTCTATTTCCATTTCTCTATTTTCCCTTTCTTTACTTCTTTCAATTATTTATGTATTTTTAGTATTCCACTTTAATTTGTTTTATTCAGTTTATAACCATATCTTTGCATAGTTTTTAGTGGTTGCTTAAGGGGTTAAAATACACATACTTCACTTCTTATAGACTACTTAGAATTAATATTTTCCTACCTTAAGTGGAATGTATAAACCTTACCACTGCATAAAACACTTTATCTTCCTTCATTTAAGTTGTATTAGTTCAGTGCATAGTTGCACTGAACTAATGCATCTATTGAAACATCAAAAGTCCCATCAGAGAAAGCTATAATTTTTGCTTTCAACTGTCATATGTATTTTAAAGAACTTACGAGGAAAAGCATAATATATTCCTTTGACCCAGATATTTACCACTTGTGTTGTTCTTCTTTCATTCCTGGTATTTCTTATTTCCCTATGGGATCAATTTCTTTTATTCTGAAGAACTTCCTTTAGTTCTGTAAGAAAAGATCTGCTGAAGATGAATTTTCTCGGTTTTCCTTCACCTCAGAATTTCATTCTTTCTTCTTTATTTCTAACGAATACCACTGGATATAAAACTATGAGGTTGACAATATTTTTTCAGCAATTTAAATATGTTGTTCCACCATCTTTTGGTTTCCGTGGTGTCAGATGAGAACTCTGTATTCCGTTAAATAATTGTTCCTTTATATGCAATCCCTTTTTTTCCTCTGGCTGCTTCCATTGCCATTACTCTGCAGCATTTTGATTATGACATATCCAAACGTGGGTGTTTTTCCTTTTCTTCTTCCTCTCCTTCTCCTGTCTCCTCTTCCTCCTCCTCCTTCTTTTTCTTCATTTTTTTTTTAGTTTGGAGTTTGCCAAGCTTCTTAAATCTGTTCATTTATGTTTCTCACCAAATTTGAGGAGTTTTCAGCTATAATTTCCTTATTTTAGTTTCATTTAATTTTGTATTTTGTGTCACAGTCTTTATCATTTTATGGGATTCTAATGACATGAATGCTCGACCTTTTGATATTGTCCCACAGGTTTCTGCAACTCTGTCATTATTTTTTCCCCCAAATTTTTCCTTTCTATTATTTAGATTCAGTATTTCTTTTGATCTACCTTTAAGTTCACTAACTCTTTCTTCTCTCATCTCCATTCTGCTCTCAACACAAAAAGAAAATGTTTTATTTCTGTTAATGTGTTTTTTAGTTCTAATATTTATATTCTGTTCTTTAAAAATCCTTTATTCCTTCTATTTATCTGCTGAAACTTTCTGTTCTTTCTTTCTTTCTTTCTTTCTTTCTTTCTTTCTTTCTTTCTTTCTCTGTTTCTTGCTTTCTTGCTTTCTTTCTTTCTTTCTTTTAGAATATTCATTCCTAGTGTTTGGAGCATGGTTAAATAGATCACTTAAAATCTACATCTGATAATTCCAGCATCTGTGTCATCTTTAGATTAGTATTTGCCGACTATCTTTTCCCTTTTCAGATGATCAGATTTTTCTTGTTATTTGTATGCAGGTTAATTTTGAATTGTATCCTGGACTTTTTGAATATTATGTTAGGATACTCTTGCTTTTATTAAATCATATGGAGAATGTTATTTATTTGTTTATCAGTCAGTCAATCGGATTTTATTCAGGTTGTAAGTTCCTACCCACTTCCTCTGAGCTATTGGTCCTGGGTCAGTCAAGTTTCAAAGCCTTTGCAGTGTGATTTTTGTCTCTGTCATGTGAGTGCCATACAGGTGCCAGTTTGGGGATGATGCAGTGGTCTCTACCATGCAGTTCAGTTCTTAAAGTTGTTTGGCCTCAGATCCATGTATGCACAACTCAGGGTGAGTAAAGGAGTTTGTACAAAATATTCTGGCATCACTTTCACTAGCTCTTTACTCTGTGACCTCTCAGGCGCTAACTGGCTCACAGAAATTTCATTTCTTGGTCTTTTGATTGGAAAGCTGTTACTTAATTCCTCCTCTCTGCCATGCCCTTCACACAATATGTCTGCTTCTGGGGCTAAGTGGCAACAAGATACATAGAGAAAAAGAACAGTGAGCCTTGTCCCTATGTTCTCTGTCAAAAAGAAGGATTCCTTCCTTCTAAGTTTAGGTACCTGCTCAGCTTCTGGTTCCATCATTACCACTGCCTCTGAGTGATTGATTGCCCAGGGGCTGCAGTAAGAGAAAATGGGAAAAATGGGATTTTTTTTTCAGCTCTCTCTTTTCCAGACGACTCCCCTTTCCCACTTCTTAAACCAGAAGCTGAGCTTTCTTGAAGCTCTTCCTGTCTCTTTCCATTTATAGTTCTAGGTTTCAGGATGTCTTTGAATCTAGGTCAGGAATTCCTGGAAGAGGAAAAGTGGGGAGCGTACCACGCGTATAGTATTACTTAGAGTTTTGAACTTTTTCCCCTAACCTTCCTGCTGCCATTTATTTTTCAGAATCCTTAGCTAGCTGTTCCATGCATTTTGTCAGGGTTTTTAGTCTCGTTGAATGAGAGAGACAGAATTGAATGTGTCTATTGTATTTGGAGCACAACCTGAACTGTCACTTGATGGGGTGTGGGGGGAGCTCTTCTGAGACTTAAGCTAATCTCTGGTCCTTTTGTTTCTTTTTTAATTATAAAAATTACTTAGAGTGGTACAGAACACCTGGGCTCTGGAACCATATGCTTGGGTTCAAATCTTGATTCCACCACTCTCTAGAAGTACAACCGTTAGTAAGTTACTTGATAATGGTGATTTGAAGAGATAACTTTGATAATAGAAATTACTTCATAGGGTTCATATTACATGGGTTCATATTTTATAAAGCATTAGAACTTTTCTTGGCACCTAGTAAGTGATACATAGACTAATGTTTATGGGCTCCATAGAATATAAGTGTCTTCGAAGGAAGGAAATTCTGTATTGCCCAATTCCCTTGGTGTCTCACTTCTCCTTTTGTTTGCAGAAGGTTACAGAATAGGGTAAAAAGTCCATTGGGCATTAGAATCAGGATGACCTGGACAAAAATCAAGTGTAAAATATCTAGCCCAGTATCAGTCACATGGGGAGAAAAATGTAAATGTTCCCTCTTCCATAATTTAAGGAAAAATGTACTGTGTTTGCAGTTTGCCATTCTTGATTATTACCCTAGTCCTCCTTCCTCTTCCATTCACCCATCAATTCATTTCTTCATTCATTTATTGATTCATTGATTCATGTGTTTATTTCTTTTTTTTTTTAAAGTTCATTTATTTATTTTGAGAGAAAGACAGAGAGTGAGAGAACGAGAAAGAGAGAGCAGGGGAGGGAGAGACAGAGTCCTAGAGAGAGAGGGAGAGACAGAGTCCCATGCAGGCTCCATGCTGTCGGCACAGAGTCCGATGCAGGGCTTAATCCCCGAACTGCAAGATCATGACCTGAACTGAAATTGGGAGTCATATGCTTAACTGACTGAGCCACGCACGTGCAGGTGCCCTGTTTATTTATTTCCATAAAATGTCTAAGTACCAACTTTGTGCCAATCCAGGTGCTGAGTACCAGGGAAATAATAATGAACAAAATTGACATGGTTCCTGCCATCATGGAACTTCCATCAATCAAAGAGGCATCTGAACACACAATTACAAATTACAGTGGGTATATTGAAGAAAAAGTTCATGGGGCTTTCTGAACATGTAACAGAGGGATCTAACCTAATTGTCAGAGATGAGAGAAGAAGGTGGTCAACAATGGCTTGACTGAGACCTGAATAATGACTGGGAACTCAGTTGATAGGCTGGTGGAGTAGGGCAGGGTAGAGGATGAGGAAGAAGGCTCCTGGTACAGAGGACAGCACCTTTAATGGCCTTGTGATGAAATGAGAGTGGCATTTTAAGGGGACAACTATTATGATAGAGGAGGTGGTTAATGAGGGAGTCCAGAGGAGAATGGCACCAGAAATGGGCAAAATAAGATAGAGAATTAGGTTGGGCCAGGCCTCCTAAGGTTTATGAAAGAAGGTATTTTAAGAATAAGATGAGGAAATTGAATGTTTTTTGCTGGGGAGAGTGGGATAGGAGGGACAATCATGTGATCAGATTTATTCTAGAAAATGATACCACTGACCACCTGCATTTGGGGAAGAGGTTGAGGCTTACAGTCATTGTTCCTCGTCAAGATTTTCTTGGACAAAACATCTTCCATGATTACTTCCTCTGAGCTCTTAAGAGGCATCACAACCTCTTCAGGATGAAAGTCAAAGAGCCTAGCATCAGCATTCAGAAATATGGCTGGTGATGACATCTACTGCCTAATGCTCTCCCCACACCTCCTGGATGTATTTTGTTGGTTTAGGCAAATTGTTTTCCACTGCAAGCTAACATCAAAAACTTTAGGGATGAGTTCTCTTTTTGTGAGGAAAAAAAAGAAAAGAAAAAGAAATAGATCCACCAAGAGAGGTACAAATGGGAAATGAGAGTTCCCGTGATATTTGAGTTTCTGGATCCGGTCAATCCTGAAACCACTTCCACCCCTAGTTTTTTCCATGGTTTGGGTTTCCTGGGTCAACACATTTCCTTTTGTGCTTGTGCCAACTTGCAACCGAAAGAGTCGTGTCTAATGCATTCTTTTGAGAAGTTCTCAGGGACCAGGTTTTGCTTTGTGCGCTAATTAATTTAATCAAGGATTAGCTGGGGTCACCCTGCCCTTTGGATTTAAATAAAGCTTGGCACAAACTCTCATGCTACACGCAGAGGAAAAGGGCAATGTTTTCCCTTCATGTTTGCTTGTGTATTGGAGGGGGGGCAAGAGATAGGGGTGGAGGGTGGAGGGGTTGTGTGAAAGTTCTCTGGCAGCTGGTTCTGCCCTCAGTGAACTCCCAACTGTGTTCCATTCTCATATTTGGCTGCGGTTCTCCTTCTCTGCCTCTCAGATCAAGAACATGGCCCCATTAATGTCGACTGCCCCAAATCTTTCTTTCTTCCCAGGCATCCGTGCATTGAGTAAGACTGGCTCCAAGTCTTGGTGACAGAGATGTTGACATTTCAAAATTGCAGACAACTTAAAAATACACATTAGACATCAAATCTTCTTGGAATATGCTGGAATTTCTCAATGATCACTCTTTGCTACACACTTCTGCCTGTCATCATGCTGTTCTCACCTTACCTCTTACTTAGTTGCCCTAAATTCTCTTGAACTTCCTATGCAGATAGGTTTCTTATCTTCTGATTCCACTGTCTTCTTATAGAAGCTCGCATGCTGACTGGCCTGAAGACACATGCCGCTGATGAATACAGTCCCCTCCTTATGGAAAACTCCCTGTTGGCTGTTAAATAAAGGGTTTTTTTTCACCCCACTACATCATCTATTTCCACTCTGTTTTTATCTCTTTAATATCTCCTTTACTTTCTATTGTTTTCAAAAAATTTTTAATGTTTTATTTATTTTTGAGAGAGAGGGAGAGCACAAGCAGGGGAAGGGCAGAAAGAGAGAGCAAGAGAGGGAGAGAGGGAGACACAGAATCTGAAGCAGGTTCCAGGCTCTGAGCTGTCAGCCCAGAGCTGGACGTGGGTCTCGAACCCACACACTGCGAGATCATGACCTGAGCTGAAGTCAGACACTTCACCAACTCAGCCGCCCAAGCACCCCTCCTTCCAAATGCAGCAAAAACAAGCAAAAAAACTCTTGGCGTGATTCCTAATGGCGTGCTTTGCTCCCGTTGAGCAAATGGCTTTGAAAGGATCACTTTCACTCATCTTCTGGGATCTGGGGAGAGGCCCCAACTCTCCCCACTCCTGTGACTCACTCATTCTTAGGCACCAAGTTGGCATCGGCTCTGGGGAGTCTATTTTGTGTCATGCAATTCTTCCGCTCTCCTCCCTCCCTCCATGCCCAAGGGGAGATTTGGCAAAAGAAAGAAAGAAAACCAACCTGAGTGGGGTCCAGCTCTTCTCTTGCGTTTTTTCTCCCAGGTCTCATGTTACTTGAATGAGGGGCTCTCTGCCGATTGAACCTCCCGTGTTCAGCTTTTTAAGCTTCCCTTTCTTCTCCTGCCATGAGAAAGCTTGCAGGGGCACAGGTGTGTTACCTCTTCCCTGGCATGGAGGCGGGACAATGTTCCTGCTTAGGTCAGTCTCAGAAGGACAGGATAACTCAGCCTCTGACCCCCCAGTAGCTGGCCCTGGCCCTCCCCTGCCAGCCCCTCCCCACCTTCGGCTGTCCGTTCATGCACCTTGTTTCAGGAAACGCCAGTGGTGGTGGCTGATCTTTCATCCTGGACATAGCTGTCTTTTCCTTGGACACAGGAGAGGGAAGCCCAGAGAGGGCAGAGCAGTGAGGTGTGCCTTCTGCGGTGTAAACACGTGGCTATACCACTTCAGTGGTGGAGTAGATTTTCTGAACAACTACAGCCAGAAAGAATGCCTGCAGGCAACAGAATAAGTCTGCAAATGCCCTCTTCACCTTTCCTTCTTCCCTTTAAGCTATAAACTGCCAGTGTTGTGTGTTATTCTTGCATATACAATTCCTAGCCCATACCTTCCAAATGCAGATCCTAAAAAAAGGTTAAATCCACTAGAAAAGGTGAACAGATGCCAGGTGTCACAGATAATGTGAATTATCGTCATGGGTCATCATTGACACCATCACTATGGATTGAGCACTTAATTACACCCCAAATACCACGCGGTGACCTTCACATGGAAGGTCTCATTGGGTCCCTCTCAACAAGCCTATGAGTTAGATTTGATCATTCTCTGTCTTAGAAACAGAAGCAGAGAGGCTGAGCCATTAAACCCAGCAGGTTTGCAGCGGAGCCAGAATTAGAACCCAGAGCACCCGCACACTCTGTGTGCCCGATTGCACAGCACGTTCATGCATGTTATGAATGTGCTAGGAAAGCGGTCTTGGTTCTTGCCGGATAGTCTACAGTTGTTGATGGGAAAATTCATATCCATGCAAGGAAAAGCAAAGTGAAGTTTTCTCCTTTGGATATTCTTTGATTTGTTCTCCTATTGGTATCAGGTTTCTTTGGATGATTTCAGCTCATGCCACTCTGATGCCAAGTAGACTTTAGGAATTCCAGTTCTCTGAGAAGTGTCTCTGAAGCTAAATCAGAAGTTTAGAGACTCACTCTCTCACCCCCAATGCTGCACACGTGTTTTAAGGAACTGGAAAGCAGGGCTTTGGTGTGCAATAAAGAAATGCAAAGCAGGGGCGCCTGGGTGGCTCAGTCGCTTGAGCGTCTGACTTCGGCTCAGGTCACGATCTCCCAGTCTATGAGTTCGAGCCCCACGTTGGGCTCTGGGCTGACAGCTCAGAGCCTGGAGCCTGCTTTGGATTCTGTGTCTCCCTCTCTCTCTGCCCCTCCCCCACTCATGCTCTCTCTCTCTCTCTCTCTCTCTCTCTCTCTCTCTCTCTGTCAAAAGTAAATAAACATTAAAAAAATTTTTTTTTTAAAGAAATGCAGGGGCGCCTGGGTGGCTCAGTCGGTTAAGCGGCCAACTTCGGCTCAGGTCATGATCTCACGGTCCGTGAGTTCGAGCCCTGCGTCGGGCTCTGTGCTGACAGCTCAGAGCCTGGAGCCTGTTTCAGATTCTGTGTCTCCCTCTCTCTGACCCTCCCCTGTTCATGCTTTGTCTCTCTCTGTCTCAAAAATAAATAAATGTTAAAAAAAATTTTTTTTAAAGAAATGCAAAGCAGAGAGCTATGGAAACACCCAGAGTTTGGGTATTTGAAGGGAACTAAAAGGCTTGGTGACTCCTCACTGCCAAAGGAATTTGTAACACTCTCATTTGGCCAACATCCTAGGATCACGGATCAGGCCCTGTCTGTGGGCTGATTGCATAGCGTGACGGCCTGGTCCTTGCCCCCTGGGGCTTACAACTTAGTGTAGGTAGATAGGTGGAAACACATGTGGAGGTTTCAGGTAGTGATACATCAATGCCATGCAGAGAATAAAGCAGTATGGGGGGTGGGGGGAGAGGGAGGGGAACTGGCTAGACCAAGTTACCTGGGAAGACCTCTCTGAGGAGGGGATATTTGAGCTGAGGCCCATTTAGAGAAAAAAGAGCCACCCATATGAGGTGTGAAAAGACCCCTTCAGAGAGGGAATGCAGAAATCACAAAGGTGATAAGCCAGGGATGAACTTGATGTGTTTGGGAAACAGAAGGAAGGTCAGAATGCCTGGAGAAGAACAGAGGAGGAGGGTAGTGAAGGAAAAAGAGGCCGGGGCTAGAGGAAGCAGAGCTTGTAGGGCACTGAGGTCAGTTTGGGAAGCGACTGAAGGTTTAACTGCAGGAGACTGACATGATCCAATTTATATTGTTAAAATGAATTCACTGGCTGCTGTTTGGAGAACAGATTTCCTTAGGGCAATCTCAGAGGCAGGGAGTACATGAACAGCCTACCAGATCTGGCCACGGAGGAAGTGACGGGAACTCAGAATCTGGAAATAGCAGTGGGGATACAGAGGAGAGGACAGACACAAGACCTTTTGCCATTTTTTCATTGGGTGGCTTGTTTTTTCTTATTGAGTATTGAGAGCTCTTTATTTATTCTGGATACTCACCCTTTGTCACATACCTGGTTGCAAATATTTTCTCCTAGCCTGTGGCTTTTTATTAATTCTCTTAACAGTGTCCTTTGAACAGTAGAGATTTCTAATTTGAGGAAATCCAACTTACCAAATTTCCCTTTTATGAATTATGCTTTTAGTGTCATAGCTAAGAAATCCTTGCTTACCTTAGAGTTGCAAAGATTTTTCTCCTCTGTTTTCTTCTGGAAGCTCTACAGTTTTAGCTTTTATATTTCAGTCTATGACCTGCTTTGAGTTAATTTTTATATATGGTGTGAGGTATGAATGGACTTAGTTTTTTTGAATATGAATATCCAATTGATAAAGCACCATTTGTTGAAGACTAATTTTTATCTACTGAAGTGCATTTGCACCTTGTCAAAAACCAATTGTCCATACAAGTGTGGGTCTATTTTTGGACCCCACTTTGTTCTATGGTTTATTTGCCCACCTTTATGCCAATGCCACACTGTCTTGATAACTATAGCTTTATAAGAATTCTTAGAGACAGGTAGGATTTGCCCCTCTTTTGAATAGATTTAAATAATAATAAAATAATATA
This sequence comes from Panthera tigris, assembly GCF_018350195.1. Lineage (NCBI taxonomy): Eukaryota > Metazoa > Chordata > Mammalia > Carnivora > Felidae > Panthera > Panthera tigris. Next base: position 29,986,724 of record NC_056674.1, on the reverse strand, counting down.
TTTATTAATATCATTACCATTTCCATTATTCATTATTACTTTGTATAGATCTGTATTTCCATCTGGGTATCATTGTTCCTTCTGCTTGAAGGGCTTTTGTTTTTGTTTTTGTTTTTTTTTTTAGCGTTTATTTATTTTTGAGACAGAGAGAGACAAAGCATGAATGGGGGAGGGTCAGAGAGAGGGAGACACAGAATCTGAAACAGGCTCCAGGCTCTAAGCTGTCGGCACAGAGCCCGACGCGGGGCTTGAACTCACGGACCGCGAGATCGTGACCTGGGCCGACGTCGGCCACTTAACCAACTGAGCCACCCAGGCGCCCCGAAGGGCTTTCTTTAACATGTCTGGTAGTGCATATCTGAGTCTTGAATTTGAATTTCAGGTGGTGTTTCTTTCTTCTTCTTTTTTTTTTTTTTTTTAATGTCTGAGAGAGTATTTTGCTTTTGGTTTTGAAAAATATTTTGGTTGCTATAGAATTCTAGGTTGATAGGTTCTGTTTTCAGGACTTTAAACATGTTTCTCCACGGTCTTCTCACTTGCCTTGTTTCTAGTCAGAAATCTACCATCACCTTTATCTTTCTCCCTGTGTACATATTGTGTCTATTTAATCCGGCTTCTCTTAAGATCTTCTCTTTTTTCTAGTTTTAAGAAATTTGACTATGTTGTGCTTTGGTGCGTACATCTATTTCATATTTCTTGTGCTTGGTGTTCATAGAGCTGTTGGGACTTCTGGACTTGTAGGTTTTATTACATTGGAAAAATAGCCAACATCCAGCTATATGGCCATTGTTTTGTTTCAAATATTTTTTTCTCTGTCTTCCTTTATACAAAACACACATATATTACATTGCTTAAAGTTATACCACAGCTCACTGATGATCTGTTCATTTTTCTTTTATTCTTTTTTCTTTCTCTTTTGCATTTTGGATAGTTTCCATTTTTGTGTGTTTAAATTCACTAATCTTCTCTTCTGTGATGTCTCATCTGTTACTAATCCCCTCCCACACTTTTCCTTTCACACATTGTAATTATTTCTCCAGGCTCAGTTTGTCATTTTTTAAAAATTGTCCATATTTCTGCTCAGCATGTTCAATCTTTCCTCTAGTTTTGGTTAATATCTACAATGCAGTAATAATAATTTTAATGTCCTCTTCTAATAATTCTAGCATCTGGGTCAATTCTGGGTTGGTTTCAGTGCATTGATTTTTCCCCTCATAATGGATTCTATTTTTCCATCTTTTTTTCATGCCTGGTAATTTTTTATTGGATGCCAGATATTTTCCAGTAATATGCTGAATTCTCCAGGGGGACTCTCTCCAGATCCACAGAATCTCTGTGTAACTCTTTCCTCTCTGGTCCTCTGCCCTGTGAACTCTAGTTGTCAAGAACTCCTTGGACCCTCACCTTCCTATCCTCAGGGAATTTGTGTAGTTCTAGTGCTTCCCCTTCCTGTGCCATGTTCTGGAAACTCGATGGAATGAACTGAGGAGACTATGGGGCTCCCTTCATTGGTTTCCTGCTTTTCAGGCACCACTGTCCTTTGTGGATGATGCCCAATGTCTTGAAAACCACTCTTTCACATATTTTGCCTGTATTTGAGTGATTTCAGGAACCAGTGTCCCTGTTACCACATCTCAGCTGGAAATAAAAGCCTGGAAGTTTATTTTTTAATAAATGACTCATAATAACAGGAAGGTTACTAATACTACGTTATCCCTTTGGCTTTCAGATAGCCCCTGGGCTAACTTAGCATTGCAGGTGAGGACATATTCGTTACAAAAGATACGGGACATTTTACTTTTTGAATGTTCTAACTCTAAGGTGCAGGATACGTGAGTATAGCCATAAAGGGTTTGAATACTGATTGACTAATCTTTCAGAACTCTGGGAGTTAAACTTGATGCAATCCCAGTGAAGGTGTTCACAGGACAATTACTGATGACAGCCCATTTATGGTGCTAATGGAACAAATAATGATTCTGTAAAGTTTTGGAACAGATGGACAGTTATGTGTTTCTACAAAGTCGATGTTCAAGATAAGAGTAAATTAATTGTCTTCTAACCAGGGAATTTTGTTTATGATATGGGAAAAGTCATTCCTCATAAAGAGCGGGAGTTGTCATTGACTTAGAGGACCCAGAAGATCCCCAGGCAAATGATAATCACTTTCATAGATATTTTTTACTAATATCTTTTTCTGTTTATTTATTTATTTATTTATTTATTTATTTAGAGAGAATGAGTGGGGGAAGGGAAGAGATAGAGGGGGAAAGAGAGCATCCCAAGCAGGCTCCACACTCAGCATGGAGCTCGATGTGGGGCTGGATTCCACAAACCGTGAGATCATGACTTGGGCTGAAATTAAGAGTCGGGCGCTCAACTGACTGAGCCACCCATGCGCCCCTCATAGATATTTATTGAACAAAAAATATGATCTATCAATTACAGGAATAGCAAACTGGTGGCTTATAGGTAGTATTTTTCCTGTCTACAGAGCCTTTTTAAGAATCAGGAGATTTCACGTAAAAACATCCAGGTTTTTGCATTCTCTTTGATGAGAGAATCTCCCTCTTATCCAAGTTGGCCTCTTTCAGGTGTTCATATGAACTGCATAGCCTGTGTACTCCTTCGAGCTTGCAAGCCTTTCCTCAACACTTCATCCCTCTTCATCTTTTTCATTGAAATATCTTCCTAATAAAGATAATGCCTGGAATATCATGAGTAGTAAAAGTCTAGCACTGAAGTAGGATTGCTCTAAGAGGCACTTTAAAGTTATTACTTCTGGTGATGGTTTAAAATAATGACCGCAAATCTTTGACATCACTCTCACTGAAAGGAGAGATTATGTTCCTTCCTCCTTTTTTTTTCCTCCTCTGGAATCTAGACAGGCTTATGACTCAGCTGGAACTAACCAAGTGTGGCAGAAGTGACACTGTGTGACTTCCCAGTGAAGGTAACAGAGGGCCACGCACTTTCCATCTTGTTTGCTAAGTTCTCCCCTTGTGGGGCCTAGAGTTGACATTCAAGCAGTTCAACCCCCCTGAGGCTGCCCTATTGTGCAGAAGCCCAGGCCACATGGAAGAGAAGCTACAACCAATGGCTCCATCTGAGGACCCAACCAATGGCTGTTGTGAGCTGCTAGATGTGAGTGCAGATGCTTCCAGATGATTCCAGATTCCAGCCACCATGTCCTCCTGAGCCATCACTAACTCCCAGCCAATGCCTTAGACATGATAGGCCAGAGACACACTGTTCCCTCCGGGCCCTGCCTGGATTTTGACTCACAGAATGTGTAAACACGGGGGGAAAATTGTTTAATAAGCTATAGGGTAGATTTGCACACATCAATAGTAACTGAAACATAGGCATTTCAAAATCTGTCTGAAATCATTCTATATTATAGAACACAAATACACTGATTTGAACTTCTCTGTCTGCCAAATGGGGATGATAGTTTCTCTAAGACTGAAGGAATAAAACCATGTAATCTACCAATCCCTATGCCTGCATGCAATAATAGGTTCCTGCTTTTAAAAATAATCAAAACAAAAATAATTTTTGTTTTTGTTAGTGGCTCTGAAATAGCAATTTAGAAAGAATACTAAAAGTAAAATAATTTTATCTTATCATGTGGGTATTTCTCACCCCGCCTCCCCCCCTACCGGCCCCCAAAGCCTAACTTCTCACAACAAAATGAAACTGGTACCAGAGAAATTATTTGCACTCTGGGTGAAGATCTGATTAAATGGGGAGCGCCTGGGTGGCTCAGTCGGTTAAGCGTCCAACTGCGGTTCAGGTCATGATCTCTAGGTCTGTGGGTTCGAGCCTCACGTCGGGCTCTGTGCTGACAGCTCAGAGCCTGGAGCCTGCTTCGGAGTCTGTGTCTCCCTCTCTCTCTGCTCTCTTCCCCCGCTCATGCTCTCTCTCTGCCTCAAAAATAAATAACCATTAAAAAAATTTTTTTGAAAAAAAAAAAAAGAATCTGATTAAATGAAGACATTACACAAAAGCAGCATTCTAGGAACCTTAGTGACAGAACAAAACATGATATTTTTATCCTTTAATCAAACTGTAACTGGGATTTGTAGGTTTTTCAGATAATTGAAAAAGTCCGTTAATGCCGGGAATCACAAAACATCGGCTACCTTGGTCACCTTATTGTTTTAACTAAACACATCCACACCACCCCCTATAAATATGTAAAGTACATTTATCGTCTTTTTCTCCTGGGTCAAGGCCTTTTCTTTAGGTGTGGGCTCCCTAATTGGAGTTCATATCGCCTTCCTTGCCTTCAATCATACCTGTGCAATACTGGCTATGATTTTTACTTCGATTTCTTTAGAGAGGGAAGAGAACTTTAATGGAGCTCAAGAATCAACTGAGTGCAGACTCCTTTTGTATTCTCGCAGCCTAATTAAATAGACGTGTTAAAAGTCACTCATCACTTATTAATTCTGTTGGAAGCATTTATTTTAGTTTTGCACACCCATTCTCTTTATGCACTTCTATTATGCAGATAGTTTACACCTGTAAATTAGTCATGGAAGCTTCCTTAAGTTCCTTATATCTTTTTTTTTATGTTTATTTATTTTTGAGAGAGACAGAGTGCAAGTGGAGGGAGGGGCAGAGAGAGAGGGAGACCTAGAATCCGAAGCAGGCTCCAGGCTCTGAGCTGTCGGCACAGAGCTTGACTGGGGGCTCAAACTCACAAACTGTGAGATCATGACCTGAGCTGAAGTCGGACGCTCAACCGACTGAGCCACCCAGGCGCCCCTCACGTTCCTCATATCATTGTAAGTGTATTATAGTTAAATTCTACTTTCAGCTTAGAGAAGGGACTTTCAGGGTGTGCCACTTTGGTGTTGAGACTAACTCATCAAGATTCTCTATTCCACTCCATTTTGGAAGATGGAAAGTTGAACTGAGAGCTCACCTCCATTCTCGATTCACTTCCCACCTCTAGTGCCTCATCAGAAACGTGTAACAATGTGGATCTCTTTATGTGTGTTGGAGGCCTTCCCCTGAAGAGGAAGTCACCAGAACAAATGAAACTTGGGGGGTGGAGGGGCTTAAGTTTATTTATTTATTTTGAGGGAAAGAGAGAGCAGGAGCAGGGGAAGGGCAGAAAGAACAGGAGAGAGAGGGAGAGAGAGAATCCCAAGCAGGCTCCGCACTGTCAGCACAGAGCCTGATGTGGCTCCAACCCACGAACCATGAGATCATGACCTGAGCCACAACCAGGAGTTGGCCGCTTAGCGACTGAGCCACCCAGGTGCCCGGACACCCCTCTTTAAGTCTCCCTACCCTGCTTTCAACACCCATTTCCCCTGGTGCTGCTCATTCTGTTAGACTCTGAAAGGAAACGGACACTTTCTGGGGAGCTGACAGAGAGGAAGCTCTTTCTCTTTGTCTCTCGCAGACACTGGGCTGATGGAGGCTTTTCACGGTGTGGGGCGACGTCCTGAGCGGGGGCTCTCCAACACAGGTGCACACTTTGACTTCATCTTCCTGCCGGCTCACAACCAGCTGGCCGCAGCCTCTGCTTTGGCCTGTGTCTGCCCCTTCTCAGCCAGATGACCATTTTCAGGTGCTTTCCCAGCATGTAGAAATCTGTTTGGATGCATGAGAACATGCTCTTCGGTGTTGCGTAAAAGGTTAACTAACTTGTTGGAATTCCGGTTCTCAACTGCAGGGGTTACAATGATTCTGAGAATGGGATCCTTAACCATTGCAGAATCATGGCCAAGAAGGCGTTTGTCCTCTCAACGAACACTTGATCACCTCCTCTAGTGCAATGGCTGCTCCAGGTCCTGGAGAGAGAGGAGTGAGCAAATCAGGCAAAAATTTCTGTCCCCCTTGGAGACTACATTTTACTGAAGCAGGGAGAGAGATGATACATAATATAGTATATAAAATATAAAACATATGAAAACATGATAAATACTAATGAAGAAAGAAATCAGGGGGTACAGGAAATGGGGAGGGGCAGGTTTGAAATAACAGATACAGAAACCAGGGAAGTCCTCACGATAAGGTGACATTCTAAAAAATACCCAAAGAAAGCAAAAGACCAGGCCATGTCTCGTGGAGGGATGTCCCAGGTGAAGGGCACAGCAAATACAATAACCTTGAGATGACACGTTCAAGGAGCAGCCAACAGGCCACTGGGTTGGAATGAACTGTTCTTCCATAGTTGCTGATTTTCACATTTTCTCTGCATAGTGGAGAAAGCTTGACATCTGACCTAACAGTTGTGTATACTTGCTGGATTATCATTAACTCCAGGGAGCATTTGGAAAATCTAGGTGCTTGAATCCCCATCCAAGCTATGCCAGTTGAGTGGGTCTGGGGTGATGACCAGGCATTTGTTTTTGTAGATAGTTTCTCATATAGTTTAGATGAACTGCAGGTCTGGGGATCACTTATCTAGAGCCAATCCATCATGATTTCCCTTTCACCTTGGCTCCAGCATCGGTGGGTCCCCTCTTCAGGGCAATAAAACATTGAGGCCAATATGATTAGTGTTGGATTCTGTGGTTTTATCAGTGGGGAAAAGGCATAAGGCACGGTGATGACAGGCTAATGTTTTTGTGTCTTATGGTCAGGAATTGCAACGCCATGTGGGGTTTACGATGATTTCCAATTCTACTATCAATTTGTGCTGTGCTGTGCTCTGCTTTCCTTCCCTGAGACCTGGCCTTTGTCTTTCGCAAGTTCTGGTTGCTCTATTCCGTGTCTCCCTGCATTCAAGGAAGGATTAAGTAAGCTAAGTGTGGGTAGATAGGGATATAAATAGAATTCACCAGGAACTTGAATACAAGTTGAAATAATCTGCTTCTTGTGTTTTGCTGTTCTCTGCCTTGCGTTCCATCATTTCTGCAAAGTAGAAAACATGGCCACCCCCAACTCTTAAGTTTTATACCTGAGAACTTCTGCCATGAGAGAGGGTCTGATTTCTGTTCTCTGAGTCTCAAGTCTAATAGATTCCCAGGAAGGAGACTCAGTGGCCTGTTCCTGGTCTGATGTCTCCTATTGAGTGGTTGGAACATGGCCAGTGTCAAGTAAGAACACGGTGTCTCTTCTGGTAGCCATCCGTGATGACACATAACAGTTCCCAGAAGAAAGATGGGGTGTGGTGCATATGAATACTTCTTTAGATGGTCCCTCCAGACCTGATATTTGCCTTGGAACTTTTCTTTTGAAATTGATTTAGAACGAGGCAATGCAAAACCAAAGTCCTTAAACTTGGATAAATGTGCCTACTAGATCTAATTCCCTATTACCGCTCTGCAAGTTCATCACTGGACATCCTTCCTGTACTTATGCCACTCTGGCCACACTGGTGTCCCCAAGCAAGGTCTTTGAACTTGTTGTTACCACTGGTTGGAAAAGTCCTGCCGCAGAAATCTGCATGGCTCCCTCCCTCACCTCCTTCTGATCTTTGCTGCAACATCATTTTCTCAGGGAATCTTTCCCTGTACACTGTACTTAAAATTGTTCTCACCCACCCCAGAGCTCTCAGGGATCTCCAGTCATTTTATTCATAGAACTCATTACTATATGACATACTATGTCTTACGAATTTATTGTCTCTTTCATTTGCTACAATATCAGCTTCATAAAACCAGGGATTTTTGTCTGCCTTGTTTACTGCCATATCCCCAACACCTGGAACAGTGCCTGGCACATAATAGGCACTCAATAAATAGTGAGTGATGGGGTGCCTGAGTGACTCAGTCGGTTAAGCATCTGACTTCTGATTTACGCTCAGGTCATGATCTCACAATTTTGTGAGTTCAAGCCCCGCATTGGGGTCTGTGCTGCCTCCTTAAAATTCTCCCTCTCTCTCTGCCCCTACCTGTCTCGTGCTTCGACTATCTCTCTTAAAATAAATAAATAAACTTAAAAAAGAACAGTAGAGTTCATGTATGTTTTCTTGGACATCCATAGTTATTCTTCAGCCATACTTTTCTATGACTGCCCATGACTAGGAACCCCCAAGTAGGGAGCATCACCTGAGCCTCCTTTGGGTTGGATCCAGTGATGATTCCAGAAAACAGAGAAGCAGGAAGGCTGGTGTTGGCAAAGCAGCTGCTGAGTTGGGAAGGGGCAGGCATCTGTATTACTCAAACACAGCCGCCTCCCCGGGGAGAGGGCAACCCTGAGGCTCTGCAGGTCTTTTCAATATCTTGGATTAAATGAACTGTGAAATATTTGTTTTATTAGTAGAGCTTGGGTTTGTTTCTAAGGCCCTAAATTGTGTCTGTTCTGGGCAGCCGATATGTAGCACAGTGAAGCGTGTGCAATGTTTAGAGAACTCACAGGAACTTCTTTCGTCATTTGGGGCCAGTTTCCAGGGACCCCTCTCATTTCTCCCTCCACGACCAGTAATCGCCTTGTTGGTACAAAGCACTGGGGAAAGAAGAGGTCACTGTCGGTAAAGGAATGTGGAGAGGAGTGGCCTCACATAGCACTAAGTCAGAGGAGCTTAGGAAATTCTTTTGCCTGAATGGCTGCAGTCCATGGAACTTCAGACTGGGGCGAGTGCATTAAATAAGGTCAGGATTGGGGGTTCTGGAAGAGTCAGTTCCTAAAACTAATAGGAATTAGAGAACTTTTATAGGACCTGAAAGAAAAGTGCCTCATGTGTCCAGATGTGCTGAATACAGTTTCGGAGCGTTTCCTGCCAAGTGTGTTGCTCTTAAATTGCATTTTCCACCTGTGTCTAGGAAAGCTGAGGGTCTCTGAGGTTGATGAGGGAAGCCCTACTTTCCGAGTGGGGAATGATAAAGCCCAAATCCATGATGAGTTTCCACGGTGAATGGAGTGGGAGCCTTCGGACTCTCAGCCGTGAATAGTAAGCTTACTTCTCTTTGTAACAGATTTGTCGTTAATTTTTTGTTTGTGTGTGTGTGCATATATGTGTGTGTTTGTGAATGGATGTGTACATATGCATGGAGGCACATGTACAGGCATGTGTATGCGAACGTATGCGTGCAGTTGTGAGTGTGTTAAATGCATGGGAGAAGTTTGGGAATATATCCTCTCCTGATGGTTAAGTGTTTAACTCTGGGAAGGGAAGAAAGAATGGGGCAGGGTGAAATAAAGGTGGCGGTGGGGTTTCATTTTTAACTTTATACCATTCTAAAATTTCTACATCCTTTTTGCTACCAAGATGTATCCATGCATTACTTGTGTAGTTTTTAAAAATTGCAAAAAATTATCATTGACAACGATAGTTTGAATGATGTAATTAACCATAAACTGACTAATGTTTCCTGTTCTGCTCTGACTCCATTTCCTGCCCATTCCAAATGACCACAGTGGTAGTGACTTGGAGAAGGAAGTCTGATCACATCATGTAGGAATCATTGTTTCTCTAATGCCACTGACCTGTTTTCCTCATAGATGCTATTTTTTTCATGTTGTCCATTATACCTGGACTGCATCCTTCTGTAGTCCTTACAGTCTTCAATTACCAAATTTTGTGCATCCTTGAAGGCTTGATTAAATCACCTGCGTAAAGCTTTTTCCCATTTGTTCATCATCCATCTTATCCATCCATCCATCCATCCATCCATCCATCCATCATTTAGTAAATGCCTACTGAATGCCACACATTGTGTGAAACTTCAGGTACTGTCGGTATCATTCTTGCCCTCTTGAAGATAACCTTATAAAGACAAGACACAGAAAATATATAATTGAGCAAACAAAGGAGTATAGAATATAAAATTTAAAATTGTAATGAATGGTAACTAGAAAATAAACACGGTGCCTTGATGGAGAATGGTGAAACAATATCCAAATTAAATGGGGGAGGGGGTCAGAGATGTTATTTATTCTAAGACATAAAAATAAAAAGAATGAGGGGTGCCCGGCTGGCTCAGTCAGTGGACTGTGCAACTCTTGATCTTGGGGTTGTGAGTTTGAGCCCTACACTGGGGGTAGACATTACTTAAAAATAAAATCTGAATAAGCAAAAAGAAAATAAGAGTCATGTTGAAGGATGATAGAGGGGAAGTACAGGGATGTTTTCACAAGGGAACAATCTATATGATCTATTCTGCTTCTGAAATCCTTCTATAGGATCCTTTTACTGTATTTATCATGTGTATATTCATATTCTTTTCAAACTTTTTTGGGGGGGGTGGCTTTCAGTTGCCTGTCATGTGGTAGGGACTCAACAAACTGAATCAAGCTTCTGTGGCTTCCAAAGAATGAAGAAGAAATCCCTTCGTATTATCTCAAAGACATCTTAAATTTCACCGATAGCCTCACTGGAGAGTCTCTAAAGACACAGAGATTATTTTCAAAATGATCTTTAGAACTGAACATTAAAATGGTTTTACTTTTCCAAGTTGCTTCTCTGCTAGATCTTTAACTCTGAACCAGGAAAGATCATCAGTATCTACAAATCTGATTTGATACTTTGTCAAACTTCATTTAAAATCATTTAAATTTCTTTTAATGGGAAGCACTTTCTTCCTTTTGTGTTCCCTTGGGACTGTGGTTTGTGTTTGTTTGTTTTGAGAAAAGAGAAAGTACACTTTTGGTTGATCAGAGATTATTTTCTTTAATGTAGTATATGACGTATAGACTACATCCAGCCTCTCATCACCTTCCCATGTCTCTAAATGGAGTTGGTGCTACTTTACCAACCTAATGAGTTGTCAGTCATTTTGATTTTTCCCTAGGGAACGGCCTTGAGGCATGGAAGTGTTTTATTTTCTAAGCCAGAAACCAGAAAAGGGTTTTGCTTTCTCATTCTCTCAAGGATAGCATATTCAAGACAAGGCGCTAGAAAGAACAGCTCTAATTCTGAAACATATGACGGTCAAAATAAATTGAAAATACCTTGACATCTCTAGAAAGTCATAGGATCTTAGAAATTATATCACTCCCCTACCCAATGCTGGAGTTTGTTTACAACAGCCCTTTATGGGAGCACCTGGGTGGCTCAGTCAGTTGAGCATCTAACTTCGGCTCAGGCCATGATCACGCAGCTCGTGAGTTCGAGCCCCACATCAGGCTCGCTGCTGTCAGCACAGATTCTGCCCCCCTCTCTCTGCCCCTGCCCCACTTGTGCTCTCTCCCTCTCAAAAATAAATAAAACATTAAAAACAACAACAACAAAACAAGAAACAGACCTGCGGTGCCTGAGCAGCTCAGTTGGTTAAAGTGTCTGACTTTGGCTCAGGTCATGATCTCACCGTCCGTGGGTTCGAGCCCTGCATCAGGCTCTGTGCTGACAGTTCAGAGCCTGGAGCCTGCTTCGGATTCTGTGTCTCCCTCTTTCTGCCCTACCTCACTCACGCTCTGTCTCTTTCTTTCTCTCTCAAAAATAAATAAACATTTAAAAAAATTATAAAAAAACAGCCCTTTATGACCATGTCTTACTTATCCTTGAATGTTTCTCTTGATGAAGAAACTTGATACCTTCTAAGAAAAACCATTGAATTTTTAGTTATCTCTGGTTATTAGACATTACTTCTTCATGCCAGTTTTATCCCATAATTTTCAAGGAGACAAAATCTACATTTCTAACATCTCTCCAGTAATCCTAAGTGTGCTCACTGAAAGAGTAAAGAAGATGTCTGATCTATCCATGGCCTATAAGACCAAACTGGTCTTTGAATCAGAAGATACAAGTTTTGGCCCCACAAATTAGTTGATCTTGGGCAAGTTTTTAATTTCTGTCTCAATTCCCTCCTCTCTAAAACACAGATAGCACCTCCCTCACCAAGTAATTGTGAAGGTTAAAAAGGAAACGTTTGTGAAAATGCCCAACATACCTAACCCATAGTAGGTGCTCAGTAAATTTATTTGTTCTATTTTCTCTTCTCGTTAATTACATGTCTGATGGCTGAGGACACATGTATAGATAAGAAATGCATTTGGCTATAAGTATGTGACAGAAAACTCAGGTGACATTGGTTTTATCATAAAGACATTTATTATTTAATAGGAAGCTCAATGATATACAGCCTTAGGCTAGGTCTGGTGGCTCACTGATCTCATCAAGGCCCCAGGCTCTCTCTCTCTCTCTGCTCAGTATACTATTCTTTGCATTATTGGTGCTTTTTTGCATACTTTATGCCCTATAGCCCTAAGATGGCTGCCATAGCCCCGCAATCATGAATGAATTCAAAGCAGGAAGAAACAGAGAGGAGTGGAATCTAGAACTCTCTTTTCACTCCCTTTCCTTTTCTCAGGAAGGAAAATAATGTTCCCTGAAGTCCTTCTGCAGACTTTTGCTTATCTTTCATTGGGCAGACTGGGTGAAATGGCCAGCCCTCACACAAGGTGAGCTGGGAAGGCAGTGTAGGCAACAGGAAGGAGGTTGGGAGCTATGCATTAGCCAATGAACCATAAATGCTACTGGAGCAAGCATTCATGTCCCCCCAGAATCACCAGTCCTGCAGGCTTATCACTCCCTGGGGCCTCAGCAGCCCTGAAAACGACATGATTTGCATACTCCTTGCCCTGTTGGTCTCTTTGGTTGGGTTAATCATGGTCAGAACCAGGTAATGACGGCACCCATTGGGGCTCAATGAAGGAGCAGAGTCATTACGAGTATTATGGACTGCTAAAGAGAATTCATTGGGGGATTAGATCTTACAAAATGTGGAAGGAGCTGGAGAAGTAAGGTCCAGAAACAGTTGTTGTAGGATCAAACAAAAGTAGCCAGCCACCTCTCCTGAGTCATGGGCACCAGGGGACGAGTCATAACCTGCAAGGACATCCAAGGAAACCAGGCATGTCCAGTTCTCAGAAAAGAGGCACAAAAGGGATCTGGTAAAAAAAAAAAAAAAAAAAAAAAAAAAAAATTTGCTGGAAAGCTGTTGTCTCTGTGTCTAGCAGTGAGCCAGGGTCACCGTTGGTCAGTCAGACCTGTGGTCAGGAGGAAAAGCTATGCGCAGGGGGGAGCCAGGACAGGCAAGAGACCCTCGGCATCTCTTTTTCTGTCTCTTACTTCATCCAACCACGATGAATCTTGGAGTGATTTGAATGAGTTCAGTGTAGCTTGTTCAAACTCAGGATATACCACGTGTGGGGAAAGAGAACGGAGCTGGAAACCAGAATGGGCTTTGGCCATTATGAGGTTTTCATTGCAGCAAGAAGCACTTTTAGGCACAGCAGGTTCTCTGAGGGTGTATCAGACAATGGAAATAGGACCTAGACCAAAGGTAAAAAAAACCACAGGGTTAGCGTGGGATATGAACATAGGCTTCTACAAATCCTGTAGAGGAAGAGTGTGAGTAGAGAGAAGGAAGAGAATGGAATATTGAAACACATGATCCCCGATCATGTTGCTACATGAGCGCTTCACACCTCCGCTATTAATTTTTGTTTCACTTCTGTTTCAAAACCCCACGACAGCCGCTTTTCCTTAAGTGTACTTTTCCTTTGGAATGAAATCTTTTATCTTTGCCTTGACTTGTATATCAGTAAATGTTTAGCAGTATGTTAACTGTTATCTTCTGTGTACTAAAGCACAAGATTGTTTAGTATAATTAAATCATGGGATGTCTCCTCTGCCCATCTTAGCGCTGATATTCTTTTCATCTAGGTGATGAAAACCAGACATACATTAATCCACATCAAATTGTCTCATGATAACTTGAAAAATTACGAGAGAATGTTATCTAATCGTGAAAATAAGTTAAATTCCTCCTTTCCTATCAATAAGAGGGGTTTTTTGGTTTTTTTGTTTTTCCTATTTACAAAGCAGGCAGAAGATCAGTGAGTAGGGTCATTTTTCTCTTCCATTATGGAACACATATGATATATTTATTGTTTCTAAGAGTTGTTCCTTAGGGCTGATTTGTCAAAAGGACAGCCTGACCTATGTCTTCCCTACACAGCCAGCTGAACGTCAAACAAATGTCTCCTTCGTTCCAAAGACACCACTGTATTCTATTTAGGTAGAAGATGATGCTGGCTTCAGTTTGCAGCAGGAAATTGCTTGACTGGAGTACCTTCTGATGGCAAGCTCATTTCACAGACGTTTGTAGAGAAGGTAAGTTTTGATGCCGGTGCTAGTTAAAGCAATAGTCCAACCTGATTTCCAATTATTCTTGTCCAAATGGGAATATTCAAGGACTGGGATTTCCTTATAAAAATTGTAACTCTAGAAAAGTCACATTAAAAAAAAAAAAACACAACATGACTTAAGGCTATCTACAAAAGCCAGCGCTGTAAATTCCATATTGCTCTGGACTTGGGGAAATAAGCAGATGGAATATATTGGAAGGGTGGAGGGCACAGATGTCTTCTTGGCTTGGGTTCAGAGTCAAAGAAGAAGCCCGTTTTGTAGCTGAGTCTGGGATAGGAAAGATCCAGATACATGAGGTCTAAAAAAGCAAGTGCACAAGGTTTAATGAACTATTTTTCAAACAATTAATACAATATTTAAGCAACAACTTATCGTTTGGGAATGTGCTCTTCCAATTGATTCAAACATGTGTTTTGTGTGGGAAAAGCTGTTCAATGGTAGTTGAGCTACATAAGGTGTCCTTAGACCTACTAAAAGTTGCCCAAAAGAAAATTCGCCCTCTTGACACTCCAAGCCCTTTGTTCATTACAAACATTGTGTCCATGATGTTCAGCAAACTGGGAATGGATGTCGACTGTGTTGACCTTTCCTTTAAAAGTCAAAAATTAAAATCAGCTGCTATTCTCTGTTTAGGGGCTATATTCTTAAAGGAGAAGCCATGGAAAATAATTGACTTCCTTTGTTTAGATTGTGTGTAAAATTGATGCATAATTATTGTAGAGAATGCAAGAAAACACAGACAAGAAGAAAAAGTTCCAATCATCAGAAATTCTATCAGTAAACAAAACTAACGTTTTATTTTTATTGTTTTCAGAATTGACATTTGAAAACAAAACTTTCCAATTACATATGGAATCACTGTGTCTTCCTTTTCATATTGCTGTTGGTTTCTTCCAGAGGTTGTTTCTTGTCAATAAATACAGACATAAATTGCCAAGGGTAATGAATGCTTATATTGTATCTAACCTATAATTTATCTGACCTATCCACCATTTGTAGACACTGTGATTGTGTCTATCTATCTATCTATCTATCTATCTATCATCTATTTTCAATAGTATAGCAATGACTATTCACATAGCTCTCTTTGTGCTTATCTGATTATTTCCTTGGGTTGAGTTCTCAGAAGTAGAATCTCAGAAGTAGAATGGGTCTGCATACGTTATTACACTTTTGATAGGTATTGCCAAATTGCCTGCCAAAATTTCATACCCATTGTACTCCATTCACCGGAGTATGAGAGTGTCCTTTCTCCATATGCTCCCAAACCCTGGGTAATATCAATCTAATTCCTCTTTGCCAAGCTGAAAGGCTAAAACACTACGGCATCAATATTCATTCTTATTTTTGCATTTAAGATTATTACTGAGTTTGCACACACTGAGTTTGTTGAACATTAATTAGACTTTTGCACAGAACTTTATACATTTTCAGACGTGGGGGTGCCTGGGTGGTTTCATCGGTTATGTGTCCAACTTCGGCTCAGGTCATGATCTTGCGGTTCATGGGTTCCAGCCCTGCATCAGGCTCTGTGCTGACAGCTCAGAGCCTGGATCCTGCTTCAGATTCTGGGTGTCCCTCTCTCTCTACCCCTCCCCCACTCATGCCATCTCTCTCTGTCTCTCACAATGAATAAATGTTAAAAAGTTTTTTAATTAAAAAAATGTTCAGACTATGAACATCATTTATTGTGTTTAAAGCAATCATATTTAATGTAGCCTGGAAGTTGGTATTTAGCCCTGCCAGGGATCAGTTGCTACTTCTCTCCAGACATGGCTGTAAAACGGGAGCAAGATGATAACCCAAGTATAGCATGATGATTATTTTCTCCCATTATGGAATCAAAAAGAGGAGATTATGTGTCTGTTTGCTTTGGGGTTGGGTTTTTTGTATCCTTTTAAAATTTCTGTCCACTCATGTGGTAGGCAACCTATAAAATGACCTCCCTCCCCCCCACCCCCCCCCCACACCCGGGGATCCCCACTTCCTGGTATTCACATCTTGTGTAATCTGCCCTTGAATGTGAGTGAGATCTAGTGACCCGCTTCCAACTAATAGGATACAGCAGAAGTGATAGGACGCCACTTGCGAGATTAGATTCCAGAAGACTCTGGCTTCCATCTTGCTCGATCACTTTACACTCTCTCAGTGTCCAGTGCTCTCTCCTGGAGCCCTGGTTCTGGGGCAAGCAGGCTGCCATGTTGTGAGTAGCCCTCTGGAGAGGTCCATGGAGCAAGAAACTGACGTCCCCAGCAACAGCCAGCAACCACGGGGGACCTGGCTGATAGCCACTGAGTGAGCTTAGAAGATTCTGCCCTGGTCCAGCCTACAGATGACAGCAACACCAGCCTGTAACACCCGATGGCAGCCTCATCAGAGACTCTTGAGTCAGAGACACCCAACCAAGCTGTGCCTGGATTCATGAGCCTCAGAAACTCTGAATAAATAAATGTTGGTTTGAAGCCACCAAGTCGGGGAGTAATTTATTACGTAGCAATAGATAACCAATACGGCTCCTGAGTTACCCTCCTGGCAGTTACTACCAGGTGTTGTGTGCTCTGCCTCCTGCTCCTGGCTCAGCCCACACCGCCCCTCTGTCATCACTGATCATCACCTGGAACCTGGAAGCCCTCGGCTCAGTGTCCTTGGCCTAGCTTAGCAAAGGGGGCAGGAAAGCCTACCTTCCTGTAGTCACCACGTCTTTTATCGTCTGTATTCTGATGCTTTAACATCCGGGGCCTTGCTGACCCTGGAAGGCTACCTAACCGACTTCCCATGGTTAGTGCCTTCTTAGTTGCTTTGCCAATGCAAACCAACCCATCCGGAGTCCACATCCCCAACCATTTCATTTATTGGCTCTCACACTCCAGGCCACTATTTCCCTGCCCCAGTCACCCCAGGGCCAGGTACTAGACAACTAGGGCAGCCCCTACACCCCAGAAAAGATGCAAACTAGCCAATCGTAAACCTCTTTACTCAGCTTCACCCATTTCTTCCCTCAGAAACCACAATAAAGGCTCCAGTCCACAGTTTCCTTCTCCCTCTGCCTCCAGATGACCCTGGTGCTTCCCTACTTGCTACCCCCTCCTCCCCAGTAGTGGGTCCTCCTCCTCCTGGAATCTGTGAGCATAAAAAAATTAGCTTTTCCTTTTTAAAAAAAAAAAAAAAATTTAACGTTTATTTATTTTTGAGACAGAGACAGAGAGTGAACAGGGGAGGGGCAGAGAGAGAGGGAGACACAGAATCTGAAACAGGCTCCAGGCTCTGAGCTGTCAGCACAGAGCCTGACGTGGGGCTCGAACTCACGGACCACGAGATCGTGACCTGAGCCGAAGTCGGCCGCTTAACCGACTGAGCCACCCAGGCGCCCCCCTTTTTTAAAATTATTATTTATTCATTTTGAAAGAGAGAGAAAGCATGTGCGAGTGGGGGAGGAGTAGAGGGACAGGGAGAGAGAAAATCCCAAGCAGGCTCTGCACTGTCAGCATGGAGCCTGAGGAGAGGTCCAGACCCACGAACTGTGGGATCATGACCTGAGCTGAGATCAAGAGTCGGTCGTTTAACCAAATGAGCCACCCAGGTGCCCCAACAAAATTAGTTTCTCAATGGCAATAGTCTTCTGATCTGTTGGCCTTGTCATACCTGAATAAGAGCAATACCTATTTAAATTATTTGTAATGTTCTTTTAAGTGTATTTATTTCGAGAGAGACAGAAACAGCATAGCTAAAGAGGGGGGCAAAGAGAGAGGGAGACAGAGAATCTCAAGCAGGCTCTGCACTGTCAGCGCAGAGCCTGTTGCAGGACTCAAACTCACAAACCGTGAGATTATGATCTGAGCTGAAACCAAGAGTCAGTCACTTAACCAACTGAGCCACCCAGGTGCCCCGCAATACCTATATTAAAAGAACTCCTTTTACTTCTGCTTGCCTCATTCCCTATACCACCTCCTTTCAATACTTTATTGAATGGTTTGCATAAATGAAAAACTTTAACTTGTTAACCTTAAAAATAGACACTGCCAGTTATCTACCAGCAAAAGGTGGGTTTATTTGAGAACGAAAGAGAAGTACAATCCAGGTGACAAAACTGCAGGCAAGTCCAGGGGACAAAGGAGAGGCACACTTTTTTAAGGAGATAAAGGGTGGACTGGGAAGGATGTTATGAATTAAAAGTCCACTGGAGCAAACTGGGAGCTCAAAGAGCCGTGGCTTTGGTGGTGGGCAGATGGAATGAGGAAAGTGTCTCGGCTGCAGTAGTAGAGTAGTATCTACATGCAAGGTCAAGTCCTTGTAAGGTCAGGTCCGTCTCTTCCTACTGGGTCTGCAATTGACTACAGTTGGTAGGGTGGGGGAGCTCCCCCCCGCAGAGACCTCCTGACTCCTTATTAGTGAGGTTTCCCAGTCAGTGTTAACAATTACACACCAGCAAAGGCAAAACTCATAGTAGCTAAAAACACAATAAGAAAGACACTTTTGTAAGTGCGCTTGATCTGTGCAGATTGCCTGCCTACTAATATGCAAATCTTCATCATGTCCTCCTTTGTTTATTACAACATCCAGATTCTGCGTTAAACAGGACTCATTAGAGAACAGGTTGTTCCACGATGGTTACTTTGCTTACACAAAGACTGAGCTAAAGCGCTGGAAGTATTACTTTTACAAATCACATTATTTGCTGTGCACTTTCTTCTCACCTTCAGCTCCTGTGGTAAGAGGTGGGAAAGAGTTCAGGTTTCCTATTATATTAGTGAAAAGCCTAGACCCAGTGGTCCTTCAAGGTCCTATTTAGCCCTTAAAGTTGTTTGTGGGTTAGTTCTGCCAGTGGTAGAATGAAGGTCATGGAGACTATTGTTTACTTATCTGTCATTAAGTTGTTTGTGTTTCTGTTTCCTTTTTGAAAAAATAGCACTCCACCTTGCATGACTCATCATCTTGTCTCAAGTTCTTTTTTTGAATAAGTGGGGAATACATTTGAGCATATTTCACGTAGACTGTCTTCCGGATTCCCCATACACGTGTTTTCCTGAGCAGGGTATCATCTTTTGCCTATAAGCAGAATCGACTTTGAAATTACTCTAGAAGGAAAGAAAAAGTGAAAGGCTATGCCTTCCTAAGGTGCAATCAAATTTTGTCACAATTTGTGTTCAAAACGCCTATTTGTCAATATTGCATTGTATCTAAAGACGCTTGTATCCTCATACTTGTCTTAGGTTGAACTAAATAGTATGTAATTTACTAAATCACTAAACCATGGGAAAGAAAAGAGAAATATTTCTTACTCTTTGTTCTGCGTTTCAGCTGTGAGGTGCAATGCATCTTGTGTTTCAGGCCCGTCAACCTTTTCTGATTCTCGACGTGCTTTAGAAAAATTAAGATATTCTGATAGGTTATAGTCTGATTCTTTTTTCTTTCTTTCCTTTTTTTTTTTTTTTTTTTTTTTTTTTTAAGACTCTTCTCTTTGTTTAGTGATCTGCCTCTTAAATAATGCTCTTACTCTGTTGAGGAAGAGAATGAATCGCTGTGTGTGTGCTGACTATCAAACACACAAATGGAATAGTAGCGGGGCTTCTGTAACCAAGAGAAGTTTACGAAACATTTGATTGTTGAGGGAGTCACAGCATTTCAGAGATTGACCTTGAAGTTTTAGAAGAAAAAAAAAAGTGAATTGATCCACTGGAACAAGTACAAAGCCAGCTTTGGTGCTAAATGTAAATTGTTAAAAATGGTTCGGAATAACATCTGCCTCGTAGTATGCCTTAATCAGCACTGTGAAAAATGAAAATTTAACAATCTACTATAGTGGCTTCTAAGTGAAGGATAAACAAAGGATGAAAGAGTTTCTTGCATGGTTTGTAACTGATGCCATGAAAAATGTCAAGAACCATCTGCCTCAGACTTATCCAAACTGTCATCAAGTATTCTAATCCAGTCAAACGAGATACAACTAGAACAACCTATGTAACTTGCTGAAGGCTTATCAAAAGAGTGGTAAATAAAGAAGAAAAAACCCTATCGACTGTGGAACCACAGATTGCAGCCAGCTTGCCTGTGGCTTTGAAATTCAATCCCATTTCTCTAGTCTGACAAACTGTACTAAACAGCAAAATGGATTTTTATTGCTCTCAGCCATTTCGCTTTAGTTGCTATCAGGAGAGGAATACACAGTGTCCTAATAGAATCAGAATCATGATTTAAAAAAAAAAAAAAAAAGTTTTGTTTTTTGTTTTTTTTTTTTTTTTTTAAAGTAGGCTCCACACCCAGCGGGGAGGCCAGGGTGGAGGCCGGCACAGGGCTTGAACTCAGGACCCTGAGATCAAGACCTGAGCTGAGATCAAGAGTCGGACGCTTAACCGACCAAACCACCCAGGTGCCCAAATTTATTTTTTTAATGCAAAGTCTGGTTTGGACCTACCACTCACACTTACCTGTGAGTAGGTGCAGAGAAGTTAGGCATTGTGTTTCTGGCAGGAAGAGATCACTCACCCCTGCAGGGCCTAAGATCCCACACGTGTTTTCCTGATGGGAGCCCCTTCATGCTACTTACTAAATCAAATTTTCATAATCTACTCATTAAGAATACTGAGTTTAGAATCATACCAACGGGGTTTAAGTCCCAGCTCTACTACCTACTGGCTAGTGATCATAGACAAATTGCTTCATTTGTCTGAACTTCCTGTTGTCGTCCGGAAGACTGAGGTAATTATAATTACCTGGACTATAGGTACCCATGAGTTTGTGCTTATGAAGTTCCTGAAACATTGAAGCCTATTATGGCAGAGACAGTTAATGTTCACTAAGCTCCCCTTGGTTTCCCAGCTTCGTTTGCATTGGAGAGGGGACCAAGTCACTAGTTCTGGCCAATGGACTGTTACGGAAGGCATGCATGTCATTTCTGAGCCAAGGTATTCAACTGTCTGTGTGCCTCCTCCATCTTTCTCCTTCCCTGCCAACGCAACCTTGGAATCCATGTGTTCCAGACAGAATAGTTACAAGATGGCCATTGGTCCCACGTTGGACTCCCCATGAAAAAGAAAAATGTCTTTGTT
Organism: Panthera tigris; assembly: GCF_018350195.1. Taxonomy (NCBI): domain Eukaryota; kingdom Metazoa; phylum Chordata; class Mammalia; order Carnivora; family Felidae; genus Panthera; species Panthera tigris. The sequence continues at coordinate 29,965,619 of NC_056674.1, read as the reverse complement.
GGGTTTAACTGCAGACGTTCAATGTTATTTTGTTACTGCACATGGCAGAGCTAGGCCTAATACATAAACCAATAAGTGTTGGAGTTTATAATTATATATATATCTACTTTGCTATAAACAGATACATGATAGCTATGTATTTAAATGGCATATAGTCTTCTGACTGTTGTGTTGCCTTCTTCAGCAGTTTTGACTGAACAGGAAAAGAAAGTGAGGGGAAGAAAGATGCTGATATAAATAACCATAGAACAAGGCAAAATGTTAAAGCCACAAGGATAGTTTTTAAAAAGGACCTCTGAGAAGTTAGATGAGGAGATCCCTTATGGCTGAGACGTTCTGGAAAAAACTTCATGGGTGTGGAGTCCCTTTGGCATAACCTTAAAGGACAGGCAGTCGTGAAGCAGGTAGGTGTTGGGGTGTGCTCACATTCCTTGCCCCACCTACCTAAGATGGAGAACAGTGCCAAGTCTTTCACAAAAAAAGGAAAAATAGAAATGACCAGTATACATATGAAAAGGTCTTCACTCCCACTAATAATAAAAATAATCAAATCAAAATGAATCCAAATTGAAAGAAGCAGCAGATATTATATTTCCGCTCATCAGATTGGCCAAACTAAGATGACTAATGATATCTAATGTAGGTCTGAGAGTGGGGAAATGGAACTCTCACTGACCTCTATGGAAGGGTAACCTGCTACATTCCTGAGGATTTCGGCATTAAATATCAAAAGCCTTAAAAATGTGCCTGTGTTACACCCAGTGATTTCACAACTATGATATTTATCACTAAAAAAGCTTAAATAGTAAAAACAGATGAAACTGGGCACATTCAGGGTGGTAAATAATAAAAGCAAACAAAACAACCCATAGCAAGAAACAACCCAAGTATCTATCAGTAGGAGATTGATAAAAAATATATACAATATGTATTGTATTAATAAAAAAATGAAACACATATAAACATACTGACAAAGAGCCATAGCATATAGTTAAATAAAAGGATGTTTTAAATAATTATGAACTGTATGATCTGCTTATATCATTATTAAATTATATATTGTCCATTTCTGTTTTTATTTATTTTGAATTTGATGTATTTTTTCTATGTTCTAGTTTTAGAATTTAGAATTATAGTTTATAGAATTATATGTTTAATTATATTTGCACGCATATTATATATATATTTATTTGGACTTCAATTAGATTTAGATTGACATATATGTGCATATCCTTTCCAATTTTTTACATATCCAAATTTTAACAGCTTATACTTGGGTGGTTTTAGGTGGTAGGATTATAAATGACATTTATTTTTACTCTTATTTTCTGAATTCTTTCCCATGTATATGTTACCTTTCTAATAAGAAGAAAGCTATTTCTAGAAGAAGAAGAATAAGGAGGAGGAGGAGAAGGAGGAGGTGGAGGAGGAAGGGGAGAGGGAGAAGGAGAACTTTGGGAATGGCCTTCAAGTTTAGACATTGATAAGGGGCACTTCTAATGGCCTCACTTCATGTGTAATGGATACAATTTCTTCCAGCCGGGTTGTGTCTACTCCTCGCACAAAGGAGACGATCTGCACCATGAAATGGGCCATTCCTGCTCATGTAAATCATTTTGCATTGAAAAACACTGCGTACCAACATAGTATTTATCTATTTAGTATTACCTACCATTATCTATTTAGTATTACCTACCATTAACATTACCAGGTAGAAGTAATTGTACCTCTAATTGGTTGACATCCCACAAAGGAAAAGAGATGGATTAATAGTTTAAGAGCTAGAAGACTAGAAATCTCTTGCCTTGTACAATCAGGGCAGAGAGAACTCTTCGTTTTGTTTTATTAAAAAAAAAAATAGCAAATAACAACAGCCACCATTTATGGAGTGCTTCCTATTTGACACGTCTGTGCAGAGGACCTACTGTGCCATACCTTGACCTCACTGCAATCCAGTGAGGTCCGTTCCTTACTATGTCAATTTTATAGATGAAGAAACTGAATTTAAGTAACTGAGGTTCTGTAGCTAAAAAAGTGGCAGAGTCATTGTTTTGCTTGATAATTGAGAGATGATTAGATTCCAGATGGTGGAACAGCTTGATGAATGGAAAGGGATCAGATTAGGGATTAGATGATCTAGATCATATTGCCGCTAATTCTTGGTTAATTTCTTCCCCTTGGGTCAGAGTAAATATGACAAATAGAACGCATGTTATTTACACAATCATTCACAGGAGAGTAAAGGAATAAAATCTATATATCTATATATCTGCATCTAGATCTATACCAACAGAGACAAAGAATGGGAGAGGAGAGGACACAGAGGAGCCATGTGAAGGCATTTTTGAAAGACTGAAAGCAGAACAGTGGTGCCGGGGTGGCTCAGTCAGCTAAGCATCCGACTCTGGCTCAGGTCATGATCTTGTGGTCTGTGAGTTCGAGCCCAGCATTAGGCTCTGGGCTGACAGCTCAGAGCCTGGAGCCTGCTTTGGATTCTGGGTCTCCCTCTCTCTCTGCCATTCCCCTGCTTGCTCTCTCTCTCTCTCTCTCTTTCTCAAAAACAAATAAACATTAAAAAAATTAGATTGAAAGCAGAACAAAGAGTAATAATTAGCAGAGTACAGAGAATTGAAATGTAAGTGCTCACAGTATAAGGAGATGACACAAAGATATTTCCTCTGGAGGCTCATGTCAAAGCTCAGAGGTGGAAGGCGTCCCAAATAATATGTATTTATTTATCTGTTTAGCTGTTGTTCTCTGCATAGTTTATCCCATGTTGTAGAATCCTTTTTTGCCAGTGCATCACTTTATGGCCATTTCCTTTTGCTTGCTTTCCCTTTTTGTTTCAAATTTAAAAGTTTTGAGGGTTTTTAAATCGTGAAAGTATCATATTCCTATTGCAAGAATTTCAAATATTACAGAAACATAGAAAGTAATAAAAAGAAAGTCTTTCACACCTCCATATGATTCTCTTGCTGTGCTACCCAATCTGGTATTCACTAGCTACATGTTGACATTTACATTTATTTAATTAAAACGAAGTAGAATGAAAATCCAGTTCCTCAGTTGCACTAGCCGTATTTGAAGTACTCAACTGTCATGTGTGGTTAGCGGCTACTATACTCAACAATGCAGAACTAGATCATTTCTATCATCACAGAAAGTATTTTGGACACTATCGCTCTAGAGGTATTCACTGTTAACAGTTTACTGTACAAAGCTTCAATTGTTTCTCACTTGCACTTAGAAATAAGAATGTGTCATCCTACACGTTCTCGTGATTTTACGCAAATAGCCCAGCTGCTTCAGAGGAAAAGCAGCATTACCTTATCCTACCCTTCTCTACTCCAGCATAGCTTCCCCGAAGCACCTACTGAAAACAAACAAACAAACAAAAAACAAACAACCAACTTTAAATCAAATCAAGTGTATGCATTGTAACAAATGAAATAATGCAGAAGCACAAGAAAATACCCTCACCACCTCCAGTTGTATATGATAGAGGCAACATCTATTTAATGTTTCTGGTTTTTTCTCTTTATGTTTTTGTATTTTTTTTTTTTTTTGGTGACCGTTTCCATAACTTCTTTTCTTAATTTATCACTCAGTCAATATCTATTAACTCTCAATGTGGAAGATGAGGAGTAAATTCACCCCCCATAGACCACTGCCTTTTGTTTCCTCCTCCCAGTGTTTGAAGTTTATATTATTCCGTTCTATTGGTTGCATCTCTAACTCTAGGTAACATTATTTAACTTGACTTGTAAAACTGCATTATCAACTCCTCAATCCTCCTTTCCATTTCTCCCTCCCATTCCTAAATCCCATTCTCTGCTGCCACGCTTTTACCCGCCCACCATTTATTCTGTCTACTCCCCAAAGCTGCCTTTGCGATGCTTTCTCCTTCAGTCGGCTCTAAAAGTCCAAAGTCAATTAGCAACATTTAAAATAAAATATGTGGGGGCACCTGGGTGGCTCAGTCGGTTGAGCGTCCGACTTTGGCTCAGGTCATGATCTCACGCTTTGTGTGTTCAAGTCTCGCGTGGGGGTCTGTGCTGACAGCTCAGGGCCTGGAGCTTGCTTTGGATTCTGTGTCTCAGTCTCTCTGCTCCACCCCTGCTCACACTGTCTCTCTCTCAAAAATAAATAAAGATTAAAAATTTTTTAAATATATATATATGTGTGTGTGTGTGTGTGTGTGTGTGTGTGTGTGTGTGTGTGGCTTGAACTAAATTCACTCTAAAGTTCCTAAATTTGGATATTCTACAATTTACTTAGCTAGATTTAATGTTAGATCATATGATATAAACCAAACTCACACCAGCAGGGGAGTCTTTCTGTGTATGTAAGCGCGTGTGTGCGTGTGTGTGCGCGCGCGCATGCGCATACGCGCGCACTTGTTCCTGCATGGGCAAATGTTCTTCCTCTAATCGTGTCGGGTGGCAGGTGCATTTTAGGGACTTCTGGGGGGTCCCTGGGAGACAAGCTACAGTAGTGTGATTCTGATCCCTTTGATAGTATACAGGCTTCGTATCCTAGATCTTTATTCAGACACTATCTCTCTGGCATGGCCCGGGGGCTGTAGATACTTCTTATCTTTCTGATCTTCCAGAGTGTAAAAGATTCCCTTGGCTGGGGTGGACGCACGTGAGCTAAGAGGTATAGAGAGCAAAATTTCAATCCCAGAGATCTATGCAAATGCATGGAGACATCTCTATTATATAGTCCATGAAAGTTGACACAAGTTATTTATAATTTCAATGACAATATTGGATTGCCTTTAATATGCTCTAGTTGAAAGGGGGAACTAACCAAAAGCTAATATTGGAGCTTGCTCTCGGGCTGCTGGGAGGCCCCCAAGAATCTCATTGGCAATCTCTTTTGAAGATCAGTTCTCCTATGTCCATTAAGCCAAGATTAAATTAGTTTGTGGGAGCTGCTTTTAGCATTTACACTATTACATTATGCATGATTCCTGACTGCACATCTCATGAACAAACTACACTGAGCTCCATTAGTGAATTTTTAGGGCCGTGCTTAACTTGGAAATGGATTGATTCTGTGTAGGTTAATGTATAGTGGTGATGCTGCCGTGTCCTTAAAAATACCCCCTTACATTTGATATCAATAGGGAAGCACTCTCTGGGGATTATGGCTCATTTTAAAAGGATAAATTATGTAGATTGCATGATTAGAGAGCAGGAGACCCTATCACAGTATATTGTACATCAGGAAAAATACCAGTCCCCTCCTCCACACGTTGGAGAGGTCAGGGTACCTCATTCAGTGTGTTTTCTGCCAGGAACTTCCCCACGTAGGTAAGATGGCATTCCCAGGACCATTCAGCAAGTCAGGACAGAGCTGGAAATTGAACTCCTATCTTTTAAATTCTGGTGGTGAGAATCAGAAGACTGGGTTTTGGGAGACCTTAGACCATCCTTCCCACGAGAGGGCCACACCCATTTTTCTGTCCTTTCTAGAGCCATGCTGGGATGGTGTAGGTGTTGGTATATAAGTGCTGGGTTGAACTAAGTATAATTCAGCTTCCTCATTTTATAGGGAAGGTGGCTGGGACACGGTGTCAGTATTTAGTGAAAGAGTTCTCTTACTAAAGTAAGAGCACCCAGGGCCAGGCACCAAGTTTGGTCAGCCATAGTCACTGGCCTGTAGGAGCTGTGAGTTCAAGTGGGGGAGGGAGCAGACCAGGCACAAGTGATGCCCCTGGAATGGGAGGGGGGGAATGCAGCAGGTGTGCCGGGAATACAGAGGGGGGCCCCCAGCTGCTTTGGGGTGATGATGCCCGCGCTGAGTCAGGCCAATGAGTTGGTGGACGGCATCCAGGCAGGACAGGTGGGAGCGGAGGCACAAAGAGGAAATGGTGCAGAGATGGGCGGGAGTCTGTAAGCCACGGTGGGAAGTGGGGAGAGAAATCAGGAGAGGTAGGTAGGCAACGGATAATCAGGGAGGACTCTCCCTGCAAAGGAGCCTGCTTTGCCCAGGGACGTCTGATACTCCGTGCCAGACGCAGGACTCAAATTCATTCTCTGGACTCCCCGACACGTGCCACCCACCTGTGTCACTTCTATAAATCTTGTCCTCCTGCCTCAGTCCTGGAGTCTCTCTTTGGCTGCCCCTACTGACAACTTCTGCTGCAGACCTTGCTTTCTCTTTTTCATGTTTCTATGTTTTTTATTTATTTTTTTTTTTAATTTTTTTTTTTTAAGGTTTATTTATTTTTGAGACAGAGAGAGACAGAGCATGAACGGGGGAGGGTCAGAGAGAGAGGGAGACACAGAATGTGAAACAGGCTCCAGGCTCTGAGCAGTCAGCACAGAGCGCGACATGGGGCTCGAACTCACGGACTGGGAGATCGTGACCTGAGCCGAAGTCGGACGCCTAACCGACTGAGCCACCCAGGCGCCCTCTATGTTTTTTAATGTTTATTTATTTTGAGAGACAGAGCACACACACGACGCGGGGGAGGGGCAGAGAGAAAGGGTGGGAGAGAGAGAATCCCAAGTAGGCTCTGCACTGATAGCACAGAGCCTGATGTGGGGCCTTTTTATTAGTATTCTTTAATCAGAAAAGTAGGACCTTTTAACTTTTTTTTAAGGGGTGAAGTTATTATAAAGAGAAAAACAAAAATGTCCCTCTTGTTTGCTTTTCCAAATTCAAACTGCTAATGGTTTCTTGGGTATCGTCCAGACATATCGCATGTGTGTAAGAAGTGGGGCATACACATGGCATCAGGCAATATACACGGCTCTGTAACTTGCTTTATTTCCCTTGATAGTAAGTCTCATATATGCTTCAGTGACTGTGTAGTTCTGCCTCAGTTTTTAAAAAATTTCTGCCTACTGTTCCATGACCCTAATTTATTTAACCAGGACCCTGTTGTTGAGCATTTGACTGTTTGAGCTTTTTCCTTTCCCTTCTTAAAATTTTTTTTTAATGTTTACTTATTTTTGAGAAAGAGAGAGACAAAGAATGAACAGGGAAGGGGAAGAGAGAGAGGGAGACACAGAATCCGAAGCAGGATCCGGGCTCTGAGCTGTCAGCACAGAGCCCGACGCGGGGTTCAAAGTCATGAGCAGTGAGATCATGACCTGAGCCGAAGCCACATGTTTAACTGACTGAACCACCCAGGTGCCCCTTCCTTTCCCTTTTTATATATACATTCACACACACACACACACACGCACGCACACACGTGCGCGCATGTAGGTATTATATATACAGTATATGTATTGTCTATACATGTACTATACATCTATTATTATATATATACTATACATCTGCATATATAGGTATGTATATATACACACAGTATATAGGTCTATATGTTGGTATAGTATAAAGGTATGTATGTCTATATAAGTGTGTAGTATATATATAATATATACTATGTGTAGTACAAATACATGGTAGAAAAAGTATGAAACATGGATTCGATATACTCAGGAGTCATGAGAATGGTTGTCTCCAAAGAAGGAATGGGGAGGAAAACATAAGTGATCTGATGTTTATCTATAATGTTTTATTTCCTTAAAAACATATATATATATATATGTTTATATATATATATATATATATATATATAAAACATAAACATATATATTATATATAAATAAATATATATATAATATATATATACACATACACATACACATACAAATATATATATAATATATATATACACATACACATACATATATCAGATAAGGGAAATACATTGGTAGTTATTATATTATCCTTTGTGCTTATCCTTTCTGTATCTTTCTGTTCTCCAGATTTATTTATAAAATATACACACATACAAAGCAAGCTGACATATTCATCCTTTGATATGCATTATTTTGTTTCCTGCAGACATACTCTTGGAGAAACTGTCCCCAAGATCACAAAAGAAGCCCCTGTGACAATCATCTCAGGATTAATAGCTCTAAGTGTCTAGCTTGTTTTACACCAGAAGACCAATGGGAAGCAAGAGACAGGGGGGAGTCAACTTCCCCTTCTTTTCTCCATTTTGTGGTTCTTCCTTGGAGCCCTTCTAGAAAAGTCCAGTGTGCCAAGCAAATTTGCTCACCAAGGGGCCTTCTATGTTACCTTGTGGCTCTGTGTGAAGTGGTGGCCAGGCCAGGAACATATTCTTTCCGATGCTTTGCATTATTTCCTTTTTCCTCATCTTCACCACTGATGAGGGAGAATAAGGCAAGCCAAGGACAAAGTACAAGCTAGCGCACCACCCCCCCCACCCAGGTGGGATATGTGTGATATTCCTCAGGCACTCCGGGCTGCCCAAGAACAAAAGAAAGGAAAAGACAAATGGTTAACTGATAGAGATCACAGTCATGCAGGACAGGCGTCTCCATCAGTTTACGCATATCTTAGTAAATTATAGGAAAAAGGGAGTCTTCTTATCAATAGCCTAATCCCCAGAAACCTATCGACTCAGTTTCTTGGAGCCCTAATATCACCTTTCCCTCCACGGTGATGTGGGGAACAAAGGCAAGAAGGAAATGGCAGGTAAAATTAAATTTCTTTATAACCTGCAGCCCATTGACAAATGCTTGAGGCAAATATAGAGTATAACATTTCCTCAGGAACCCCCTACAGTCCTAATGTTAATGCTTTACTAGAGGGAAAACAACCTTATCTTGACAATAGCTAGGCCTCAGGTATCTTGTGAGTCTTCTTTAGCATATCAAAGTCCTTCTGGAGGCCTTCCTTTTGCCTTTGTTTCCCCCAACTCCATCTATATAACCAGTCACTCTTCACAACTCCAGTGCAGCTCTTTCTGCCCACAGGTCCTGCCTCCATGCTTTAATAAAAATCACCCTTTTTGCACCAAAGACATCTCAAGAATTCTTTCTTGGCCATCAGCTCTGAACCCCCACCATTCCAAAACCCCATCACCACTGTGGGCTTGTACCACACAAATCAAGTATTGGATCCTTGATACTTAATAAATCCACTCCTTGCCTCGCCTCTGCTTGCCCCAGGACTCGGCACATCCTCGTGCCCCACGTGTTGGTTAACACAGAGTTCCTGGGGAGCCCCGGAAACGTTGGTCTGACGTGTTTCTAGAATCAGACGACGTGGATTAGTAGAACGCTGCTGCTGCTGTGGAGCCAGGCGTCCTAGCCTCAGCCTTGGCTCCAGTTCTCATTAACTGTGACCTCACTCAGAGGTCTGATGGCAATCATATGACCTGCCTTCCTTATCTTGAACCGCCATCATCAGGATCAGGAGAGATAAGGTTGGAGAAAGTAATGTGTGAGCCACCAGGTAGCACATAAATAATGATTGCTACGAAACAAGAATTTGATCCAATGGACTCTGTTGCTTTTTTTTTTTTTCTGTCAAAATACCAATGTTAAGAATTACTTCTGTAATTGTGAAAACCTCCAGTAGGTTATGTGCGTTATTTTGTTTTTAGAGAAATAATATCCTACTGGAGCAGGGGTCATTAACCTATGACCCACAGACCAAATTCTGAGGGAAATCTTTATTTTTGTAAATAAAGTTTCGCTGGAACTCAGCCGTGCCCAGCCCGACACATCTCTGAAGCTGACTTTACACCACAGAGGCAGAACTGAGTATCTGCAGTTGTAACATAGACTGTAACATGGCCTGCGAAGCCTAAAATATTTACTATTTGGCCCCTTATAGAAAAATTTGCTGATGCCTGCACTGGAGGAAATGCTAGGTGCCTCGTCCTTTTCAGCTCACGCTGGATGTCAGAGTTGTGGTCTTCAATTTGCATGTATCTGCAGGATGATCATCCCCGGGGTCCAGAAGGCAATGTTATCATTGTGATTTTTTTAATCTCATTTTTTTTCCATTCCCATTTTAGTATGTGTTTTAGAAAGTACAAAATGATCAGCATGATTGAACATGTATGTAATTTGCAAATAAATACACACAAATAATTAACATTTGGGGTGAAGAGGCAAAAGTATTTATGAAAAACAAGTCTCTGAGATCTAGCCACGTTACTACACACAGCTCTGGTTATTTTGCCTGAACTCCTATGTGGTGCTCCGCTATCTGGATATGCCACAGTGTATGTATTAATTCCCCTTTGATGAATATTTGGGCTGCTCCCAGTTTATACTGCTACAAACAACGATGTAGTGAACAGGTATGATTTGCTTTCCTCCAGACCCATGACTACTTCGTAAAGCCTGGTGATGGGGACTTATTCTGACCTTGACCAGGGTTGAGAACCACAGAGAGCCAGTAAGATCCAGACCCAGACACAATTGGGTCGTTGCTCCGTTATTCTTGGCTGACTACAGATACACTTTATCTGCCTTGATGACAAATGAATTACACGGAAAACTTTCATGAGTTTCAGAAGACAAAGGGGAAAAGAAGGTCTCAAAGGCTCTGCTAACTTGGGAATCTATAGAAGAAAAAACACTGATCTGAGGTGCCTCGAGTCAGTGTTCTGCTTCTCACCTGTCCTCAGTTGTTCTCTGACACCTGTCAGGGCTCTCTCCCTGGTGCTTCAGAGGTTGACCCCACCTTACCCCTCCTCCACCCACGCTGGCTGACTTCTACTCCTTTAATTAGACAGCACCTCTTCCCGACCCTGGTATCTTTGATTCTATGCAGAATCCTGGAAGCTCTGTGAACCTGTACTCTGATCTGAATTATTAACGCAGGTCAGTATTTGTGCATTTAGAAGCAAGATTCTTTGTTTTCAACCATCCCTACAGTGTGAAAAAGGAAGTTTTCAACCACCAGTTACCTGCATAGTTAATCTTTTCATCCCCTCTATGGTTCTGGGTTTGTTTGTTTGTTTGTTTATTTATTTGTTTTTTCAGTTTCTCTGTTCCTTAGCTTTTCTCTCTCTCCCTCCTCTTCTCCCTCTCCCGCACTCTCTCTTTTTTCCTTCTTCCCTCCCCTTTTTTCCCCCTTTTTTTCCCTTCTCCAGCACCCTCTTTCTCCCTCTGTCTCTCTGTCTGTCTGTCTGTCTCTCTTAACACCATTTACTTGGCTGTGAGTCAAGGAGCATTCTCTGGACATGGAAATGTACATGTTACTTTTTTCTGCTTCCTTTTGTTTGAGTTTTAGGTTGACATGACCAAAATCATGTTCACTCTTGGTACCCAAAGTGAAACACTGGTTTGATCTCTGGGGCCAATGTTTTAGCTACCAGGAAACTATAAGTTCTGTAAGGGCTCGTTTTAGTCACCATTGGGACCTCACACCTAGGATATAGTAGATGTCCAATAATATTCATTGAGCGAATAAATGAACGAATACACAATCAAGTAATGAAGCGGGCGGTAGGTATGATAGGCCATTTAGATTCAGTATATAGGAGGAGAGTCCTAAGGGAGAGATTCCTCAACCATAAAACTGGGGCACTGAAGTGTAGAGAGATTGGGGGAATCCGTCACTGGTCAGATTGTATCTTTGATGTTGTTTAGTTGCTGAAGAAATGGGACAATTATTCCACACAAAATTTACTCTAGAATTAAACTGACAATAAGAAAACTTATCTTGAGCTTTTGATTCAGTACAACGAAGTTAGAGTTTTACGTTCCCCCATTTACTGTGAGTCTTTAGACATAATGCTTTATTCTCTGGGGCTTCAACTTGTTTAGCTATAAAACAAACAAAAACCACAATGTTTCCTTTGCAGGTTGGTTATGATGACAGAATGAAAGAATTATTGTGACCTTGAGTAATGATAAGTATTCAATAGCTGTGAGTTTCTTTCTCCATTTTTTCTTCTTTTCCTTAGCCAAGATGATTCAGTTATTGGAATTCTGAAAGTCTTCTTTAAAGGATGGTTTCATTGCACAGATTTAAATGACTGCTATATGGCTAAGCTATGATATATGTGGGACAGGGAAATTTGAATTTAAAAAGTGGCAATTTGAACATGGATCTTGGGGAGAGATTTCCTTTTTTAAATTTTTTTTATTTTAGAGATAGAGAGCTCACAAGCAGGACATGGGAAGAGGGAAAGAGAGAGAGAGAGAATCTTAAGCAGGTTTCAGGCTCAGTGTGGAGCCCGACACAGGGCTCACCCACTACCCTGGGATCAGAACTTGAGCTGAAATCAAGAGTCAGATGCTCAACCAACTGAGTCACCCAGGCACCCCTTGGGAAGAGATTTTTAAGAGCTATTTATTTTGCTTATTAATAAGAATTGTACTTCCCTTCATGTTTATAACTTCATAGATCACAATACTATGTATATATATATATTTTATATATATATTATATATATATTTACATGTATATATATTTTAAGAGCTCACATGACTATTTTAGGTCAAATTATATCACAAAAAAGATACATTGAAGTTCTAACCCCAGATACCTGTGAACGTGTATCACAGGTAGATTAGAAACAGAATCTTTGCAGATGTAATTCATGTTATGATGAGGTCATGTAGGATTAGGGTGGACCCTAAATCCAATGATGGGTTTCCTTAAAAGGAGAGAGATCTGGAGATACAGGGACACACAGAGAGGAGAGGGCACGCAAAGGTGGAGGCAGATATTGGGAGTTACAGTGCCACAACCACGCAACTCCTGGGGTGACCAAAAGCTGGAAGAAGCAAGGAAGGATTCTAGCCTTTGGAGAGACCATGGTCTGGCTGGCACCTTGATTTTGGACTTCTAGCCTACAGAACGCTCTTAGAATAAATTTCTGTTGTTTTAAACCACTCAGTTTGTGGTGTTTTATTACAGCAGTCCCAGAAACTAACACAATGAACTACCTGAAGTTTTAACAATTTTATAAAATTTTTTGAAAAATATTTATTTATTTATTGAGAGAGAGAGAGAGAGAGAGCATGAGTGGGGGAGAGGCAGAAAAAGAGGGAGAGAGAGAGAGGCCCCATACTGTCAGCGCAGAGCCTGATGCAGGGCTCAATCCCTGGAACCATTAGATCATGACCTGAACCAAAATCAAGAGTTGGACACTTAATCCACTGAGCTACCCAGGTGCCCCCCCCCACCCCCAGTTTTATAAAAGTTTTAACACTGATCTTGTATTGACTAAAAAGGGCAACACAATTCACTGCACCAAATTCATGGTTGGTAGCAATCATTATTTATGTGCTACCTGGTGGCTCACACATTACTTTCTCCAACCTTATCTCTCCTGATCCTGATGATGGCATTTCAAGATAAGGAAGGCAGGTCATATGATTGCCATCAGACCTCTGAGTGAGGTCACACAGCTAATGAGAACTGGAGCCAAGGCTGAGGCTAGGACGCCTGGCTCCACAGCAGCAGCAGCGTTCTACTAACCCACGTCGTCTGATTCCAGAAACACGTCAGACCAACGTTTCCGGGGCTCCCCAGGAACTCTGTGTCAACCAACACATGGGGCACGAGGACGTGCCGAGTCCTGGGGCAAGCAGAGGCGAGGCAAGGAGTGGATATTTTATTAAATATCAAGGATCCAATATTTGATTTATGTGGTGCAAGCCCACAGTGGTGAAGGTGAGGAGAAAGGAAATAATGCAAAGCATTGGACAGGGTGTGATTCTGGATTGGCCACACTTCCCACTGAGCCAGCAGGTAACACGGCAGGTCCCTTGGTGGCTAAATTTGCTTGGCACACTGGACTTTTCCAGAAGGGCTTCATGGAGGAACCATAGAATGGGGAATGGAGGGGGAAATTGTCTAACTCCCCCCTGTCTCTTACTTCCCATCGGTCAATATTCATCTTATGCCAAGCAGACTACCCTTCTACCCAAGCACCCTCCTCTGGCCCGCTGTGGCTTCAGACATGTACGTCAGCTTAACAACGAAAGGTTGCACTGCTCGTTTATACTCGACTTGGTGGTAAGTTCTTAACAGTGACTTTTTCTTTTCTCTGGCCACTAAAATAGTTTTGCAGAACTAGCAAGGAAGCCAACCACTTCCCTAGAGCCTCCTGCTCCCAAGGGAAAAGGCAGAAAGACGGGATGTTGTGAGGCCTCTGCCAATGCAGATAAAGTCAAGAGCCGTTCACAGATTCAATGCTTGCGGGCTCTCTGCTAAGTTTCTCACACACATTCTATCGTTCAGTCATCACTAGGCTGTAATGGGCCCCTGTGTTTTCTAGAGGAGCTCCAGAAGTGTTGAGAATATAGTAGTTTGAGAAAATCAACCAAAGCGATGTATCACCAAGCTCGATTTTTGTACTCAGGTTACCTGACGTCGAAACTAGAGTCGTGGTTTTGTGTTATAAGTATTGTGTTTTACTAGTTGATCATTATCGCACTTCATCGAATCTAAGACACCATTGACTGAAGTCAGATTGTTGTTTTTTTGTGTAATTGACACACTGAAGAAATCCAGTGCCAATTAAATGGCGCTCAGAACTTTCACTTTCTACCTGTTGAAAGATTTCTTTGACACTCATTTATTAGCCTAAGAAAAGAAAATCTAAGTGAAATAACTTTATTACAATATTCCTAAAACATCTTCACTTCGGAGTCATGTTTCGTCTGGGTTTTCGATACCGCTGAGACTATTGGTGATAAACATTCTGCTTAAGACAATCTACTTTTGGGGCACGTAGGTGGTTCAGTCGGTTGAGCGACCAGCTTTGGCTCAGGTCACGATCTCGAGGTTTATGAGTTCAAGCCCCACATCAGGCTTGCTGCCGTCGGCCCGTCAGTGCCCAGCCCGATTTGGATCTTCTGTCTTCCTTTCTCTCCCCCTCGCTGATTCGCGCGCTCTCCAAAATAAATAAGCATTAAAAAGAAAGAAAGAAAGAAAATCCACTGTAGTCTTTAGGATTTTCTTGCAAGCCAGTGCTACACGGTCTGCACATGTGGATGCCGATGAGCAGACAATGACAACTACATCATGAATGCCACCTGGGTGATTATACTATGCACCCAATTTCAGAAATGTGAAAAACACACATTTCGAGTCTATGAAGTATGAAAATTTTGTCCTTGGCCATAATCTAGATATTGTTTTCCATTTAGAATAAAATGTTTTCCTCCCATTACCTAGGGGATTTCTGCTGGCTGTATAGGCTTATTTGGGGGGAAAAATGTAGAAAATCTCCCTGTCGCCGGGTTTCAGTAATCCCAGCAGCAACATCAATGAACTGGATTATTTTATCAGTAAACCCAACCCCCTCCATTCTTTGCAAGCTCTGAGATTTAACTGTGTTTGAGAAAGTTTTCCACTAAAACTCCTGGGCTTAAAAGTTAAAACTTATGTGGAGTCTTAAGTACAATTCATCATCTTATCTAATCTGATGGCCAAGGATAGCTTTGTCAAAGCAGAGTCAAGTATTGGCAATCCCTCAGAAACCTCAGAAGAATGAATAAAAGAAAAATGACTTAAAGCTGGAAGATTTAAGTACAAGTTTGAAATCTTTTTAGAAACTGAACAACGGACCCCTTCCTGAATCTGCTAATGCCGGCTTTGGAATATGAATAGAAAAGCAGACTCTGGGAGCAGAGGTGGATCCTGGGATATCATCTTGTCTATTCCGAGAGGGACGCCTAGCTAGCATCCTGCCCAGAGAATAATACGCTGTGGTGATCCCAGAAGATCCCCACAACGAACAGGTTCTCTAACCTGCAAGAGCTGTTCAGTGCCTCACTTTCCCCAAAAGACAGGCTCCAGACTGCTGTTGATGCTATTTATCTTCACCCTTAGAACACATGCAGACAGATGACCCCGTCCCTCATATGGCAAAGGGGCTGCTTAGTATAGCAGTTATAAGTTTGGTTCCAGACCCAGGCTGGAATCCCAGCTTTGGCATTTATTAGCTTTGGGACCTTCGGCGACTTTTGTCACCTCTCTGTGCCTTTGCATTCTCGTCTATAAAATGGAGAAAATAATTATGTCTATTAAACGGTATAGGTGTAAGAGTTAAGGCACACGGTGAGTGCCTGACACTAGCAGGTGCTTTGTAAATGCTTTCCGAATAAAACAAAAGGAACAACTGTCTTCTAAATTCAAGTTCTTGTAAACAGTGTATAAACTGAATTGGCCTCTTTTGTTAGGTCCTATGTCTACTGCTTCCTTCAACTTTAAAGGGAAAACGATGAACCAGCTACATCACCACCAGCGTATTTACCCCCAAAGACATACACGTTTTCCTGGATTCTGATCAGTGGAGATGAGAATTGCCTGATGTCCAGCCTGCTCTGTGTGCAAATGCAAAATGCACACCTAGCTTTCTTTTTGGTTCCCTCTCAGTTTGTGTTTCTGGCTACAGAGGAACAGATGGAGTTTAGAGAATCTTCTGACCAAGGCAACGTGGACTCCGCATTTTCAAGCAATGTTGCCCGGCACCAGAGCCTGGGTTGTTAACTGTGAGATGGAAGGCTTCTCACTCCAGTGCTCTGTTCTAAGTGCGGTTCAGCCCCACTCCGAGGATTGCTTTTCTCTCTTCTGTTACTTTCTGGTAACATGGGGTTTTTGTTGTTGTTGTTGTTGCTTTTTTGTTTATTTGTTTTTTTTGTTTTTTGTATTTTTTTTAGTTTAATGAAAGAAATCTGAATGTCCACCACACTTTTCTTTTCTTTTTTAATTAATTATTTTGAGAGAGAGAGTGTGTGAGCAGGAGAGGTGCAGGGAGAGGGAGAGAGAGAGAGAGAGAGAGAGAGAGAGAGAGAGAATCCCAAGCAGATTTGGTGGTGTCAGCACAGGGCCGGACATGGGGCTCGATCTCACAAACCATGATATCATGAACTGAGCTGAAACCAAACTTAGCTTAACCAGCTAAGCCACCCAGGTCCCCCCCGCCCCCCCGCCCCCTGCAACTACACATTTCTTTCAGTCAGGCTACTTAGGCCACCAACCAACCCCATTCCAGTCCGTAGCCACCTTTGTAACCACACAGAGCTGCCTCTGTGGTCAGGGCATGAACAGAGGCCATAGATATGTTGACTGAGCATGAAAGGCAAAATTTGCTCTGGCGGCAAATAATTTAACGTGCCCAATGCCGACCTCCTAAGCCTACTTTTTTCCCTCATGGAAGCAAAATTCTTCAAATTATGATAAGCACATCTTTTGGGTTTAAAGTGGCTTATTTCAAAGTCGGAACTTTTACTCCAGATTTGATAGTATTCTACGACCTCCCTCAGACCTGGGACATTTCACCGACTCAGCCTGTTGGCCTCCGTGTGCCAGTGCCTTTCATACTGTCCAGCCCGTGTTGGCCCTCATTCACTATTTAAGTGAGTGGATTGGTTGTTTCCTTTGTCGATGCTTATGTTTTTGAAATATTGTTCAGCTAACTGGAATGGTTACTGGAGATGCACTGAATTATCTTAAGGAAAGTTTCAACCATGTTTGATGAGTAAGACTAGAGGTCCGCAGTTCAACGCGAGGCCTGCATTTAACAATACACGTATTACGCACTCAAAATTTGCTAACAGGCTAGACCTCCTGTGCAGAGTTTTTACCACAAAACAACAACAGCAATGACAGCAAGAAAACCAAAGGGACACAAAGAAACTCTGAGAGGTGTTGGAAATGTCTTATTATCTTGATTGTGGTGATGGTATCATGGGTTCAAAATCATCAAATTGGACACATTGCATATGTACAGTTCTTTGTCTATGAGTTATTCCTCTGTACAGCTGGAACACAGAAGAGTGGAAAATATTGGCAGCAGGAAGAGATGGGGGATGGAAAAAGCGAGATTAGGAAGAAAGAAACAGAGGCTTCCCTTTCTCCAAGTAGTTGAGTGGAGAGCGACTATTTCCTTGTTCATATTGTTGGTCCAGGACCACGCTTGCTTCCATTGAAGTCCAACACCTTGTCCTAGGAACTGCCAGCAAGTTAATGCTAGTTACAGCAGCCATTGGACATGAGTATCTGACACATTCCTGGGTCTTTTTTCTCTCTTTGAAAGCTATCATACCTTTTCCTTTTCTTGCCCTTGCGTATTTACCTCAATCCTCAAAATCAGCTTAACAGGTTGGTGTCTATAGTCTCAGGACACTCTTCTATGATATAATACAAATGTGTGTGTGTGTGTATGTGTGTGTGTGTGTGCATTTATATACATTTGCAGACAGATTGATATGTATGTTAGGTATGGATCTCAGGACACACACTCAAAAGATATATTCTTTTACTGGGACGCCAGGGTGGCTCAGTCAGTTAAGTATCCTTCTCTTGATTTGAGCTCAAGTCATGATCCCACAGTTCATGGGTTCGAGCCCCATGTTGGTCTCTGTGCCGACAGGGCAGAGCCTGCTTGAGATTCTCTCTCTCTCTCTCTCTCTCTCTCTCTCCCTCTCTCTCTGTTTCTCCCCCACTTGTGCTTTCCCTCTCTCCCTCTCAAAATAAATACATCAATTAAAAAAAGAGAGAGAGATTTCTTTACTTTCAATAAATCAATGTAATTTGACTCTCAACTTGTGTGTTTCCAAGTTGCCAGGGAATTCAAGCTCAAACTAAGGTCCTGTAGCTCCCAAGGGTCATGACAATGTCTTGTGAGGTACTAAGTCATCATGAGGCCTCCTTGAGATTTCTCTCCATACTCATTATTATTGAGAAGCTCATTGTCTCCATGCCATGGTCCTTTCTAGAAACCTCCGCAAAACCTGGTAGCAAGCACACTTGAATGGGCAGAGGGAATGGTGGGGAGAGCAAGGAGAACATGTCATTTGTCATCTACAAATTCTAACTACGTGTCTCTATACTGTTTCAGGAGAGCCAGAAATGAGGATGTCGTGGCACAAATCTGTATAAAAAATAGGTATAGTTAACCAAAACACCATCCTTATATTATCTATGAAATCACTTTGGTTGTTCTTCCTGATATGGAATTAGCAGACTTCAATGAGCATAAGGAAAAAGCCGAATAGGCCTCCTCTCTGGTTCACGTGCACATGAAGTTCTTTGCTAATGGATCCTTTCTAGTGGTGCTCAGAACTAAGCCTCATAATTCAATCTAAGCACAATGAGCTGCAACACGGAGTGAATCATTACTTGTGAGAAAGGCTCTGACTGTTTCTGTAAAACTACCCCTCGTACTCTCTCATTATGCTTTCCTCCCCTCTCTCCTCATTGCTTTGCCAGTGTATTGATTCGTATTTTTTTTTTAATTTCTATTTTCTTTTCCTTCTGTTTGCTCCACTTTCTGTCCTTATTTTCCTAACTGCAGCAGAAACTCAACCCACTCCCCTGTGAGGGATGGAGTCCCTTAATGAAACAATTGGCGATAAGGAGCTGGGCTCCTCACACACTGTCAATAACTATCTTTGAAGTTTAAAGGAGAAGCATGAACCTTGTCAGCTCGGAGGAGCCAACTCACTTTGTAATTTAAGCGGAGCAGTTCGACCCATCTATTGGAGGCAGTGGGAGAGGGGGAGGCTTGACCCACTTCACATTATATACCCAGCTTGAGTTCCAACTGATTTCTCAGGCTTTAGCTAAGTCAAGGAACTTTTAGAGCTCCAGAATTCACAGAGTACAAGTACAATCTGAGAACATTCATCATGTTATCTTATCTGATAGTGCCATTTCCCCCTTCTGTTCACCAAAATAGAAAAGTCAGTGCATATGGGTAACGCACCCTTGGCATTGCGGTGTAAGGCATCTCTTGGAGAAGTTCTCTTGGCCGAGTTGACGTGTGCTATTGGGATGTGGGAAGTCAGTTTTATCTTTCAGCTCCCAAAATTTCTATCAATTGGAAGTGCAGCTGCTATCTGAAATCTCAGTGTCCATTTAGATAACACGTCAACCTCTAAAATTTATACTAGAGTATCTAATAAAGCTGGTTATCAATCAAATGCTGTGCTTTGGGGTAAGGAGGGAAATGTAGAAAATTGGAATGCTTCATCTTTTTAGCATACTGTCTCAGTGGCTCCTTATTATGATCCGTTCTAATTTTTTCCATTACCATGGGATAGAAAGTTACGGGATTCCGACACATCGGTAGCTCTTAATGCCTCCAAATGATTCGTGACTCACTAAAGCCCCAAATTTGTTTTGATTTCCACTGCTTCTTCAACCCTCAAAACTGTGGCATATGAGACTCATGATCATCAACAAAATATCCTATATCCTGTTCTTTGGACATTCTCTTTCGCATGGTGCTCTGAGGCCTGGCTACCCTTTGAGGACATTGCTTCCCATAGTCTTGGATCAGAACCTGGAGGTAGTTCATGTCCTTCTTTTCCTCATTGCTCTTTCTAAATCATTTCATGTCTCCTCTTCCCTAAACACCAGTGGCTCTGAGATGCAGGCTGTCAGACAATTTACGGCTACCCCTTTTGATATAGTCATCTATTAATGTCTGAGCCCCTCCACATCCCATTCATTGACAGTTTAAACAGCTCAATAGGTCTCTCCCATAGTTGTGTCTTTATCATTTGGGGGGAATGCAACATCTATCTTGATGACCAATCCAACCTATTGGTATCTCACACTCTTGCCTCCCTTCCTTCCAAAGGTCTTTCTTCTCCATACTACCTGTTTCAGTCATCCTTTTCCATGATGCCACCCTACATCCCCAAGCTTGTTGCCACTTTGGCATGTATTTGGGATATTTTCTTCAGACCTCTCGTGGTGTGTCCCCTGTGATTCAGGTCTTTGTTAAAAGGAAACTTCCTTGGAGAACCCTTTTGGAGTACCTATCGAAAATAATCATTTGCTCTAGCTCACTTCACCCATCTTTGTATCCTGCTTAGGTTTTCTTCACACCTCTTATTACTGTCTTGACAGTATGAAAAGTATTTCCCATCTCTGTCTCGAATGCATGCCCATGAGGACAGAATTTTGTCCGCTTGCCCAACACCGTGTTCCTTGCACCTAAACTCTGTCAACTCATATTAGACCCTAACTAGGTATTTGAGAATTAAATAATGAATAGATTATATATGTTTATAGCTAGGTACCAATTTACTGCGATACTTTCAGGCCATTTAGTGAATTATCACACTATCTCAATACTCATATAGTAATTCTGATGTATTAAGAGCATTCCTGGGAATAATTTCCATCAGGGTTTTATTTCCCCCACTTGAAATTTTTCTGATGTGTTCTAATTAATCCAATCACATTCATAGCCTATCCTGAATTGCTGTGTAGATTCCTCATGGGAGCAATTTTGAAATAGGCAGGCCAGCTCTTAATAATATTTCTGGCATAAGTTTTGATAATTCTTTTTATGCTGGTTGAGAAAAATTGCATAAAAGGCAAGGGTGAGAGAACATGGGTCACTCTTGTGAATGAGAAGATTTATTGCTTGCTTAATTCTCAAGGAAATACCTTTAACTCCTTCTTAAAGTATGGGTCAACAATTTTTTCCTGTGTTTGTGTCATAGCTTTATTCAGGGTCCTGATATTTGGCCCCTTCTGGGAAGTTCTGAGATCCCAAATCAGAAAAGTGCTCTGCTTTGTGTATCAGTGATCATCTGTTGACCTGACCACAATGAAGCATCCTGCTGGGCTATTTTTCCAGAGGTGGGGACTTTTTTTGGCTTCTAAGGCATTTGCTAATTGTTTTCTGAATTTTCTTATGATCAGTGGCCTGAATTTGTAAAACATTAAGCAATATCCAAAGACATGGACCAATGTTGAAGAAAAGACTTTGCTCTTGTACAAACCTAACTAGACTTTATATAGACTTTGACCTCATTAGCTCCTCTTTCTAAGTAATTCTGTAGTATACTAACAGGTGAAGAAGCACGGATGAAGGCTTTCCCTAAGGTAAACTCCTCTGAAAATTTGATTTTAAATTTGGAGACTAATGATTCTGATTCTGGTCACCAATGTGTGAAGGTTTTCCCCACACCACCAAGCTGGGTGTCCTACAATTCAACTCAATTCTGACAGTATCCGCCAGGAGATTGCATCAGATCCCACAGAGGAAGGGCTTAGTCCTACAAGATTGCCTTCCACCTCCACTGCAGATGTTAGTTGTGAGACCAGGTTTGCTCTAGATGAGAGGATCCAACAACCTCCATCTTGAGTTTGATAAATTTGATAGAGTGGCTCAGAGAACACAGAGAAACATGTTACTTACTAGGTGACTGGTTTATTATAAAAGGATATAACTCAGGAATGACCAGATGGGAGGAATGCATAAGGCAAAGTATGGCGAAAGCATCTTCCATGTTTTTTCCAAGTGCGCCATTCTCCCCAAATTTCAACATGGTGACCAACCTGGAAGCTCTCCAAATTCTGTCCTTTCGATCAAGGCTTCATTACACAGGCAGGATTGATTAAATCATTGCTTGCTGAGAATTGAACTCAATTTCCAGCCCCTTTCCCCTCTCCTAAGATGGGGGGTTGTGGAGGGCTTGAGACTGAAAGTTTCAAACCCTTAATCACGTGGCTGACTCCACTGGCAACCAACCCCAAACTTTGGGGACTTAGCAGACTTCCAAAAGTCACTTGTTAACGCAAGAAAAGACAATTTTAAGGCTCTCATCACTTAGGACATTCCAAATGGTTTTAGGAGCTCTATGCCAGGAGCAGGTCAAAGACCAAATATCTATTTCTTGTTATAAATCACAATATCACATGGAGAAAACCACAGGTCCCCTGAACTTCATTCAGTAAGAAGGTACCGTAGTTTATCAAAGTACATATTCAATAAATGCTAAATAATTGATTGAATAATAATGTGGAGAATTAGAGGTTAGAAAAGGATATGCTCCTCACAGGGAAAGAACATTCTTATGTTTTGCGGAGGGGGGGAATCTTTGTTGGTAGGAGTTTTAAAAATCAGACTGGGAAACTCTCGGCTTAAACATTAATCATAGGCCTGGTAAGGAAGATAATATATTAATAGCACAAATTCTCATATTAGTGTGATGGGGAAAATGCATGTATATCATCATCCCTTTTCCCTCATCCCCCCATTATTATGCCAAAAAGGAGAGAGAATGACTTTACCAAAGCAGAGAAAAGTGAACAGAGAGGATGAAGAGCCAAGTTCAATGTGTTTTTGGTAGAATGGCTGGTGTGGGAAGCACTGAACGTGAGAAATCTCAGAAAAGAGCATTTTAAGAATAATAAATAAAGGAATTGCTGCCGTCTGTGTGGTTTCCTTCATTTTGTACTTTTTAAAAAAATGTTTATTTAGCTTTCGAGAGAGAGATCGACAGAGTGTGAGCAGGGGAGGGGCAGAGAGAGAGAGGAAGACACAGAATCTGAAGCGGGCTCCAGGCTCCTAGCTGTCAGCGCAGAGCCCGACGAGGGGCTCGAACGCACGAAGCGTGAGATCATGACCTGAGCCGAAGTCGGGCGCTCAACCGACTGAGCCACCCAGGCGCCCCCGTTTTGTACTTTCTTAAGAGTGTGTCCTGATGATTCAAATTGTTTTCAGTGTCCTTTTCCAGTACCCTTATTTTACTGAACGCACGTTTATGCCGCACGAGGCCCAGTTTTATATGGTTTGTGTAAGGTGACCCATCACTGAAGTTGTAATGGAGGAATGGTCTTTCAGGCTGTCTCTGGATGTTCATGTGATTACAGAGAACGCTGGCTTCTTATCTAGGGGATCAGAGAAGGCTTCTCAGAAGGGATAGTATTTTACTCAAGTCTTAAAGGATGCGGGGGGGGGGGGGGGGGGCGGGATGTGGATGAAGAGAGCTTGTCTGAGTAGAGCTCCAGGTGGAGGCAGTGATGAAAGATACCGAGATCAGGGAAGGAGGAGTGAGGAGCTCAGTGTGGCTGCAAACTTTGGCCTGGAATATGTCCTTCACACCCAACAACCCCACCCTTCTATGCTTTTACCTAGACAACCATCACTTATCTCTTATGTCTCAGTAGGCCTCACTCCCTCCAATAAGCTTTCTTGGATTCCTTGCCACACAGGATTATGTGAGGAACTCCTGGATGTGAATTCAGTGATACCCAAGGTGTCTGTTATCAGAGAGATTATCACACAGCGATGTAAGTACCCATTGAATCTCCTGTCTCCAGGAGGACAGAGCCCTCTTGCTCATCATCATTGTCCCCTGCATCTATCATAGTACCAGGGGCCTAGTCATTTCTTGATAATTGGTGGGGGGGGGGGTTTCCCCAGAAATACTTAAGTGAGAGAAAGAGTTATGGGGATTACTTTCTGAAAAATCCTGGAAGATGTTGCATGGGAGACACGGGTCTTCCTATATACCTTACCTGCCGGGTGAGTTGATTATTTGGTCATAGCTACCATTGTTGAATGGGTCTTTAGAGACACCTAAGTCATCCCCTCATTATAGCAGACATTTTAGAGTTGAGAAAACAGGGTAATAAGAAGGAAGGGATTCCCCCCCCCCAAAAAAAAACACACAATTTAGTGACAGTTGGACTACTTACTTGTCATTGATTGATTGCTACATTGGTCCATTTTCCCCTGTGCCACACAGTGGCTTCATGAATAAGAAGTGTGGCATTATTTTTTTTGAAGAGCCAGAAGCTTGCCATCCAAGATGCAAAGATACTGAAAAAAAAATCATGGCTAACATAACACTTAGCGAAAGCTAAGTCTCACAGAGTGACAGAATTGGTTTGCCTAGAAATATTACACACAAAATTATAGAATACAATCAGCAAATTTCCCCTTTCCTGTCTTGATACTTGCTCCCAAATCTACTGTCACTGTTGTCAGTCATGCGGTTCTGTTTCTCACCCACTCGTATTTATATCCAATGTGTCTATATGACTTTAAGGTATAAGAAGCCATAATAATAGGGGAATTATAGTAAAAATTTTCTCCCATCAAACATATAAACTCAGCAAAATATTGATTTAAAACCACAGATATACAAACATATTCATCATATTGGTGAATATATTGATCATCGCCATGAAAAGATTTGTTCCTCTAACTTTCTTGGGAGTTATAAGAGCAAAGACATGGTAAAAACTTATGTCTCCACTGTGGGTTTTCCATGTGTATCCATCCCATATTGATTTACCATGATAGGTTCTTGGGGAGCCGCAATGAACAGCAGAACTGACTCTTCACATCAGGATGTCACCGTCTGAGAGGCAAGATGGACAGTGATCACAAGACCATAGGTATGACATTCTATTCCAGGTGCTATGTGCTGGAAGGAAGAACCTACAGCAAGGGGGTTTTATAGAGATAGAAATAGGGAGATAGAGAGATAGAGATAGAGATAAATATATGTAGATATAGCTATAAAAAAGATCTCTATCTATCTATCTATGTAGATCTCTCTCTCTATATCTATTTCTATCCATCTAGATCTGTCTCTCTCTCTATCTGTCTATCTACCTATCTGTATCCATCTAGATCTATCAATCTCTCTCTCTCTCTATGACTCTATCTCTCTTTCTATCTCTCTATCTATCTCTATCCATCTAGATCTATCTGTCTGTCTATCTAGCTATCTACCCATCCATCCATCCACTTATTGAGAGACAGAGTGAGAAAAAATTTTAAAAATTGACTCACATGATTGTGGAGGCTTGCTGAGTCCAAAATCTGCAAATCTGTGATAGGTTCCTGGGGTTGCCATAATAAAATACAACAGACTAGGTAGCTCAAACAACAGGAAGTTATTTCCTCACAGTTCTAGAGGCTAGAAAGTCTGAGGTCAAGGTGTTGGCAGCTTTGGTTTGTTCTGGGGTCTCTCCTTGGCTTGCAGATGGCCATTCTCATGCTGTGTCCTCACATGGTCTTCTCTCTTTTGATCTGTGTGCAAATGTCCTCTTCTAAGAACACCAGTCAGATTGGACTAGGGCCCAATTAATGGCCTCCTTTTAATGTAATCACCTCTTTAAAGACCCTACCTCGAAATACAGTCACATTTTGAGGTACTGGGGACTAGAGCCTCAACATATGAATTTTGGGGGAGAGGGGGACACAGTTCAGCCATAACAGATAGAATTTGATGAATAAGTAGGATTTTCCAAGTGGGAAGGAGGTAGGGAGGGAAGGTGCATTTCACAGAGAGAATGAAATCTTAAAAGGCCCTAAGGCCTTCTGGCTAGTTTAATTCTGCTCTAAGTCATTTTTTTTGTAAATGAAATATAATTGGCACGCAATGTTACGTTAGTTCCTGGTGTACGACATAGTGATTCCAGAAGTCTATAGTCTGTATGTTACACTGTGCTCACCACAAGTGTATCTATCGTCTGTCCCCATACAGTATTATTACAATATCATTGACTGTATTCCCTCTGCAGTACCTTTCATCCCAGTGACTTATTCATTCTATAACTGCCCTAAAAGCTATCTCAACTCACATAATCTTGATGACAACCTGAACAATGAGGCCCATCATAGCCCTTGTCTTACTGATGAAGCAAGTGGGGAGGTTAAGTAAGTAGTTCAAGATCACGCACCTAGCTAATCAGTTGGGGAGCCAGGATTTGGCCCTTGGAAATCTGGTAACAGTTCTTGCCTCTAACCACCACACTGGAATGCACATCTCCAGGCCACAGCTGAGGATCCACAGGGTATGAGAGAAAGCAGGTGGTGAGAGATAAAGCTGGAGAGAGAGGAAGATGCAAAAAAAAAAAAAAAAAAAAAAAAAATGCAGGGGCCTTGGAGGCTTCTGGAAGGAAGCGGGTCTCCATCTTGAGATCAGTGAGGAAGCTCTGAAGGATTTAACAATGGGAGGGACAGGATTAGAAGAGTCCCCTTGCTGCCCGTTGAGGACAATGGTGCAAAGAAGGAGACCAGGATAGAGGCTTTCTCATTTGTCCAATGAGAGAGGACATTGGCAACACAGATGGGGATTCACACACACACACACACACACAAAACTTATTTTTTTCAAGGGCATCTGGGTGGCTCAGTCAGTTAAGTGTCTGACTCTTGATTTCCGCCTAGGTCATCATCTCACGGTTCATGTGTTTGAGCCCCCCATTGGGCTCTGCTCTGACAGCACAGAACCTGCTTGGACTTCTCACTCCCCCCCTCTCTCCCTCTCTCTCTGCCCCTCCCCACTCATGTACTCTCTTCCTTTGAAAATAAATAAACTTTAAAGAAACTTATTTTTATTTATTCCCATAAATAAAAATTCCAGGTATAATTTGGTGGTAGAAGAAAGAGGACCTGGTGATTGATTAAATATTGGAAGATAAGACTTAAAAAAATTATATGTGACTCCTATATAATATGCAAGTGTATATCACCATACAAAATATTTTTAGATCACACTATATCCTGGTGATGACAAATAATTTAAGACACACTGAATGTATTTCTATTTATGATGACAAATAAGATACACTGAATGTATTTCTATTTACACAGTGCTCTGTGTTAGCCTCTGTCTCCTTTTGCTTCCTCCTCCACCCATTAAGAAAATATTAAAGAAAGAAAATGAGCCACACAAAAGTCAGATTATACTAGAGTCTCAGCTCATGGGCTCCTGCTGTGGTTCGGTTCCCATAGTTTCTGTGCATATGCCTTTTTTTAAACATCTACAGTATGTGGAGACATAAAACGAGTCCATTTACAATGACACATTTAGCTCTAAGATGTGTTATCCTAGCCAATATGTTCACAGATGAACTGCCTTTTCGTAACGTGTGTTTTCTTTATTACTGGTGAAAAGAGATTGGGGGCCCGCCAGGGGGGACTGGGGTGAGATACCGTGAGACTGACCACAGGCCATTCTCTGCGGGCATTTAGGATGCTTTCTGTCTGGTCAGAGATCTTCCCATGTGCACTGTCCACTCTGGTGGGGAGTCCCCGCTGGGAGACCCCGCTGCAATTCCGGCCTCTGCTTCATAGCCGAGCTTCTCATTCGCTGGCTTTGTTGTAGGGGTCGAGGGTGGGACATACGGGGTCCTCGGTGACGACAGCACCATTAGTGACAACCGTTTGTGCTAAGCAAAAATAATTCTGTGAAATGAACGCAATTGGAGTGAAAAGCAAGTGACAATAAAACAAGATAAAATAAAATAAAGTAAAATAAAATAAAATAAAAAAGAGGCACCTGGGTGGCTCAGTCGGTTAAGTGTCGGACTCTTGGTTTCGGCTCGGGTCATGATCTGGAGGTGTGTGGGATCCAGTCCCATGCTGGGCTCTCTGCTGACAGTGCAGAGCCTGCTTGGGATTCTCTTTCTCCCTATCTCTCTACCTCCTTTCTCTCTTTCTCAAAATAAATAAATAAATAAACATTTAAAAATAAAATAAAATAAAATAAAATAAAAAGCACAAATGATTGGAGAGGGAATGGAAAAGAGATTCCTTGCTCCCTACACAAATACTCTGGCCTTGAGGACACTCAGAAAGGACTGGTCATTGGGCCTTCTGGGAGACCCAGCTGTGAGCCTTTCCTGCGTCTGCAGCCTTACCACAGGGCATTTGCTACCGCAGATAGGTCAAAGCCATGCCGGCCCTGTGAGGCCAACCTCAAGCGTTACTGCCTTCCCCAGTGTCACTTACCTGGTTCACCTCTCTCCTTAATTCCTCTGATTTGCTGCTTCCCTGGTCATCTGTCAGGGATGAAATGCGATCATTCTAGGTAGTGCATGGGCAAGGCTTTAAATAATATCCCATAGGGAGGAAGTTATTGCCTTTTTAATTCTCCTTCAATCCTTATATTGAAATCAAGGGAAAAAGTGCAAGTTTGGCGCTAATATGCCTTTAACAGTTCTCTGATATTTGCTGGTCACTTTGTTTTTTGTTTTTTTTTTTAGTAAAGAGAGAGCACGGGGCGCCTGGGTGGCTCAGTCGGCTGAGCGTCCGACTTCAGCTCAGGTCACGATCTCGTGGTCCGCGAGTTTGAGCCCCGCGTCGGGCTCTGGGCTGACAGCTCAGAGCCTGGAGCCTGCTTCCGATTCTGTGTCTCCCTCTCTCTCTGCCCCTCCCCCGTTCATGCTCTGTCTCTCTCTGTCTCAAAAATAAATAAACGTCAAAAAAAAATTTAAAAAAACAATAAATAAAGAGAGAGCCCACCTTGGGCTTAAAACCTTGGCAGCGTCTAGATAGAATTGAATAACATTGTTTGATTTTTCAGATACTTTCAACTTATGGCAGGGGATACTGGTGTTCCATTTGTGTCTGTGATACAGATCTTCCTTTATTTTATTTTAATTTTTATTTATTTATTTATTTTGAGAGAGAGAGAGAGAGAGAGAGCATAAGTGGGGGAGGTGCAGAAAGAGGAGAGAGAGGGAGAATCCCAAGCAGGCTCCACACTGTCAGAGAGTCCACGTGGGGCTCGAACTCATGAAACGTGAGATCATGACCTGAGCCAAAATCAAGAGTTGGACGCTTAGCCAACTGAGCTACCCAGGCGCCCCTATTCATTTTTGTTTTGAAGAGGTAAAGTTCAACAATAAAATCGCTGCTAATTGTTTGAACAACCTGCTTTGAAGTTAGAAACAGGGCCAAACCTGGAGGGTTGACTGGCAGTGCAGCGACCGGAGGCTCCAGGGGGAGCTCGGGGAAGGGGATATACCAATTCGGGGCACACGTGGTGAAGGGGCGTCAGTGGGAGCAGCACAAAATCGAATACTAAAAGGAAACTGAAATTTCGGAAGTTAGCGATATAAGATGCTCCTGTCGTAAGTTCAAATTCAGACTTGATACGAATCAAGTGCTGTTTGGTTATTCATGAATCAATTTGTGATTTTCCTCCAACAAAAATTAAGCTCCTCCACTTCAGGGACTTTTCTAATTGCTTTTACTACCAATACCTATCTGGGGTGCACCCTTTACCTTCACAGCATTTCTTATTTTGGATGGGGCGCCCCTGATATTCTTTTAGGAATATCACTCTTAGTCCGTCCATGTAGTTTGGATGGGGCTGACCCCATCCCAGGCTCCATGTGTGCTCATCTAACCCACATCAATGGAAGTGAATTACTGCCTCCCATTGGTTAGTAACTCATTGTAAACGGGCACCTAATCCAGACTGAATCAATAGGAACACTACTTAGAGTTTCGTTTGAACTGTTAGAATAAAGGAATCTTCCCACAGCTAAGCAAGGGAAATGTTAGCCTGGAACTACCAGGACTATAGTCTAAAGAAATCCTAAGAGTGAAGCCAATGCAGAGAAAAAACAGAGCCTTGAGTAATGGAGAGAGCAACAAAGTCCAGAATTTTTCTTTTTTTTTTTTTTTTTTTTTTTGTGCTGTGAGTTCCAGCCATTCTTGCAGGCATTACCCTAAACTTTCCACTTATATGAACCAGCCAATCTCTACCACCCACACCCCTTTTTATGTTTAAGCTAGACTCGGTTGTGTTTTTGCATTTTGCTGCTGAAAGAGTCCTCGCTAACACACGCACTCCCCGCCAAGCAAACTAGCACAGTGCCAGGCGTGTGATGTTCACATGGTAAATACTTGCTGATCCGAGCGGTCCAAGGGGCCCTAGGTTTAGGAAACAGTATGATGTCATCTAAAGGTCATTGTGACAAGAGTTTGGACATTTCAGTCATTCTCTCCTTTAACACATTTTCACCGGGCACCTACTTTGTGCCAAGCACTGTTCTAGGTGCCGCAGATACATCAGTAAACAAATAAAATTCCCATTTTAATGGAAATGATATTCCAGTAGAAAAATACTTAATATGTCAGCTGGTGATATACATAGCTTTAAAGGAAGGCTTTCTGCTGTGTGGGGGACCTGGAGAAAGCTGCTTTCATCTTTCTGGGTTGTGGTTTTCTCAGATGTAAAAAAAGAGAGTTGCAATTCTCATTCCTTTTTCCCCTTCCCCCCCCCACCACCCCCATCAGCACCAACAACAACAATGACAATATTTTCATTTCGTGACGCACTTTCACGAACCTGAATTCTGCAGCACACCAAAAAAATGCCTCTGTTGGTAGTTGACATTCCCAGGAAATTTTCATTTTTCCCGTGTTTACTGGTCCACTTCGCTCTGCATAGCTTTGAGAGCTCTGAATTCTTTCTCGTTCAGGTTTCCCAGAAATAAGCCAGATTCCCACGGGAGTTGGGGGCTGCTTAAACAAGCTGGATTCCCTAGAGGTCTTCACCTGAAAGCGCTATCTGAGTCCACTGGTTCTGTCCGAGAGCTTTCCCCGAAATCAATGACAGACCGTCTGCTCACGGCCAGCTTTCATTTGGTGAAAAGTTTCTGTTATCTCTGAACCTTGGCTAAGTTGAGTCTCTTTTCTTCCCCACACACAGCTCTTCAGTTAATCACTTTACTTATCACAATCTCTAGGCTTGCCTGCCTCGTCCTACAAGTTTTCAGAGTCCTCAGAACTTCTCTCCTAGTGGAAATGATCTCAGTGGCATTATCGTCACCCATTCTTAAAGTGCCATGGTAAATATGATATGGCTCTGAAAAGTGAATAGCATCCCGTGCTTCTCAAGTGATGCTTTTATACCTTCTATCCATATTTGTATAGTCTTTTTTTAAGTTTATTTATTTGTTTCGAGGGAGGGGCAGATAGAGGGAGAGAGAGAGAGAGAGAGAGAGAGAGAGAGAGAGAGAGAGAGAGAATCCCAAGAATCTCTGCACTGTCAATGCAGAGCCCGACTCAAGGCTTGAAACCACGAACCATGAGATCATGACCTGAGCGGAAGTCAAGAGTCGGATGCTTACCCGACTGAGCCACCCAGGCGCCCCAATATTTGTATTCTTCTTCTAACAAATATTTACCAAATATCTACTATCTGCCAGTGGATGTTGCATCAGTTGAGTACTTCCAGCAGAAGCTGGGGAGAATTAAATTTGATTTCGGGCAACCACTTTCTTATTCTCCCCTTGGTGCTATTCCATCCCTCTGCGTGTTCCACATGCTTAACTCACCACCCCACATTCCTCCGCGTCACCCATGGCTAGTCTCCAGCTATTCCCTCCTAAGGCAATTCCCAGGATGCCTGATCAGGCCACTAGGATATCAGGCTCTTGCAAAACAGATCTTTTGATTTTTTTCCTAAAAGCTGTTTCAAAAGATAACTGTTGAGTCCTCGAGATGGACTCCTCAAGAAGCAATTTGGAGCTTGGGCGTGAGGTAAATCCCTCACAAACACCTCCTGATCATTCTGCCCATAGTCCTAGCTAATTTCAGGCTGAAAGTCTTTGGAATGTCCATGGAAGGGATGGAAGTTTCCACTTAGCCCCAAAGTGGCATGTGTTTGACAGCTGTGATTTTGGGGTCTCCAGTGTCAAGCGTGTAGGTTATATAACCCCAGGTAGCCCTGCTTTAGTTTCAACCTGCTGAGTAAGTCACATAGTCTTTGCTATGTTTGTCTCTGTATCA
Organism: Panthera tigris; assembly: GCF_018350195.1. Lineage (NCBI taxonomy): Eukaryota > Metazoa > Chordata > Mammalia > Carnivora > Felidae > Panthera > Panthera tigris. Next base: position 29,933,509 of record NC_056674.1, on the reverse strand, counting down.
CGCATATTGGAATTGTTCCTCTGGTCCCATGCTTATGCTATTTGGTGACACTTCTTCTGAGAAGGGAGAATGCATCTCTGAATCTTCCCGGGACCCTGCACACTGTTTTGGCATGCAACAAGCACCCAGTGAAGGTTTTGACAATTGGATTTTGAGTCAGTTACTCTCTTGGAAGGCTGTTGACAATATGCCAGCTTCTTGATAAAGTAAAACCTTATGTTAGTCATTGAATTTCTATCAAAGGCATTGCAAACTGGTTATTGATTTTTTTTTTTTTTGAAAAAGAGAGAGAAATAAATCTACTTCGTACTTACTCTTGCACTAAAATGTGTGCTAAGACAACCAGATGTGACTCAGAAGTCAGATAGAACCCCTATGAAATTAATAATAACATAAATAACAGAATAACATCACATGGGGGTTTAGTTACCTTTGAAGAATAGCTAATTGCACCATCTAGAGAAAGTCTCCAGCACCGTCCATTGTTTTGGGAAGGTTTTAGCGTTTAATGCCGTGTTTTCTGTATTTCCCCCATTTTTTTTTAATTCGCCCATGCTGCTTCAGCTCTGTCCCACCCTTTATCAATCTCAGCACGAAGCTCGGTATCTTCGCTGTTTCCACCAAAAATTTATTAAATCACAAGCATTTTATGAACTTCCTAACACTATTATAGACCTGGGAGAGTCAGGAGACAAGCCCTGTGGAGGGCATATGCTGCACAACCTTTCTGGCTACCCCCATCTCCTTCTCTTTCTCTTCCTCCCTCCCTCAGTGAGGAGGTGACTTAGTTCTTCACCCTGTCGCCCACCAAATCCCCCCACCCATGTTCATGCTCCTTCAACCCAAAGCACCTTTCCAAACAGCCTCCATCCCAAGAGTTCCGGTAAAATCAAAATGTCTCTATCTTATGACCCAGAAAATGGGCCTCCTGTATTTAATATGAGCTTCAAGAGGACTTGTCATTTGAAACTCCGCTTCTTCAAAGGACAGTACTCTAGGAATGGGGTGAACTTGAAGACCAAGTGGAACACCAAAACACCAAAAAAAAAAAAAAAAAAAAAAAATGGAACTCATCTTCGGCCTCCTAACTTCAAAAGGAAGCTTCTCAACAGCTGTGCCTTCATGTTCCGCTTTAGCAGAGAACCTCTCACACCCGAGAGACCTCAGGAGTCCTGCAGCACAAAATCTAAAGAGCCATGTACAGGCTTTGAGAGAGCTTAGTTTTCATCCCGAAGCAAGTGCCTTAGCTCTGACAGGGACACCTCTGTCCATCCCACCTGCGCCTTGGGCAGGAAGTCCCAAGTTTGCCACGAATGGTTATGCAGTGGGTCTCCAGCAGTGGCCCTGTGGCGTAGGCTGTAACAAAACAGATTCAGTAACGGATACCCGCTCCTCACCCATCAGAAAGGAATGGTGTAGAGTCCCAATTTTTATTGCCAGAAGTTTATTGCGTGCAAACGTAGCAATTTTCTGCTTTCTGCAGGATGAATTAGATGAAGGGTACTCAATATATGCTTGTAAATGACTATGCTCTGGCAGCAGAAGCCTCCCTCTCTCCATGCTTGAGCTCAGCGTGGTGCTGACTCTGTTCTTCCGAGGGAACACAACTGCTCTGCCAACGCTTCTCAGTCTGCAGCCTTCTGGGAGCCTTGCTCTCAGCTGCAGTGAAGCCCTGTGGTGGCTTCCTGGAGGTGTAGAGTGAGGGGGCAAATAAAGGGCAGAGGATCGCCATGCCGGCCAAAGGGACTGTGGGGTCAACTTGGCCATCGAATTCTGGGTCAAACCAAAAATGCATTAGATCACGGGAACTCCAGGGCTAAGGTCTTCCGACCAGGACTCAACAAGCAATGGCCTGTGGACCAAATTTGGCCACCACCTGTTTTGGTAGAGCCCACACCCGAGGATGGTTTTTACATTTCTAAAGGGTTGTAAAAAAAAAAAAAAAAGATAGAATTTGGGATGGAGAAGGTAGCTTGTGGCCCACAAAGCCTAAAATATTTATCATCTGGCCCTTCACAGGAACTGTTTGTCAACCCCTGCTCTAGACCAATGGTATTCAATCTTGGCCACACACTGGGGCCACCTGGGGAATCTCTCAGAACAGAACATCACAAATGAACCAGTAGATAACTGCTCTAAGCGAACCTACTCTCCGACAGGTTGTTTGCGTTTTGTAGGCTTTCACAGGTAGCTCTGAGGGTTGTTAGTGTTGAGAATGATGCAGATCTTCTACTTTTCAAAGCTGTCCGATGGCTGGCCTTGCACTCTGTGTACCATTAAGCAGAGCACCAGGCCTACGCTGGGTTACTCACAGCCTCTGTTGCAGCAGAGGGGATGTCTAGGACAGGACTGAATGTGAGAAAGACCCCAAGAAAGTTTCTACCTTGCCCAGACCAAAAAAAGTCTCAGTTTTCTAAACACTTTACATATTTTGACAATTCTTGCAGCACCTCTATGAAGTAAATTATTATTATAAAGCAACAGAGGCTTAAGAACATTAAATAATCCACCCAAGGCTACCCAGTTATCAAGGCAAAGCTGGGATTTGAACCTGGGTGTGCCTGCCACCAGAACCGAGTTCTTAACCTTGGCTATGACGCTGTCATTGGCTGGGACCATCAAAGAGCAGAGATCTGACAGACCATCTGGGGAGTGGATGGGGAAGAGTGCGTGAAATGTGTTGACGGACACTCTTGCTCTCACATACAGTCACAGATGCTGGGAACATGGGGCCTTCTTGACAGCCATCTTGGAGAGAAATGGGGGGCAGGGAGCATCTGGATTTAAGCCCCTTACTCACCTGGAATATTTACTCAATATCGTTGCCCTCCACCCCTCCCAGGACTAAAAACACCACACACAGACACGGGCCTCTGCCCTTTTGGCCCCCAGGGCATTGTAGAAGGCAAGCATATGCTCACTGGAATGAAGGCAGGCAAACAGACTCTGACCTCAATGATGCCCTCAGGACTTGTTCCATGCAGAAGCCCCCATCTTGCCTAATTTTCCAGAGGAAACCGAACCTCATGGAGTTGAGTGAACTTGTTCCAAGTTGCACTGATTCGAAGGTGACATCTGTCCAGGACCTGTGCTCTTTCTGCAATCATCACTGCCCTGACAGCTGCCAGGTCATGGGCCAGCCTGATTCAGAAAGTCCTCTCTTCCCCTTCTCCCTCCATTTCTTTGGAAACCCACGAGGGCTTTTCCCAGTAAAAGGACAGCCCGGTGATTCCTGGGGCCTCCTCAAGAGGCATGGGAATGAGCTGTCCCTTCTTGGGCCTCTCAGTGGCCTGGTCTCTGTTGAAGATTTTCCCCTTCAGGAGGCCCAACTGCCGCCACATTGTCAATTGCTGGCCGGTTACCATGGAAACAGGCCTCAAGAGGGATCTGCTTTTCTCTCCCTCCTTGAATGAAGAGGGGGCTTTGTGAGGGGGCAACGCTTCCCCCTTCGTGGCCAGGAGAAGGACTGGCTCTGGGCAACAGGGCTTATGCGATTTTGCCTCAGGACCCCACTCTTTGTCAGCAGGGGGTTGCCAATTTTTCATTCTGAAGAGCAACCGTCCTTCTGCAGATACATATTTTTCCTCCTTTTTTTTGATGGTTAAAATGCCTTTTCTTTCATGAAATGATTATGATGGTAGAAGGAATGGTTTGAAAGATGTCATCACTTGGTAACGTAAAAAGTTTGTTAATACATGCAACAATATGGATGAGTCTCAAAATCCTTATGCTGAGTGAAATAAGCCTTGCAAAAACAGAGTGCATGCTGTAGGAGTCCATTTACATAAAACTCCAGAGACTGCAAACTAATCAATCTATTGTGACAGAAATCAGACAAGTGGTTAAGAGGGGTGGGGCGGAGAGAGGGATGGATTATGAAAGGACGCGAGGCAACTTTTGCGGGTGATAAAAATATTTCTTCTCTAGATTGGGGTGATGGCTTCACAGGTGTGCACACCTTTCAAAACCGATTAAATGGTACATTTTAAATATGCGCAATTTAGTGTACTTTAGTTATACCTCAATGAAACTGAGACAAAATAGCAGCCTTTTGTTGGTCTCCAATTTTTATTTTTATATATCTTTGTAATTCAGACTAACTGTGGAGCAGAGAGACGAAGAGAAGTATAGCATAGGCACTAGACTTAATAATATTGTAAACATACATACATTAATATATGCATACATATAAGCTAACTATCTGTCGAAAACTAATGTGTGGAAGCTTAAGGCCTCACTAGCAACGTTTCTGAATACAATAACGAAGGAGGTGAAGTTTCCTTTGTCCTCTCCAGACTCAATCCCCATCCCTGGGGTTTCTGTGACAGAACATTATTCCATAGGCTAATTGGCATTTAGGTGTCTGGAGACTTAATGTAGCTTGTCTCCTATGAGTATTTACATTTTATAAAGAATTCTTAGGTGAGTCATGTTCAGCCTGAAAGCTTCAATCTCCAGTGGTGGACTCTTAAGGTCCAAGGTCACCAAAGTAATACTTTAAGACTCTTTCTATTTGACCACCCTTGTCAAATGTTGGAATTATTGATTCCTTCTGTGTTCCTAAGGTCCTTTGTTGTTTTAAGGCTCATCATCCTTACCATTTCTGTTCCACGTTATCATTTGTCTAGAGGTTTTTCTTTAAGGTTTATTTATTTTTGAGAGGGAGATACAGCGAGCATGAGCAGGGGAAGGGCAGAGAAAGGAGAGAGAGAATCCCAAGCAGGTGCCACAATCTCAGTGCAGAGCCCAACTTGAGGCTTGATCTCACGAACTGTGAGATGATGATCTGAGCCAAAATCAAGAGTCAGACGCTTAACCGACTGAACCACCCAGGCGCCCCTAGAGTTTTTACGTAAATGTGACATATATAGATCTATGTACCCATGTATCTATCTATCTATCTATCTATCTATCTATCTATCTAATCTATATTTATCACAATGATACATGTATTTATGTTTCGAGCTATCATTTTAACCAATGAGGGGAAAATCTGAGTGGGATGAAACACGGCGTAAGAAGATCTTTGTAGGCCCCGCAATGTGTTGCATGTGTTTGTTCAACACCAGAATAAACCTCATCACCACCTACTAGGTGCTCATAACTCTGCTAGGAACTAGAGATACAAGTGAAAATAAGACATAGTCCCTGACTTGATTTGGAGGCAGTAATAATGTGGTAGGGACTGTAGTCTGGATAGAGTATGCAGTCAGCTAGGTATGAGCAGGGAACTGGACTGTCCCACAGTTGAAAAACGTGGAAACTGTCAATGACCTCCTAAACACAAATAGCTGGGGAAAACTCTGGGGAACATACATTCACTGTTCCCTATAACTGCTGCCCTAAAGTAGCCTATTGCTTCATTATAATACATTTACATTGTGGTTTTGACCTCTCTGTCTTCCACTCACAGGGGGAAGGCTGCCATGACAATTCCAACAAGGACCACATAGGGCCGAAAACTCCCCCTCCAGACCCGTAGGAAGAATCCCTTTGGTGCCTGGACGTAACCTCAATCAGAGACCACCCTAGCTATGACTCATAACCAATGCAGGTATAAAAAACAAGACAACCATGGGGCACCTGGGTGGCTCAGTCGGATAAGCGTCTGACTCTTGACTTCAGCTCAGGTCATGACGTCACAGTTCATGAGATTGAACCCCATGTCTAGCTGTGTGCTGACAGTGCAGAACCTTGGGATTCTCTCTCCCTCCTCTCTTTCTGCCTGCCTCCCCCCCCCCCCCGCCAGTTATATCTGTGTGCTCTCTCTGTGTTTCAAAATAAGTACATAAACATTTATTAAAAAAAAAAAAAAAAAAGAAAAAAGATAACCCGGGCCCTGGGCACAGTTACCACCTTTGGGGCCTTCCTCTCTTCCTCTTTGAGAGTGTGCTTTTGCTCTGACTGCTATTAAACGCTTGCTTGCTTAAGAGTTTAGCTCTGGATTCTTTCTTGGCTGAATTCAAGAACCAAGTTCAGGGTACAGGACTTGCTGCTAACAGTCTTTAAGTGGGTCGTTTAAAAGAAGTGACATATGTAAGAGATCTCGGTATGCGCTGGCCTATGGCAACTGGTCAGCTATGACCTGGGGCATCTATTGGGGTAGCAGCAGAGTTCCTGAAAGAGGTACTAGCTTTACTGGATCTGAAGGACCAGGAGTTAGGCAGTGAGAGGGGAGAAGGACTTTTCTGGCAGTGATGCTCTGGCGAAATTGCAAGACTTGATTATTCTGGAGTGTGCGTTGGTCCCGGGGAGAGACGAACCTGGAGGAGATATTTAGGAGCCAGATTATGATGTACCTGTTTTAAGTCCCAATGAGGAGGTTAGGCTTTGTCATGTGGCCAGCAGGCAGCCTTTGTAAAGTTTCAAGCAGGGCAGGGCAGAAACCAAAATTTCAATACAGAAAGACCATTTTGGCTACCGTAGATTTATTTATGGGTGGACAAGGTAGCAATTGAGAATTAAGTTGGAAGACCACTGGGGCAATCTAGTGAAAGACAATGGTGCTCTGACGTAGGGTGTCGGAGAGGGAATGGAGGCAAGTGAATGTGTTTGAAAGGCATGGTATCTTAGGCAGTTAGAGCTGCTACAACAGAATACCATAGACCACATGGATTAAGCAACCAATAGTTATTCCTCACAATTCTGGAGTCTGGGAAGTCCAAGATCAAGGTGCTGGCAGATCCAATGTCTGGTGAGCGCCTACTTCCTGGTTTGCCAATGGCCATCCTATTGCATCTTCCCATGGTTGAGAGAGACATCGTCACTCTCAATGTTTCTTCTTATAAGGACACTATTCCCATTGGTGAGCGAGCGCTCCACCCTCATGACCTAATTACTTCCCGAAGGCTCTACTGCCTAATACTAACACGTTGGAGGTTAGGATCTCAACACACATTCAATCTATAAGCTGTAGCTAACAGACTGGATTATAGCTATAATCCGTACAATCCATATAATCTAGAATCTGTAGCTAAGAGACTAGAATCAACAGACTGGATTCAACAGATTGATTGGACATGAGTGGGAATCACAGAAAAAGGGAAGACAGGAATGATGCACCAGGTTTGGACTTGGACAACTGTGTGGATACTTCATGGAAGATGGGTTCAGGTTTAGGGAAATTATGAGAGATGATGAGTTCATCTGGGAACATGTTGAGTTGGAGCTGCCAGAGAGGCATCTAGAAATATTAGGAAGGAAGTCAGACTTGAGGATCTGGAACTCAGGAGGTGAATCCAGCCCATAATACAGATTCAGCACATTGATGGGGCATGGAATCATCAGGAGAAAATGGAATAGTAAACTATTTAGTTCAAATAGTTGAATTAAGTTCCCTGGGGTTGGTTATTTCAGTCATTACTTTTCATGTCTTTCAAGAAAGACAGGTGAGTCTTTCTTTCCACAGTGGGGAAAGAAGGTGTAACTGGCCATTCATTTTCTTTTGACAGCGGGGAAGAGCTTGGCTGTTGGCATTTGGGTTGAAATTACCACAAGCCCTCACTCGTACAGGTTTGGCTGATTATACACTTAGATTTTTAGAAAATATACCCTCTCTGATATTCCCTATGCACTTGGTACATACTTCCATGAGAGTACTTTTTCACATTGGCTGCTAATACACATTTATGCACCTGTTTCCCCTGGTGCATTAAGCCCCCTGAGGCCAGGTACCATGTGTAACTTATTTAAATTTTGGCACACAGTGAGGGATTGGTGTGCTAACCTGAGCGCTTCCTCTCCCCACTTCCTATATTGAGTTTTTAGCAAATTACTCCAGACTTTCCCATTGACCTGCGTGTATTCACGAGCGCAAATTTAATGGGGACGCGTATGGACCCAACTGAAAGGAGAATTCTACTCATTCTCACGTAAGGAAGAAATAAGTCGTGTCGTACAGTGTGTTGAGCCCTAAGTTTAAAGGCATGTCCTTGCTGCTTCCTATAAATCTGAACCACTAGATAGCTACTTCTCTTGGTTTTCTGTTCCAACACCCAGGAGATCCCTTTTACTCTGGTTCGTGGACTTCCTGTGATTTCTCTTAGCTTGCCAGACCGAATCATAGTTCTCCAAAATCACCCGGAGAAGAAAAGTAACCGAAGATATCATTATTTCTGTTACATGCTAAGATAAACCAATGACATCAGGACATTGTCTGTTTGTGTTTACATCTTCATTTTAAGCCAACTGATTTTGTGTTTACAGTCTGCATTAATTAATTTAGGACATCATGAAAATGGTTTATGCCTGATGGGTGAGTTTCATAATGAGCAGAATTTCTGCATGGATTTCTTACTCATTTAACAGTTGAGAACACGTTATTATTTTATAAGCACCACTGATAAATCATTTGGCAAATACTTCCCAGTCCTTTAAAATAATTTTTATTTCCTGTGATTTCAATTGTCTCCGCATTTTTCCTTGTAAATAGTTGAAGAGTAAGCACATTTTCAAAGAGCTGTAGGGAGGCTAAGATGCCAGTTGCATTTTAACGATATAGGGCATTATCGTTCTTACTGTAGCCAATTCTCTTTTAAATCATTGCAGTTTCTGCTCTAGCCTCCAGCTATAGAATTCTTTTCAAGCTGGCAGTGAACTTGGCAGGCTGCCAGGAGAAATATAAAGGTGTTTTGGTCCACCAAAGTATTTTGAGTGGTTCTTAGTGATACAGTTTTCTTCAGTACATCTGCAAAACATTTTTCTGAAGTGAATTTTCATGTGAAAAGCCTCCTTAATCATCACCAGCATTGTTTGTTTCAATGCAGTTATTTAAGTGCCCCCCTGGGTGCTTACAAAATAAACAAGGGAATCTTCTAAAGAGTTTTAAAAGTGGCAGGTGCTGAGGCTGCGCCCTATTCACTTAGTTTGCAATGACATTTTTGTGCTAATCTATAGACAAACAAGAGACAGGTGGCACACCAAATCAAGTCCAATGAACAAGAGAAGACGATTTTGGCCAATGGGGTCAGCTCTAGATAAAATGCTTTGGAGGCAAATGCACGCAGGAAGCAATCTTTAACCCACTTGCTGTTTGCATTTTGGCTGTGGAAATCTGATATTTAAACTTGAGTTGTTACCTCAACTTTTTTGGTTGTAAATGAAAGCAGAAGGAGATTCCAGATTAAAATATCCTATCTATGTGTCTCTGAATACATAAGTAAATTTATGTATGTAGACACATGCATATACATTTTCATGTAAAGAAAAGAAATACCAGGATTAAGCATCACATGTGAAAATGACCATTTGTTTGCTATTTGGGCTGTGAATTCAATCCACATTTGTCCTATTTCCACAACAAACCACCCTATTTACACACCAAACACCAACACACATGAAGGAACCTAAGAAATAAATGACTGGGCACACTTTTATATTGTTTCCTCTTTATTGATTGCCAGGTATATGTACAAATTCTGTTTCTAGGGGACTTGTTTGCTCTTTTAAAAGTTGTGTTAGTCATCTGTTTAGAGATACTGGATGGAAGGTTGATATATTAAGTTTTAATGCAAATTATTCACCGCCACCCTCCCATTTCTTTTTAAAAATAATCCTGCATGTGAGTTGGTGACGACAAGAGTTCTGTGGAAGATTTAAAAGGAAAAAAAAAGCTTACTACTTTTTGTGAAATATAAAGTATACCAATTGCAAATAATACTGAATGCGCAAAAACACTGTAAAATCGTTGAAAAATTCCATTGCACTAAGGGGAAAAGTTTTTAGGGCATTTACACACTGCTTAAGAAGAGTTAAGGGTTTTGCTTTTGAACCTTCCTCCCCGCAAAAGGGAAAAAAGACCAGGCAGTGATATTTTCTCCAGCCCTTTTTACCTCACGGAACCTTGGCAAGGTCTACTTTGATTATTGTGACCAAGAACAAGAAGCACTCACTTTGCTGTCGGTTAGATCTTCAATATCATTATGTTTCAAGCCCTGGGTCTGTTGGTTTGGGCTCAGCTGCTTCCATGGCAGTCAGCCTGGGTTTACAAAAATGAATTATTTACCAAGTGGCTAACAGAAACAAACATCTACCTCTTTGTAAGAAGCATGGCGATCCCAGAATTTAAGAAGGAAAGGAAACTTAGCTATCATTGATGTGACACTGGGAGAATATGAACTTCATTAAAATTGAGCTGAGAACTCAAATGCAGTGCTTTCTCAGATTTGGTGTGGGCTTGCTTGTGATAGAGCATCAGTCCTCCTGACGATCCCGCAGCAATAGCACGGTGGAGGGCGCGTTGCTGTCACTGGCAATACCGTAACGTTCTGAGTTTTATCAGGAAGCTCTCAACCAACTAGGTAATAAGTCAGTGGAGAGAAAGGAATTGTCTACTGCCCCGTCTGCCGCAAGGCGGCTTTAGCTGTCAAACTTGTAGCGTGCTACTTTTCCCGCTGAACATGTTACCATTGTTTTTCCATCAAAGAACGTATCAGGATTTATCAAAACGGCAAACCTTCTTGTTGCCATCTTTGGACCTTGGCCTTCAGAGTCACTCTCCCAACCTTAATCGAAATATCAATATTTCAATGCCTGCCCGAGGAGGAGAGCACACAAAATAGAAACTTCAATGGCAAGCTTTGCAGGAATAGACGCCTTTGGGGGAGACGCTGTCCGAGATAAGACTGTTGGGTTTAAATATATTGCGGGTCTCCCTTCCGTTTGAAAATGGGAACAATGACAATGAGATACAGATTGTGCAGGTGATGTGTAACAACGGAGTGGAGATAATGCCTCTCACGAAGAGGAAGTGATTGGGTCATGGATCTCTTTGGCATTTTGATGAAATATATGTACTCTTTGTGTACACACACCCACCCGTGCTTGCACGTGCAAACGCGCACACGCACACTGACTACATATACGTACAAATAAACGCGCATATATGATACAATCTTAGAGGAAACAGAGATCTTCTTGAAGTGAATCCCAGACCTCCCCTGGGACTGTGGACACTGGGTGGAAGGCCCTATGTTAGAGCACACAAAATATTGCCAATACATTGGGAGGGG